>NC_092709.1:302123726-302432726 GCF_047496885.1 Scyliorhinus torazame | reverse complement strand
CGGGGTAATCATGAGAAATGGCAAGACTGAATGCTGCTTCCGTATTTTATTAGACCAGGGAGCAATTCCCACAAATGACACTAGGGGCGACAAGGCGGCGAAAGAACAGGGAGTCAAAATAATTGAAGTAAAAGATTTAGAGCAAGCCTTTGAGATAGAGACCGGCTATGAGGAACAGAATGCGTGGATTGAGTGGGTGAGGTATTCGGCCCAGACGCTGAAGAAAGACAATTGTTATGCTTGCGCATCAGGTAGACCACAGGCCCATATGGAGCCCTTTCCACTGGGGTGGACAGAAAATAGAGGGAGCATGGAATGTATGATGGCCCTGTACCAAGGTGCGACAGCCTGGGGCAACAAGACCTGCACTGCCCTATCTCTGATGTTTCCTCCTGTTAATAAGGAACTGTCAGCAAACCCTCCCTCCTTCTTGGTTACCGTGACGCATCACAAATCGTGTATAAGTCGTTCTGATACGGGGCTAAGTAAAGATATGGGAGACCTCAAGACTTGTATTGAGACTAAGAACGAGACCACCCAGGGCAATTACTCCACTAAAAATACCACGTGCGGATATATGGTGGAATTGCGGAGGAAAGATTCTAAGACCCACTCTACCCCCCCCAATGGAAAGGGACATGCGCATTAGTTCAGCTCGCCATTCCGTTCAGTATAGCCTATGAAAGACAAGAGGAGAGGGGGAGTGTAAAAGGGGAACGATCTAAACGGGGCATACCTACCTCATTTGATGACAGGATTTACCTGGACTCCGTTGGCATTCCCAGAGGAGTACCGGATGAGTTCAAAGCCCGAAATCAGATTGCAGCTGGGTTCGAGTCCCTCTTCTGGTGGGTTACGATCAATAAAAATGTGGATTGGATAAACTATATATACTATAATCAACAGAGGTTCATCAATTATACCAGGGACGCCGTGAAGGGCATAGCAGAACAACTGGACGCAACCAGTAGAATGGCCTGGGAGAATAGATTGGCTCTGGATATGATTTTGGCAGAGAAAGGGGGTGTATGCGTTATGCTCAAAGGACAGTGTGGCACGTTTATCCCCAACAACACGGCACCCGACGGATCGATTACCCGTGCGCTACAAGGGTTAACCACTCTGGCTGAGGAAATGGCAGACAACTATGGGGCAGACTCATCCATGACTGGGTGGCTTGAATCAATGTTTGGGAAATGGAAAGGGTTAATTGTATCCATCCTCACCTCCATCATCGTGGAGATAGGAGCATTGGCGGCAATAGGCTGCTGCATCATCCGTGTGTAAGAGGCTTGGTGCAGAGGCTCATCGAAACAGCCTTGACCAAGCAGATGCCATTACCCCTGGGTAAAGGAGGCCAGGATACAATTTGCCTACTAGAAAGAGAGGACGGCCCCATAGAAAGGGAAGTTGAGAGGATGTTGGACAATTTTGGGGTAGGTTAGAAGAGGCTACGAAGTGTAAAAAGCAACAACAGTAAAAAGAAAAAAATGGGGATTTGTGAGAAATGAACATTCTGTGTTGTTTTTACATGTATATACTCTGGTTCACAATTAAGATGTCAACAATGAAGCATGATGGGAAAATTAACATGTCAAGTTCTGAGTAAGCTATAGTGAGCGAATTATTATAACGATGTACCAGGATGACCTTCGGGGAAGAACGGGATGTACAATAACAGAACTTGCTAAGCAAGGGGAGATAGCAGGTGCAAGCAAAGGGCCTCATTCTTATCTTTAACTGCCGGTCCAAGGATGTACCAGGAGCGGATAGAAATCACTATGCAAGGGGGAGACCAAATAAGGGATCACTGATAAGGGAACTGCCCTTTCTATAGTTTGTGGGATGTGTTTCTCAGGGATGGTTTCCCACGGATTGTATTTTCATGGATTGTATATAACAAAGTGATGCTGTGTGAATTCTTTGTGTCTGCTATTGCTTACTGGAGGCACCCGCTCTTGCAAGATCGATAATAAATACTTCTTCAGAATTTGACTAAGTGTAAATCTTTTATTACGTGAGCGGTGTTTCTCACAGGGGCAATTTAGCGTGGCCGATCCACCTACCTTGCATATCTTTGGTTTGTGGGGACGAAAACCACGGGAAAAATGTGCAAACTTCACACGGCGAATGACCCAGAGCCGGGATCAAACCTGGGACCTCGCCGCCGTGAGGCAGCATTGCTAAACATTGTACGCTTTCAAGAAGCAGTTAGATATAGCACTTAGGGTGAAGGGGATCAAAGGATATGGGAGGGAAAGCAGGATTAGGCTATTGAGTTGGATGATCAGCCATGATCATAGTGAATGGCGAAGTGCTGTTGCCAAATAGCAACTATTCCCAGACATTGACCATTCCCAAGTGGAGTGGAGAAGAGTGAAAGGCAATGGAGTTTTTATAGTGTATGTACAAGTTCCAACTGACTCAATATTTAAGAAGCTTACCTGAGGAGGAGATATGATGTAAGTGGCACTGAGAAGGTGGTGGTGACCTCCCTTCTTGAACAACTGGAGTCCACAAAGTGTAGGTACATCCACAGTGCTGTTAGGGAGGAATTTCCAGTGACACTGAAGGAACAGGAACATATTTTCAAGTCAGGATGGTGAGTGGTTTGGAGGAGAACCTGCAGGTGGTGGTGTTCCCAGGTATCTGCTGCTCTTGTCCTTCCAGGTAGTAGAGGTCATGGGTTTGGAAGGTGCTGTCAAAGGAGCCTCGCAGCAGTGCATCTTGTAGAAGGTGTACGCAGCTGCCACTGTGTGTCAGTGGTGGAGGGATAGGTGAAGGTGGTGGATGGGGTGCCAATCAAGCAGGCTGCCCCCTCCTTGGTGGTGTTGAGTTTCTTGAGTGCTGTTGGAGCTGTACACATCCAGGCAAATGGACAATCTTTTATCATTCTCCTGTTTTGTGTTTTGTAGATTGTGGACAAGCTTTGGGCAGTCAGGAGGCTAGTTACTGCAAAATTCCTAGCCTCTGACCTGCTCGGGTAGCCATAGTATTTATGTGGCTAGTCCAGTTCAATTTCTGGTCAGTGTAACTCCCAGATGTTGAGAGTGGGGAATTCAGTGATGATAATGTCATTGAATGTCAAGGGGAGATGGAAAGAAGGTGAAATGGAGAGGAATGCATAGGACAACAGTGGGTAATATTTAAAGCAGCGATCAATAGAGTTAAAGGGAAATACTGTTCCACTAAAAATACAAACATGAATGAGATACCATAGTAAAACAGAGGTGAGGATAAAATTGAGGATAAAATACCGCAGCATGGTAGCACAAGTGGATAGCACTGTGGCTACACAGCGCCAGGGTCCCAGGTTCGATTCCCCACTGGGTCACTGTCTGTGCGGAGTCTGCACGCTCTCCCCGTGTCTGCGTGTGTTTCCTCCCGGTGCTCCGGTTTCCTCCCACAGTCCAAAGACTTGCAGGTTAGGTGGATTGGCCATGCTAAATTGCCCTTAGTGACCAAAAAGGTTAGGAGGGGTTATTGGGTTACGGGGATAGGGTGGAAGTGAGGGATTACGTGGGTCGGTGCAGACTCGATGGGCCGAATGGCCTCCTGCACTGTATGTTCTATGTTCTATGAATCTAACATTTTTTTCCATTCACAGGATGTAGATGTTGCTGGCAAGGCCAATATTTATTGCTTATTCCCAATTGTCCTTCAGCTGATAGAAGTATGATGCCTTTTGGGATTGCTGAGTCCATGAGGTGTAGGTCCACCCACTGCTGTTAGAAAAGTGAGTTCCGAGATTTTGTGTGAATTCCAAGTGATGATAAAGGAATGGCAGCATAATTCCATTGGTATGTGGCCTGCAAGGGGATTTGCAGCTCGTGGTCTTCCCCTGCACTTGCTGCCCTTGTTCTTCAGGGTGGTTGAGGTCATAGGTTTGGGAGGCGCTGGTGAAGGAAGCTTGGCAAGTTGCTGCACTGCATCCTGTAGATGGCGCCCACTGTTGATACCCCTTGCGGTGGAGGGAATGGATGGGGTGCCAATCAAGCGGGCTGCTTTGCCATTACTGGTGTCAATCTTTTTGATTGTTGTTGCATCTGCACTCATCCAGGCCAATAGAGAGTATTTAATCTATTCCTGACTTATAGAATCATTACAGCACAGAAAGAGGCCATTCAGCCTGCCATGTCCTTGCTACCTCTCTGGAAGAGCAACTCACCCAGTCCCACTCCCATGCCTTTTCCCTGTAGTCTACCTCCACCACACCCCCATTCCAGATCCTAACCACATTGTGTTGCTAACTTTTGGTTGGCTCTTAAATGTTGCTCGTTGTGTCTTTATTTAATTTGCTCTGTTTCTATAACATTTGCTCTAGAGTCGCCAGGTATCTTTATGATACCACCACGAGGTTCAAGTTCAAGTGCTGATCAATAACTCAATACACCAGTTAGTACGTTTCAAATCAAAACACATTTATTATACACAGTCAATCACTACTCATGCATAAAACTCTACTTACTAGACTATCTCTAACACTAAAAGGCCTATACTTAGCTTTGGAACTGGCCCACCAGGTCAGGGGAACAAATGGCTTTTCATTCGATTCTGAGTCTGCAGGAATCAAAGCTGGTATAGACTGGTAGCTAGGAGCGCCTATCTCATAGCGTGCGTTGACTGAAGACTTACTTGGTTGATGTAGCGGCTAGGCAGGTCACTGTCAAGAGTTGTTTCGAGCTGCTGAGTGACTCTGCCAAGAAGGACAAATTGAACTTAGGGACTCGACTGTATAGTCCCCAGGGGCTTCGCGCCCTTTTGGCCGGACCCCGTATCTGGTTCCAAGTGATTGGACTCCGTTCTGATCACTTGGATCGATTTCTCCAATACTGGAGCTGTTCCCTGATTGCTGGGCGGTTCCTAAGTGTCCTTTGGCCTTCCTTTGTCTTGGCTCCTGCTGGCGCCGAGGAGTCTAGCTTGGCCTTGTTTACCTTAAATGTTTCCAATTGTTCCCGGGGATCGCTCATCAATATGCAGATGGCTGTTGGTTTCAGTGCTGTCTGGGTTTCTGCAAGTTCTAATACACAGGAAACTTTGCACCTGCTTGTTTTTCCTGGCTTGACTGAACTTCCCTGCATTCTTTGCGGATCTCCATTTTAAGTCGGGAAGTGGCCAACCCAGGTGGCTACAATAGTGTGCAAAAAACTAACTTTCCCTCATGTCACCATTTGCTTCTTTCGCCAATTACAAGTCAATGCCCTCTGCTTCTTGACCCTTCTGCCAACAGGAACAGTTTCTCTCTTTCTACTCTGTCTGGACCCATCACAAGTTTGGAAACCTCTGTCAAAATGCCTCCTAATTTTCTGCAAGGAGAACAGCCCCCACTTCTCCAATCCATCCACATAGTTCCTCAAGTCTGGAATCATTCTCTGAATATTTTCTGAACTTGACTCTAAAGCCTTCACATAATTCTTGAAATGTGGGGCCCAGAATTGAACACATTACTCCACTTGAAGCCAAATCAGTATTTTACAAGTCCTTACTTTCTTGATTCTATATGTTATGCCCCCATTTATAAAGATCAGGGGCTGGATTCTCTGTTTTTGGGACTAAGTCCCCATGCCGTCGGGAAAACTGGTCTTTTATGCCAGGGAAACTGGCATCAAAAGGCCACAGATTCCCCGTTTTGCTGGGGCTAGCAGGCAACTGTCATAGAGCTCGCAGCTCTAGCTGCCGATACGGCCCCAGCACTTCCGGGTCAGAGGCCGCGCATGCGCACGGTGGCAACCTGCAGCGGGCGCGCCCTGCTCCATGGCGGACTCAGCCCATGGACCTGGACCAGAAAAATAGTGCCCCGCATCGGCCACTCTCGCGCCCCAGACAGCCTGCACACATTGCCCCCAGCCCCAAATGAAGCCCCCCCTGCCCGCCGATTGGCCCTCCCCTGACTGTGGCGGCCCCGGACTGAGTCCGCAGCTGCCTCGCAAGGATCCCGGACGGTGGGACCATGAGAGAACCATGCCCTCTAGAATTCGGCCGGCCGGCAACGGAGCATCACGGGGTAGGCCTCAGGCAATGGCCTGAGGCGGTGGATACTCGGCACGGTGTACTCCATGAGTACGCCGATTTTCGGGGGGCAAAGAATTAAAAAAACGGCGCCACTCCCAATTTCGGTGCCAAAATGGATTCTCCGCCCAGTCGCTGAATGCAATTTCAGCGTCAGTGAGCCGAGAATCCAGCCCCAGGAAACGGTATACTTTTACCCACTTCCTCAATCTTGCCTGCCACCTTCAATGATCTATACATTTATGCCTCCAGGTTTCTTTGCTCCTCTGCTCACCTTGGAATTGGGCCCTTAATTTTATATTGCCTCTCCTCCTTCTTCCTATCAAAATGAATCACTTCACATTTCTCGACATTAAGTTTAATTTGCCACTTGTCCACCCATTACACCAGTGTCTAAGTCCTCTTGGAATTTATTGCTATGCTCCTCACAGACAGAGAGTTGCAAGCACTCCTAAGCACTCATGTGGAGGGAAGGAAAGGACACCATGTATAGAGGTTGACTGGGAGGCAACGTGCAAGAGGGGCGATAGGATAAAGGTGAGGATGAATGTTGGTTCTTCATATGGGTTTGTGAGATGCTGTAAGTTGCGTTGTTTTGAGAAGTGCTTTTGTGGCGAATGTTGGACATGTCAAAGTATGGGGCTCAGCAACTGAATATGTTACATCACTCACCTATCACACCCTCTCGAGGTCCTGGATCCTCTTGGTGCACCGTCTCTGGTTGGAGGGACTCACCTGCTTGGTTGGAGAAGCTGTCCTCTTCCACCCGCCTTTGGGAAAGCTCACTTTGTTGCAACTCCTCAGATCCCACAGCAGGACCAAGTAGTCATAGACCTGGGGGGTGGGATGGGGTGGGGGGGGGGGGGGGGGACAACCTCTCTAGGTCTCCTCTCCATTCCTGTAGCTGCTGCACCCGCAAAATCCCAAGTGCCTTTGTAACCCTTGCCACCATCCCTTTAAATAGAAATTCTTCCTTTGATAGAATGGATGTATCATCATGCCCTCCTACCCTGATTGGTCAGGCATTTTCCGGATGGGACATAGGTGGTAAGTTTCACATTCATGTGTCTATTTATAAAACCCAGGATCACAAATGCTATTTTTTAATTGCTTTCTCAACCTACCCTACCACCCTCACCGATTTGTGTATATATACCTACCAGTCTCTCATTTCCAACATCCCTGACCCCTTCAGAATTGTGCATCAGTAGAATAGTTCATTATTTCTTTATATATTCTGATATTTTCTTTGATATTTCTTCTTTGCCTTAATAATTGCATTATTTCCTCTTCCCTTTGCTCATTATTATTCACTTTGTGCATCTCTTCTTTATCATTCATACACTTTGCATGTGCCTTTTACACCCTCCACTGTATGATGAAAAGTGAAGATGATTGCTGATGGTTGCAATGTTCAATTCTGTCTGCATTTCCTATAATAATGAAGCAGTCTATATCCACATGCAACAGCACCTGGACAACATTCAGGCTTGGGAAGTTATGTGACGTGTCACATTCACGCTACACAAGTGCTCAGCAATGGCCACCCCCAGCAAGAGAAAGTCAAACCACCTCCCTTTGATAAGCATTGAAATTACCATCATGAAATCCCCCACCATCAATATCCTGGGGATGGGACAGTGGGGGTGGGGGGGGGGGGGGGGGGCTGGGGGGGGGGGGGGGGGTGGGCACCTCCTGACTCACCAAAGCCATCTACAAGGCACAGGTCAATGAGATTGGTTTCAGAACCACTGCTTCTCTAGATACAAAATTTTCTAGAAGGGAAGGGTAACACAACGGGAAGTAAAATGGTTAATGGGAAGCAAGGCAACAGGTTAGCACGTGGGAAGTGGGTTCTACTAAATCGAAAGTTATGAAAAAAGATAAAGGGAAGAAGAACTCAGGAGATATTATTAATGGAGGTGTTGCGATTCAACAGGAAGGTATTCAAACTCGCATAAAGGCACTTTACCTAAATGCTTGTAGCATTCAAAACAAGATAAATTAGTTGACGGCACAAATGAGTATGATTTAATGGACATTACGGAGACATGGTTGCAGGCTGGCCACGACTGGGAGTTAAATACCAGGGATATCAGACTATTCGTGAGGACAGACAGGAAGGTAAGGGAGGTGGTGTAGCACTGAGATTTAAGGATGGCATCAGGCGGTAATGAGAGATGATATATGTTCTATAGAGAAAAAGGTTGAATCCATTTGGGTGGAATTAGAAATAGGAGAAAAGGTCACTGATGGGCGTAGTCTATAGGCCACCAAATAATAACATCCTGGTGGGACGTGCAATAAACAAAGAAATGACTGACGCATGTAAAAATGGTATGGCAATTATCATGGCGAGTGGGGGTGGGGGGGTTTAATCTACATGTCAATTGGACAAACCAGGTCGGTCAGGGCAGCCTTGAGGAGGAGTTCATAGAATGTATCCGTGATAGTTTTCTCGAACAGGATGTAATAGAACCTACGAGGGAGGAAGCTATCCTAGATCTGGTCCTGTGTAACGAGACAGTAATAATTAATGAACTCATAGTTAGAGACCCTCTCGGAAGGAGCGATCATAGTATGGTTGAATTTAAAATACAGATGGAGTGTGAGATGGTAAAATCCAATACCAGTGTCTTGTGCTTAAACAAAGGAGACTACAATGGGCTGAGGGTGTAGTTGGCTCGGGTAGATTGGGAGAAAGACTTTGTGGTGGGACAATTGAGGAACAGTGCAGGACTTTCAAAGAGACAGTGCTCAGAAAAAGTACATTTGTCCCATTGGGCAGACGTAGCATGGGTTCATGAAAGGCAGGTCACGTTTGACTAATTTAGTGGAATTCTTTGAGAACATTACAAGCATGGTGGACAATGGAGAACCGTTGGATGTGGTGTATCTGGATTTCCAGAAGGCATTCGACAAAGTGCCACACAAAAGGCTGCTCATAAGATGAAGGTCATGGCTTTACAGGTAATCTATTAGCATGGATAGAGGATTAGTTAACTGACAGAAAGCAAAGAGTGGAGATAAATGGGTGTTTTTCTGGTTGATGATCAGTAGCTGGTAGTGTGCCTCAGGGATCAGTGTTGGGTCTGCAATCGTTCACAATTTACATAAATGATCTGGAGTTGGGGACCGTGTAATGTGTCAAAGTTCGCAGATGACACTAAGATGACACTAAGATGAGTGGTAAGCCAAGTGTGCAGAGGACACTGAAAGTCTGCAGAGGGATATAGATAGTTTAAGTGAGTGGAGCTCAATGTTGATAAATGTGGGGTCATTTATTTTGGTAGGATTAACAGCAAAATGGACTATTATTTGAATGGTACAAAATTGCAGCATGCTGCTGTGCAGAGGGACCTGGGTGTCCTTGTGCATGAATCGCAAAAGGTTGATTTGCAGGTGTAGCAAGTAATTAAGAAGGCAAATGGAATTTTATCCTTCATTGCCAGTAGGATGGAGTCTAAAATCAGTGACGTTATGTTGCAACTATTTAGGGTGCTGGTGAGGCCACAACTGGAGTACTGTGTACAGTTTTGGCCTCCTTATTTTGAGAAAGAATGTACTGGCACTGGAGGGTGTGCAGAGGAGATTCACTAAGTTGATTCTGGAGTTGAGAGCTTTAGCTTATGAGGAGAGACTAAGTAGAATGGGACTATACTCATTGGAATAGAGAAGAATGAGTGGGTATCTTATAGAAACATATAGAATTATGAAGGGAATAGATAGAAGCAAGGAGGTTGTTTACACTGGTGGGTGAAACTAGATCTAGAGGGCGTAGCCTCAAAAGGAGGGAGAGCATATTTAGGACTGAGTTGAGGAGGAACTTCTTCGCCCAAAAGGTTGTAAATCTGTGGAATTTGTTGCCCAGTGAAGCAGTTGAGGCTACCCTGTTAAATGTTTTTAAGGCAAAGATAGATAGTGTGGTGACATGCCTGTAAGCAATATTGTAGATGGCTGGTGGTGCGACCTCCAACAGCAGGTGGTGGTACAGACCCACTATGTGGTCTCGAGACAGGGATCATGTGACAAGGCACTCAGATATAAGTGTGGGCACATCCGGTGATCTGCAGATGGTTATAAGATGTACAAGAGGACAGTCATGCTTAGGGATAGTTCCAGAGGAGAACAAAGAAACTCCATGATAACTTGCTCTGGAACAGATCGCTATCGTACCACATGTGATTTAATAAAGATTCTATCTGGGACAAGTCACAAGTCGTTTGGTAGATTCCTTGCTAGACATCGAATATCAACAGATAGATTTTTGTACAGTATAGGAATAAAAGGTTATGGTCAGTGGGCAGGTAAGTGGAGCTAAGAACACAAAAAAGATCAGCCATGATCTTATTGAATGGTGGAGCAGGCACAAGGGGCCAGATGGCCTACTCCTGCACCTAGTTCTTAAGTTCTTATACCCATTAGTGACCTAGACTTATTGTACGGGACTTATTGTAAAATTTGCAAATGATGCAAAACTTGGGAGGAGGTGAAGCAGGTACACAACATGATGAGGGCTAGAGTCCTGGGCATGAGGATGGTGAACGTGATTGGTGAGGGGGTGGGAGCGGTCCTGCAGTGATAGCGCCCTGGATGGCCACTGGCGATGTGTGCTCTCCTGCTCCACTGGGATGAGGTCTTGTTCCAGGAGACTGGGTGGCGCTACCAGGATGGCAGGGCCAATGTGCCAGGCTGGTGGTACCAAGGCGTCCGGGTGCCAGGAGAGTGCAAAGGCACAACCCTGCCCTATACCAGACCACCCGGGGGTCTCCAATGGTCTGGGTCATTTAAATATGCTGATCTGGTTCACGCCCGGTGAGGACGAGTTCCAAATCATGATGACTCGTGAGATTTTGTTGGATCTCACAAGACGTTTCGAGCCTCGCAAACCTCGCGAGACGCCTCTCACCAGATTCAATGGTCTCATCCCAACACCAAGTCGGGCACGACGAGCCCACTGAATCTCGCCCTCCAACACAGTTTAAAGCACGGGATCTCCCTTTTAAGACAGAGATGAGGAAAACATTTTTCGCTCAGGAGATTGTGAGTCTGTAGAACTCTCCCTCCTCTTTGGAGGAGACAAAGTCATTTAATATTTTTAATGCTGAGATTGACAAGGAAGCCATGGGGTATAGAGGGTAGGAAGCAAAGTGTAGCTGAGGCCACAATCAGATCAGCTATGAGTTTACTGAATGGTGGAGCAGGCCTGAGAGACTGAACAGCCTTCTCCTGTTCCTAATTCATATATGTTCGTGTAAGCTGGGGTTGTCGCCCTTGCAGTAAAGAAGGTTGAGAGGAAATCTGATACGGGTGTTCACAATTATGAGGGTTCTAACTATTGTTGAGAGGGTGAAATGGTTCCCCTTGGCAGAATGGCCAAGGACCAGAGGGCACTGACTGAAGGTGACAAATGCACCAAATACTGCCTGAGGAAATCTTTTTTAACACTGCAAGTGGTTATGATGCGAAAGCCCAAGATCTGATAGAATGGTGGAAGCCAATTCAATAGAGACTTTCAAAATGGAATAGGTGAAGTTACACAAAGGTAAAAAGATTGCGGGTTACAGAGTAAGGGTGGAGAGTGATACCAGCTGAATTGCTCGATTAGACACGCTGTGACGAACGGCCTTCTTCTGTGTTGTAACTGGCCAAATTAACAATAGAAGAATTAAAATGGGGATCAGAGAATAAACTCAAACAAAGTGATATGCAGTGGCAGGGACACTGAATACATACTTTGCCTCAGGTTTAAACTGTCAATTTCATTAAATCAGAATCAGTTGCGTGGGAAATGGAAAACTATCTCAACGATGGCAGTTTTCTAAAATTGGAGCCAAGGAACATTGCTTTGGGTGTAGAAGAACAAGTTTTACTCTGTATCTAATTACAATGGGCTTGACCTCAGATTGCTGGATGCTGACACTGAATGCCCAGAATAGAATCCTATTCTATTCACTAGCAGTAAAAGGAAAGAAGGAATTAGCTGGAATTCCTGAATGCCACCCATTGACCTTGGAGGAAATTCTCTTGTGCTCTTGTGTAAGGCATCTGGTGAGGATCTACCCATCGAAGGGCCAAAAGGCCTCCTCGGCGCAACATCGAGGGATGAAGGGCCTGTACTGCGCTGTAATGTTCTATGTTCTATGTTCATAGGTAATGTACTGACAGGAGTACATTACTGGAGGCCAGTGGAATCTGTGGACTAGGTGGAGATATTTGCCTTCAGTGAGAAGGAGATAAAATTGAGAAATGAAATCTTCACTAAGTTAAATTCAGCACCAGCTGAGAGCTGAGGAGTTGGGAAATCAGTATTTTCTGAACTGCAAGTATAGGATTGGCGACTTTTATTTTGTGATTATGTCCACAGCTGGCGCGTATATTTTTGTTAATACCCAGACAAAGATTTACTGACATATTTTACTCCCATATCCCAAGACAATCCATTTGCCTTCATTGCCGTAATGACAATTTGTATTTACAGAACTAACGAATTAAGGAGTTGCTCAAAGAGGATTTAAATACATTTTAATAATAACAGCAATATTAAATACACCCAATATTTAAAGCCAAAATATTTCAAGTGATAGAGGATACTCTTATTTAACCATTAATAAATTAAGCAGGCAAAAGCAAGAGAAGGGTTAGATTAGTGGTGTTGTTTCCAATCCACTGCTGGAACCTCAGTGTTTAAATCGCCGCCTTCCTTCTTGAGCCTAATGTAATTCAAGTCTACAAATCCAGAGTTGAATTTGTAGTATTTCTTCCAGAGAATCATTCAGTGAGTCAACCAATGGTCTTCCTGAAGTCCACACACATGTGCATGCGCACACACACATACACGCACATTGCTGTTCATGAATCCATTGTATTCACAGACTTTACATAGGCTTACCAACCTCTTTAAAGTGGGTACACTAACCCCCCTCAAAGAGGGCCCATCAATCTTCTGAAGAGGGGCTTTAGCAATCTTCTGTAAAATGTTCTCAATAATCTTCTTAAGATGAGATCACTAGTGCCTTTGAAAAGGACACACCAATCGTCTTAAAGTGGGCTCATAACCTTCTTTATATGACAAAAATATCTAAATGTAAGCACCACCAATTTAAGAAGCCAGTTAACAAGTGGTTCTTTATGCTACTAATAAAGTTTGTACTAATTTTAACGTGTCTTGGGAAATCATTGGTTTCTGTATTAACTTTTGTTGAGTTTGAATATCCAGAGTTTCAGATTATGCCTGGTCTTCAGTCCTTTGCTTGATCTTTCTCCTGATGCTCAAGGTTAGCGATGGAACTTTGCTCTGCGATTATATCCTACAAATGACGTGCACTTGGTCATACCTTTCTGTGTAATGAAGAAAACCCAATAAATATAGTGTACAGCAAAACTACTTTAGAATGACATCAGAAAGAATGGAACAAGAAGCATTCATTGAGCTGAGTGAAGGAGCAGATCAGGCTGAATTTAATGCAAGTAGCGGTGGTCCCAACAGCAAGCTGGAAAGCTGGGGGCAACCCCACCATTGTCATTTCCAGGAGCCCTGACCTGATTCTGTGGCCATCAGGCAATTTACTGAAGGCCATTGGGGCTTTTGTCATATTAAGGGCGGAGGTCCTGCCTCCCAGAAGTCCCAGCCAGTCGGAGGGCTGGCAAATCTTTCGTCCCAGTGGCCACTGCTGGCACTGCAGTTCCCAGGGAGCATTCAGTCAGTGAATTTCAAAACATAATTAAACTTTATTAAAGCTTTAACCATATTGGTAAGCTTTAATACCGGGAGTACGGTTTAATCCAAATAATGAGATTATCAGTTAATAAATAGAGAAATGTCAGTGCTGCTCAAAAGTGCATATCCTGTGCTATGTGGGAACACCAGAACACTTCCCATGTCTGGATATCCATTTGTGCAGGACATGTCATTAGTTGCAGCAGCTTGTACTCTGGGGTATGGAACTTGAGCAGCAGCTGGCATCACTGTGTCACATCCATGAGGTTGAGAGGTACATGTATAGCGTATTTATACATGTGGTCACCCCACATATGCAGGTATGCGGGAATAAAAGGAAAGTGTGACCTGCACTGCAGGAACTCACCAAAGCTCCTTAGACAGCACCTTCCAAACCTATGGCCACTACCATCTAGAAGGACAAAGGTTGCAGATACCTGGGAACACCACCACCTGCAAGTTCCCCTCCAAGTCACTCACCATTCTGACTTGGAAATGTTTTGCTGTTCCTTCACTGTCACTGGGTCAAAATCTGGAAATCTTTCCCTAACAGCACTGTGGGTGTACCTAAACCACATGGACGGCAGCCATTCAGGAAGGAAGTTCACCATCTTTTCAAGGGCAATTAGGGATGGGGAGCGCAGCCAGAGACAGGTCCATGGCACCATGGCTCAGCTGTACAGGGAGGTGCAAAGAGGAATGGAAGAGCTGATAGGTGATTTAATAGTTAGGGGAGCAGACAGGCTTTTCTGTGGTTGCAGACGTGAATCCAGTGTGATGTGTTGCCTCCCTGATGCCAGGGTCAAGGATGTCAGTGATTCTGAGGGAATAGGATGAACAGCCAGCAGTGATGATCCACATAGGTATTAGTGCCATAGGAAGAAAGCAGGAACTTGCCCTGCAATCTGACTTTAAGGGACTAGGTAGAAAATTAGCAAGCAGGACTTAAAAAGTAATAATCATCCAATTAATCCCAGAGCCACACGCATACGAGTACAGAAATGTAAGGAGAAGACAGACGATGCATGGCTGGAAAGGTGGTGCAGGAAGGAGGGTTTTAGATTCCTGGGACATTAAGTCTGGCTCTGGAGGAGATGGGACCTGTACAGGTCTGATGGAATCACCTACAAAGTGCTAGACACAGTTCCTGGTGGGTTTTGCTTGTGCTGTTGGGGAGGTTTAGGGTGTGGAAACCAGAAGATGATATTAGAGAGGAATACCAAGGTGCATAGAATATTAAAAAAGATAGATAGCAGTAGATTGGGAGTAGGAAGTTAATAGATGGGGCCAGAATAAAGGAAAAAGTAGAAGAGTCTAATTGTGGGTTACTGTGCAATCATGTGAATGCACAGATTGTGATTAATAAGACTGGTGAGTTGCAGGCGCAGATTGCACTGGGGTAATATGATGTTATGGCTGTAACACAGATCTGATTCAAAGAGGGGCAGGACTGAGAATTAAATGGCCCTGGATACAAGGTGTTTAGGAACAATAGCAAAGAAAGAAAGGCTGGTGGTGGTGGTGGTGGTGGTGGGGGGCGGGGGGGGGGGGGGGGGGGGGTATTGATTAAGGAGGGAGTGGAGTGTTGGAGAAAGAGAATGCCCCAGATTGGTCAAGGGCAGAAAGTATTTGGTTAGAGCTGAGGAACAAAAAAAGGGGGCGAAATTCTCCGGTATCGGCGCGATGTCCGCCGACTGGCGCCCAAAACGGCGCAAATCAGTCGGGCATCGCGCCGCCCCAAAGGTGCGGAATGCTCCGCATCTTGGGGGGCCGAGCCCCAACCTTAAGGGGCTAGGCCCCCGCCGGACGAATTTCCGCCCCGCCAGCTGGCGGAAAAGGCCTTTGATGCCCCGCCAGCTGGCGCGGAAATGACATCTCCGGGCGGCGCATGCGCGGGAGCGTTAGTGGCTGCTGACGGCATTCCCGCGCATGCGCAGTGGAGGGAGTCTCTTCCGCCTCCGCCATGGTGGAGACCGTGGTGAAGGCGGAAGGGAAAGAGTGCCCCCATGGCACAGGCCCGCCCGCGGATCGGTGGGCCCCGATCGCGGGCCAGGCCACCGTGTGGGCACCCCCAGGGGCCAGATGGCCCCACACCCCCCTCAGGACCCCGGAGCCCGCCCGCGCCGCCTTGTCCCGGAGAATCGCGGGGGGGGGGGGGGGAGGGCCCGCCAACCGGTGCGGCGCGATTCCCGCCCCCGCCCGAATATCCGGTGCCAGAGAATTCGGCAACCGGCGGGGGCGGGATTCACGCCAGCCCCCGGCGATTCTCCGACCCGACGGGGGGGTCGGAGAATCTCGCCCAGTGTACCCAACTCTCCCCGCCCTGGGACATAGAATTATAGAATTTACAGTGCAGAAGGAAGCCATTTGGCTCATCGGGTCTGCACCGACGCACTGAAAGAGCTCATTTGAGCGTGAAATGGCTATGCCGATCACGGCGTTAGCAGAGATGTGTTCCCCACTGACACTCGGAATAGCGGGAAATGAATAGGAGAACATTTAGGGGACAGTGATCATTGTATCATACATTGTAGGCTGACTATAGAAAAGAACAAAGAAAAACCCAGAGTAAGAAAGATTAACTGGGGAAATTAAACAACTTCAATGGAGCTAGGCTGAATCAATTGGAGTCGAAGGTTGGCAGGAAAAACAGTATCTGATCAATGGGGTATCTTCAAAGAAGAGATGACTCTGGCACAGTCGAGGTATAGTTCCTTGAAAGGGAAAGGTAGGGCAAACAAATCCAGTGCTCACTGGATGAAAAAGGATATGGAAATTAAAATACAGAAGAAAAAGTGTGCTTATGACAGGTGTCAGGTAGAAAATACAATTGAGGACCAAGCTAAATGTAAACGGTTTAGAGGGGAGGTGAAGAAGCAAATAAGAGAAGCAAAGAAGGAGTATGAAAAGAGACTGGCAGCTAACAAAAGGGAATCCCAAAGTCTTCCATAGACATATAAATAGTAAAAGGGTGATTAAAGGAGTATTCGGGTTAATTAGAGACCTAAAAATGGATTTACACAAGGGAGCAGAGGACACAGCTGAGGTGCAAAATGTATACTTTGAATCTGCCTTTATGAAGGAAGAAGTTGCTACCCTGGCCACAGTAAAAGATAAGGTAAGTTCAGACGCGAGATCGATTCATAATTGAAAAGGAGGTATTGGGTAGGTTATCTGTACTTGAAGTTGATGGGCCACCAGAACTGGGAGAGTTCAGCATCCAAGGATACTGAGAGGAGTGGAAATTGCAGAGGCACAGGCCATAATTTCTTTAGTCTTCCTTAGATTCAGGGTGGTCCCAGAGGACTGGAGATTTACAAACGTTATGCCCGTGTTCAAAAAAAGGGTGTAATTATCACCCCAGCAATTCCACGGCAGTCAGTTTGACCTCGATGGTGGGGAAACATCCAGAAACAATTGTTCAGGATAAAATTAACAGTCACATGGACGAATGCGGGTTAATTAAGGAAAGTCAGCATGGGTTGTTTAACTGGAGTTTTTTTCAAGCAATAACCGAGAAGGCTTTTGAGGGCAATGTCGTTAATGTACATTAAAAAAAACAATTACAGGATGTGGATGCAGAAGGACAGAAGCAAATAGGGGGTTCTTTAAATAGCTTTCGACTTCCGGAGGCGGCCATGGAGGAGTAGGTCACACATTTGATAGCTCCCGCCTGTGACGGACTTTTGGACCTTTCCCCCCCCCGGGTTTTTTCCAGATTTTATGGGATAAATCAGTGAAGAGTGAGACAGTGAGGAGAAATCCCCCTCCGGCGTATGGAGAATTGGACTAGACGTGGCCGTGTGAGACGACAAAGTCCTATAAGGGAGACGCAAGCAGAGCCGGCAACGCGGGAAAGCATGGCGGAGAGCAAGGGCCGCGGGGAGACGGCACAGTGGTCGACGGAGCAGCTGGTGAAGTTTTTTGAGGATTGCTTCGCCAAGGTGCAGGAGGACACGTTGGACCCGATTAAGGCTTCGATTTATCAAGTTGTGCAGAATCAAGAGACCCACGGAAGAGCGATCCAGGAGGTGGAGAAAAAGATGTCCGAGCACGAGGAGTACATAACCTTGTTGGAGACCAAGGTGGAGATGATGAACGACCACCAGAAATGAATGCAGGAGAAGCTGGAGGACCTGCAGAACAGGTCCAGGAGGCAGAATCTTAGAATTGTCGGCCACCCTGAAGGCAGTGAGGGATTGGATGCGAGGACTTATGTGACGGACATGTTGGAGAAGCTGATGCTGGCTGAGGCGTTCCCTCGGCCCCTGGAAGTGGATAGAGCGCACAGAGCCCGAGCGACCGTGCCGCCGAGGGCGATGGTAGTACGCTTTCACCGATTCCTGGACAAGGAACACGTTCTGCGATGGGCCAAGAAGGAACGGAGCAGCAAGTGGGAGAACTGTGAGCTGCGCATTTATCAGGACCTGGGTGCGGATTTGGCCAAGAGGCGAGCTGGGTTTAATCAGGCAAAAACAGCCCTCTTTAAGAAGGGGGTGAAGTTTGGGATGCTGTTCCCAGCCCGTCTGTGGGTCACACATGAGGAATGGGACTTCTACTTCGAAACACCAGACAAAGTATGGACTTTTATTAAAGAAAAGAGGCTGGAGGCGAATTAAAAGACACTGAAGCCTTGGAAAGTACTTTGGTCGCGATTTGTTGTGCTGGGCTGTATAAGTATAAATAGTGCTATGTGTAATAAGGGGATGTTTGGATGCTAAAGGTAACTTTGTCTTGCAGGGAGCTGGTTGGAGGGAGGATGGTCTTTGGGCTTGGTTCTACTTTTTGGGTGTTTTTTTTTCTAATGTGGCTGTTTCTTCACTGTTTTTTTCTGATGTTGGTTTACTGGGGAATGTGATGCTTTTAATATGTTTGTCCAAATGGGGGGAGAGGGTTACAATGGGGAGACAAACTGCTTGGTGCCAGGGGTGGACGCTATCAAGTCAGCATGGGTCAGCTGACTCTCAGAAGCGCAGTGGGGGGTGAGCATGTTTTAAGCTGGAGCTTGACTTGGGGGGATGGATTTCTAGTGTTGTTGCTAGGGGAGGGAGGGGGCTTTGCTGACGGAGAGGAACTGTTACTACGGGCCAAATGGGAGGTCGGGAACGGCAAATGCCTGAAGGGGGGGAGGGGGCTCGAGAAGGCGGAGGGCGTGAGCCAGAGGCTGGCCTAAAAAGGGTGATGGCTAGTCGGCGGGGGCGAGGGGAAGTCCCCCGACCAGGCTGATTGCATGGAACGTCAGAGGGCTGAATGGGCCGGTCAAGGGGGATTGCGTGTTCGCACATTTGAGGGGGCTGAAGGCAGATGTGGCAATGCTACAAGAAACACACCTAAAGGTTACAGACCAGATGAGATTGAGGAAGGGGTGGGTTAGCCAAGTATTCCGCTCAGGGCTGGACTCAAAGACCAGGGGGGTAGCGATCTTGATCAACCAACGAGTGGCATTCGAGGCAGGGAGAATCGTGTCAGACAAGCGGGGCAGGTATATAATGGTGAGTGGGAAGCTGGAGGGGGTGCGGGTGGTACTCGTGAACGTATATGCTCCGAATTGGGGCGATGTGGAATTTATGAGGCGGGTGTTAGGTAAGATCCCAGATTTAGAGTCACATAACCTGATCATGGGAGGAGACTTTAACACAGTCATTGATCCGGAATTGGACCAGTCAAAATCCAGGACAGGGAGGAGGCCGGCTGCGGCAAAGGAATTGAAGGGGTTTGTGGCACAGATGGGGGGAGTAGACCCATGGAGGTTTGCATGGCCAAGGGCGGAGGAGCTTTCCATTTACTCACCTGTCCACAAGGTATACTCTCGCATCGACTTTTTTGTTCTGAGCAGGGCGCTAATACCAGAGGTGGTGGACACTGAGTACTCGGCAATCGCAGTGTCGGATCATGCCCCGCATTGGGTGGATCTACGGGTTAGTGTGGAGAGAGGACAACGTCCGCTGTAGAGACAGGATGTGGGGTTGCTAGCGGACGAAGCGATCTGTGGGCGGGTTAACAAGTCCATCCAGAACTACCTGGAAACAAATGATACGGGGGAGGTCTCCACAGCGACTGTTTGGGAAGCTCTGAAGGCAATTGTCAGAGGGGAATTAATCTCGATACGGGCCCACAGAGAAAAGGCGGAACGGGCTGAGAGGGATAGGTTAGTGGAGGAGATACTCCAGGTGGACAGGTGAAACTCGGAGGCCCCAGACGCGGGGCTACTGAGGGAGCGGCGGAGGTTACAGGTGGAGTTTGGGCTGTTGACCACAGGGAAAGCAGTGGAACAGCTGAGGAAAGCAAGGGGGTCGATTTATGAGTGCGGGGAAAAGGCAAGCAGAATGTTGGCGCACCAGCTCAGGAAAAGAGAGGCAGCCAGGGAGATAGGGAGAGTAAAGAGTAGAGGTGGGAATACTGTCCTGGATCCAGCGGGGATGAACGAGGTGTTTAAGGACTTCTATAGTAAATTATATGAGTCGGAAACCCAGGCTGAGGTGGAGGGGGTGAGGCAGTTTTTGGATCAGTTGAGGTTTCCGAGGGTAGATGAGGATGGTGGAAGGGCTGGGAGCCCCAATTGAGATTGAGGAAATAATCAAGGGGCTGGAGGGCATGCAGTCGGGCAAGGCCCCGGGGCCTGATGGCTACCCGGTGGAATTCTATAAGAAGTTTTCAGAAATATTGAGCCCACTGCTGGTGAGGACATTTAATGAAGCAGGAGAGAAGGGAGTCCTCCCCCCAACAATGGCGCAGGCCTCGATTTCATTGATCCTTAAAAGGGAGAAGGATCCGGAGCAATGCGGGTCATACAGGCCGATTTCTCGACTAAATGTGGATGCCAAACTGCTGGCTAAGATACCGGCCACAAGGATAGAGGACTGTGCCCCGGGGGCGATAGGGGAAGACCAGATGGGATTTGTTCAGGGCAGGCAACTCAAGGCCAATGTACGATGGTCGGGTGGAGTGGAATTACCTGTGGGGGACGCTGGGAAGGTTTGGGTTTGGTGAAGGCTTTATTGACTGGTCTATCAGGCACCAGTAGTGAGTGTGCGTACGAACCGGCTGAGGTCGGGGTACTTTAAACTACACCGAGGGACGAGGCAAGTGTGCCCCATCTCCCCGTTACTGTTTGCTCTGGCCATAGAGCCATTGGCCATGGCGTTAAGAGCCTCTAGGAACTGGAAAGGGCTGGTTCAGAGGGGGTGCGGAGCACCGGGTTTCGCTTTACGCAGATGACCTGCTGTTGTATATTTCAGACCCGTTAGAGGGGATGTGGGAAGGAATGCGAATCTTGGGGAAATCTGGTAATTTTTCGGGGTATAAATTGAACATGGGGAAAAGCAAGATGTTCGCGATCCAGGCAAGAGGACAGGAGAAGAGACTGCCAGAGCTGCCGCTTAGACTGGTCGGGAAGAGCTTTCGGTAACTGGGAATCCAGGTGGCCTGGGAATGGGAGGCACTGCACAAGTTAAACCTATCCCGGCTGACAGAACAAATGGAGGGGGACTTTAAGAGATTAAACATGCTCCCACTATCACTGGCAGGTGAAAATGACGGTCCTCCCCAGATTTCTGTTAGTCTTTCAGTGCCTCCCCATCTTCATCCCAAAGGCCTTTTTCAAGCAGGTGAATAAGGTTATTTCGTGCTTTTTGTGGGCGAGTAAAACCCCGCAAGTGAAGAAAGTGTTGCTAGGGCGCAGTCGGGAGGAGGTTGGGTTGGTGCTGCCAAACGTCTGCAATTACTACTGGGTGGCTAATATAGCCATGATTAGGAAGTGGGTAGTGAGGGCGGGGTCGGTGTGGGAGCGGATAGAGGTGGCATCATGCAAAGACACCAGTTTGGGAGCACTGATTGTCATAATATGCAACCATGCACATCATGAGGTAAAAACAGGCAGTGACAGTCACCCAGATTAACCAATCAACATACAGGAAAGAACACAACCAATCACCAGACAGAACACCAGAGGGCACACGAGGCATCAGCACTCCGCCTCTTTCCACTGGTGACAACTGTAGTGACAGTCACGGTGTATATATCAGTCAGCACCTTCTACACGTGGATCAGAGCTAGCCTGGTCTCGTAAGTTAGAGTTAGTACACTAAGTAGTAGAGTGTCAACCCTACTGTCTTCAGGTGATGTCCCGGAGGACTGGAGAATAGCCAATGATGTTCCTTTGTTTAAGAAGGGTAGCAAGGATAATCCAGGGAACTACAGGCCGGTGAGCCTTACATCAGTGGTAGGGAAATTACTGGAGAGAATTCTTCGAGACTGGATCTACTCCCATTTGGAAGCAAATGGACGTATTAGTGAGAGGCAGCACGGTTTTGTGAAGGGAGGTCGTGTCTCACTAACTTGATAGAGTTTTTCGAGGAGGTCACAAAGATGATTGATGCAGGTAGGGCAGTGGATGTTGTCTATATGGACTTCAGTAAGGCCTTTGACAAGGTCCCTCATGGCAGACTGGTACAAAAGCTGAAATCACACGGGATCAGGAGTGAGCTGGCATACAGAACTGGCTAGGTCTAATGCAGGTAGGGAATATACAGTTCCCTATATACAGTGAATGGTAGAACACGCAAGAGTATTGAAAGTCAGAGAGATCTAGGTGTACAAGTCCACATAGAATCATAGAATCATAGAAGTTTACAGCATGGAAACAGGCCCTTCGGCCCAACCAGTCCATGCCGCCCAGTTTTTACCATTCAGCTAGTCCCAGTTGCCCGCACTTGGCCCATAACCCTCTATACCCATCTTACCCATGTAACTATCTAAATGCTTTTTTTTTTTTATAAATATTTTATTGAAAATTTTTGGTCAACCAACACAGTACATTGTGCATCCTTTACACAACCTTATAACAACACAGATAACAATGACCTATTTTATATAAACAAAAAAACAAAAAATAAATAAATATTAAATAACAAAAATGAAAACTAGCCCTAATTGGCAACTGCCTTGTCACAAGCTACACCCCCCCCCCCGCCCACCCACCCCCATCCCTCCCCCCCCCCCCCCCCAAAATCCTGGGCTGCTGCTGCTGCCTTCTTTTTTCCCCCATCTATCTATCCGCAAGATATTCGACGAACGGTTGCCACCGCCTGGTGAACCCTTGAGCCGACCCCCTTAGGACGAACTTAATCCGCTCTAGCTTTATGAACCCCGCCATGTCATTTATCCAGGTCTCCACCCCCGGGGGCTTGGCTTCTTTCCACATTAACAATATCCTGCGCCGGGCTACTAGGGACGCAAAGGCCAAAACATCGGCCTCTCTCGCCTCCTGCACTCCCGGCTCTTGTGCAACCCCAAATATAGCCAACCCCCAGCTTGGTTCGACCCGGACTCCTACTACTTTTGAAAGCGCCTTTGTCACCCCCATCCAAAACCCCTGTAGTGCCGGGCATGACCAAAACATATGGGTATGGTTCGCTGGGCTTCTCGAGCACCTCGCACACCTATCCTCCACCCCCAAAAATTTACTGAGCCGTGTTCCAGTCATATGTGCCCTGTGTAATACCTTAAACTGAATCAGGCTTAGCCTGGCACACGAGGACGACGAGTTTACCCTGCTTAGGGCATCTGCCCACAGCCCCTCCTCGATCTCCTCCCCTAGCTCTTCTTCCCATTTCCCTTTTAGTTCATCCACCATAGTCTCCCCTTCGTCCCTCATTTCCCTATATATATCTGACACCTTACCATCCCCCACCCATTTCTTTGAGATCACTCTGTCCTGCACCTCTTGTGTCGGGAGCTGCGGAAATTCCCTCACCTGTTGCCTCGCAAAAGCCCTCAATTGCATATACCTGAATGCATTCCCTTGGGGCAACCCATATTTCTCGGTCAGCGCTCCCAGACTTGCGAACTTCCCATCCACAAATAGATCTTTCAGTTGCGTTATTCCTGCTCTTTGCCACATTCCATATCCCCCATCCATTCCCCCCGGGGCAAACCTATGGTTGTTTCTTATCGGGGACCCCCCCAATGCTCCAGTCTTTCCCCTATGTCGTCTCCACTGTCCCCAAATCTTCAGTGTAGCTACCACCACCGGGCTTGTGGTGTAGTTCCTCGGTGAGAACGGCAATGGGGCTGTCACCATAGCCTGCAGGCTAGTCCCCCTACAGGACGCCCTCTCTAATCTCTTCCACGCCGCTCCCTCCTCCTCTCCCATCCACTTACTCACCATTGAAATATTAGCGGCCCAATAGTACTCACTTAGGCTCGGTAGTGCCAGCCCCCCCCTATCCCTACTACGCTGTAAGAATCCCTTCCTCACTCTCGGAGTCTTCCCGGCCCAAACAAAACCCATGATACTCTTTTCTATCCTTTTAAAAAAAGCCTTTGTGACCACCACCGGGAGGCACTGAAACACAAAGAGGAATCTCGGGAGGACCACCATCTTAACCGCCTGCACCCTCCCTGCCATTGACAGGGCTACCATATCCCATCTCTTGAAATCTTCCTCCATCTGTTCCACCAACCGCGTTAAATTTAGCCTGTGCAATGTGCCCCAGTTCTTAGCTATCTGGATCCCCAGGTAACGAAAGTCTCTTGTTACCTTCCTCAACGGTAGGTCCTCTATTTCTCTACTCTGCTCCCCTGGATGCACCACAAACAGCTCACTCTTCCCCATGTTCAATTTATACCCTGAAAAATCCCCAAACTCCCCAAGTATCCGCATTATTTCTGGCATCCCCTCCGCCGGATCCGCCACATATAGTAGCAAATCATCCGCATACAAAGATACCCGGTGTTCTTCTCCTCCCCTAAGTACTCCCCTCCATCTCTTGGAACCCCTCAGCGCTATCGCCAGTGGCTCAATCGCCAGTGCAAACAGTAATGGGGACAGAGGACATCCCTGCCTTGTCCCTCTATGGAGCCGAAAATATGCCGATCCCCGTCCATTCGTGACCACACTCGCCACTGGGGCCCTATACAATAGCTGCACCCATCTAACATACCCCTCTCCAAAACCAAATCTCCTCAACACCTCCCACAAATAATCCCACTCCACTCTATCAAATGCTTTCTCGGCGTCCATCGCCACTACTATCTCCGTTTCACCCTCTGGTGGGGCCATCATCATTACCCCTAACAGCCTCCGTATATTCGTGTTCAGCTGTCTCCCCTTCACAAACCCAGTTTGGTCCTCGTGAACCACCCCCGGGACACATTCCTCTATTCTCATTGCCATTACCTTGGCCAGGACCTTGGCATCCACATTTAGGAGGGAAATTGGTCTGTAGGACCCGCATTGTAGCGGGTCCTTTTCCTTCTTTAAGAGAAGCGATATCGTTGCTTCAGACATAGTCGGGGGCAGTTGTCCCCTTTCCTTTGCCTCGTTAAAGGTCCTCGTCAGTACCGGGGCGAGCAAGTCCAAATATTTTCTGTAGAATTCAACTGGGAATCCGTCCGGTCCCGGGGCCTTTCCCGTCTGCATGTTCCTAATTCCTTTCACCACTTCTTCTACCTCGATCTGTGCTCCCAGTCCCACCCTTTCCTGCTCTTTCACCTTGGGAATTTCCAGCCGATCCAAAAAGTCCATCATTCTCTCCCTCCCATCCGGGGGTTGAGCTTCATATAATTTTTTATAAAATGTCCTGAACACTTCATTCACTCTCTCTGCTCCCCGCTCCATCTCTCCTTCCTCGTCCCTCACTCCCCCTATTTCCCTCGCTGCTCCCCTTTTCCTCAATTGGTGTGCCAGCAATCTGCTCGCCTTCTCCCCATATTCATACTGTACACCCTGCGCCTTCCTCCATTGTGCCTCTGCAGTGTCTGTAGTCAGCAAGTCAAATTCCACATGCAGCCTTTGCCTTTCCCTGTACAATCCCTCCTCCGGTGCTTCCGCATATTGTCTGTCCACCCTCAAAAGTTCTTGCAGCAACCGCTCCCGTTCCTTACTCTCCTGCTTCCCTTTATGTGCCCTTATTGATATCAGCTCCCCCCTAACCACCGCCTTCAACGCCTCCCAGACCACTCCCACCTGGACCTCCCCATTGTCATTGAGTTCCAAGTACTTTTCAATACATCCCCTCACCCTTAGACACACCCCCTCATCCGCCATTAGTCCCATGTCCATTCTCCAGGGTGGGCGCCCTCCTGTTTCCTCCCCTATCTCCAAGTCCACCCAATGGGGCATGATCCGAAATGGCTATAGCCGTATATTCCGTTCCCCTCACCTTCGGGATCAATGCCCTACCAGCACAAAAAAGTCTATGCGCGAATAGACTTTATGGACATAGGAGAAAAACGAGAACTCCTTACTCCTAGGTCTACTGAATCTCCACGGGTCCACACCTCCCATCTGCTCCATAAAATCCTTAAGCACCTTGGCTGCTGCCGGCCTCCTACCAGTCCTGGACTTCGACTATCCAGCCCTGGTTCCAACACCGTGTTAAGGTCTCCCCCCATTATCAGCTTTCCCGTCTCTAGGTCCGGAATGCGTCCTAGCATTCGCCTCATAAAATTGGCATCATCCCAGTTCGGGGCATACACGTTTACCAAAACCACCATCTCTCCCTGTAGTTTGCCACTCACCATCACGTATCTGCCCCCGTTATCCGCCACTATAGTCTTTGCCTCGAACATTACCCGCTTCCCCACTAATATAGCCACCCCCCTGTTTTTCGCATCCAGCCCCGAATGGAACACCTGCCCCACCCATCCTTTGCGCAGCCTAACCTGGTCTATCAGTTTCAGGTGCGTTTCCTGTAACATAACCACATCTGCTTTAAGTTTCTTAAGGTGTGCGAGTACCCGTGCCCTCTTTATCGGCCCGTTGAGCCCTCTCACGTTCCACGTGATCAGCCGAATTGGGGGGCTTCCCACCCCCCCCCCCTTGCCGATTAGCCATCATCTTTTTCCAGCTTCTCACCCAGTTCCCACGCAGCTGTATCTCCCCCAGGCGGTGCCCCCCCGCCCATCCTCTCCCGTACCCACTCCCCCCTTTCCCCAGCAGCAGCAACCCAGTAATTCCCCCCTCCCACCCCCCCCCCCGCTAGACCCCCCGCTAGCGTAATTACTCCCCCCATGTTGCTCCCAGAAGTCAGCAAACTCTGGCTGACCTCGGCTTCCCCCCGTGACCACGGCTCGCACCGTGCGACGCCCCCTCCTTCCTGCTTCTCTATTCCCGCCATAATTATCATAGCGCGGGAACCAAGCCCGCGCTTCTCCCTTGGCCCCGCCCCCCATGGCCAACGCCCCATCTCCTCTCCCTCCCCACCTCCCCCCATCACCACCTGTGGGAGAGAGAAAAGTTACCATATCGCAGGATTAGAACATAAAACCCCTCTTCGCCCCCCACATTCGCCCCACCACTTTGTCCAAACGTTCTTTTTAATAGTCCACTCATTCCAGTTTTTCTTCTACAATAAAAGTCCACGCTTCATCCGCCGTCTCAAAGTAGTGGTGCCTCCCTTGATATGTGACCCACAGTCTTGCCGGTTGCAGCATTCCAAATTTTATCTTCCTTTTATGAAGCACCGCCTTGGCCCGATTAAAGCTCGCCCTCCTTCTCGCCACCTCCGCACTCCAGTCTTGATAAACGCGGATCACCGCGTTCTCCCATTTACTGCACCGAGTTTTCTTCGCCCATCTAAGGACCATTTCTCTATCCTTAAAACGGAGGAATCTCACCACTATGGCTCTGGGAGTTTCTCCTGCTCTCGATCCTCGCACCATAACTCGGTACGCTCCCTCCACCTCCAACGGACCCGTCGGGGCCTCCGCTCCCATTAACGAGTGCAGCATCGTGCTCACATATGCCCCGACGTCCGCCCCCTCCACACCTTCAGGAAGACCAAGAATCCTCAGGTTGTTCCTCCTTGCGTTGTTTTCCAGTGCCTCCAACCTCTCCACACATCGTTTCTGATGTGCCTCCTGTATCTCCGTCTTCACCACCAGGCCCTGTATATCGTCCTCATTCTCGGCTGCCTTCGCCTTCACGACCCGAAGCTCCTGCTCCTGGGTCTTTTGTTCCTCCTTTAGCCCTTCGATCGCCTGTAGTATCGGGGCCAACAGCTCTTTCTTCATTTCCTTTTTTATCTCCTCCACGCAGCATTTCAAGAACTCTTGTTGTTCAGGGCCCCATATGAAACTGCCACCTTCCGACGCCATCTTGGTTTTTGCTTGCCTTCCTTGCCGCTGTTCCAAAGGATCCGCTGCAATCCGGCCACTTTCCTCTCCTTTTTCCATCCGTGTCCAGGGGGAATTCCCTTCTGGTTTACCGCACGATGTTTTTAGCCGTTAAAATTGCTGTTGGGGCTCCTATCAAGAGCCCAAAAGTCCGTTCCACCGGGAGCTGCCGAAACGTGCGACTCAGCTGGTCATCGCCGCACCCGGAAGTTCTAAATGCTTTTTAAAAGACACAATTGTACCCGCCTCTACTACTACCTCTGGCAGCACATTCCAGACACTCACTACCCTCTGAGTGAAGAAATTGCCCCTCTGGGCCCTTCTGAATCTCTCCCCTCTCACCTTAAACTTATGCCTATGCCCTCTAGTTTTAGACTCCCCTACCTTTGGGAAAAGATGTTGACTATCTACTTTATCTATGCCCCTCATTATTTTATAGACCTCTATAAGATCACCCCTAAGCCTCCTACGCTCCAGGGAAAAAAGTCCCAGTCTATCCAGCCTCTCCTTATAACACATGTCACTGAAAGGGGCAACACAGGTGGAGAAGGTAGTCAAGAAGGCATACGGCATGCTTGTCTTCATTGGCAGGGGCATTGGGTATAAGAATTGGCAAGTCATGCTGCAGCTGTATAGAACCTTAGTTAGGCCATACTTGGAGTATAGTGTTCAATTCTGGTCACCACACTACCAGAAGGATCTGGAGGCTTTAGAGAGGGTGCAGAAGAGATTTACCAGAATGTTGCCTGGTATGGAGGGCATTAGCATTGAGGAGCGGTTGAATAAACTCGGTTTGTTCTCACTGGAACGACGGAGGTTGAGGGGCGACCTGATAGAGGTCTACAAAATTATGAGGGGCATAGACAGAGTGGATAGTCAGAGGCTTTTCCCCAGGGTAGAGGGGTCAATTACTAGGGGACATAGGTTTAAGGTGCGAGGGGCAAGGTTTAGAGTAGATGTACGAGACAAGTTTTTTACACAGAGGGTAGTGGGTGCCTGGAATTCGCTGCTGGAGGAGGTGGTGGAAGCAGGGACGATAGTAACATTTAAGGGGCATCTTGACAAATACATGAATAGGATGGGAATAGAGGGATACGGACCCCGGAAGTGTAGAAGATTGTAGTTTAGTCGGGCAGCATGGTCGGCACGGGCTTGGAGGGCCGAAGGGCCTGTTCCTGTGCTGTACTTTTCTTTGGTCTTTGTTCACAGCCAGCTGTGTGCATTGTTACAGAAGTTCAATAAATCGCATTGAACCAACGCCTACGTTTGGTGTGTGCTTTACAGTTCATCTGCATCCTGTTGCAGTCCGTGTTACCCAGGGTGAATAACACGACATGATACCAGGAGTCTACTTCATCTAAGTAATTTACCTTGAATAATTCAGGTAGGACCAGCGGTGGATGTAGTGCCTTCCAGCGGTATAGAGAAGGTCCAGGCCCCTGCACAGCTCCGGATCTCTGGAAATCTCGGCGCCAACTGGCGGGTCTTCAAGCAGAAACTCAGTCTATACATTGAGGCCTTGGGCCTCGAGGATGCGTCCGATGCCAGAAAAATCGTGCTGCTCCTATCGACTGCGGGGGACCAGGCCATCCAAATCTTCAATTCGCTCACTTTTGCCGACGGTGACGACAAGACCAAGTTCCAGGCTGTGTTAGCCAAATTCGACAGTCAATGTGAAGTCGAAACGACGAGAACTTTGAGCGCTATGTCTTCCAGCAACGCCTTCAGGGTAAAGATGAGCCTTTCCAACCCTTTCTAACTCATCTCCGCATATTAGCGCAATCCTGCAACTATGGTGACATCGCTGATTCCCTCATCAGGGGTCAGATCGTGTTTGGGGTTCACTCCGACGCCCTGCAGGAGCAGCTCCTAAAAATAAAAAACATGACCCTGCCAGTAGCCATCAAGACGTGTAAAGTGCATGAACAGGTGAAAAGTCGCTACTCCCGCCTTAAATCGGCAGAACAGGACCAACTTGCCTCCCACGAGGCAGAGTGTGTGCAGGCCATCGCCCGAATGCGGCGCCTTAGCATCGATGAAGGTGGCCATTTCGCCCGCTTTTCCCGGGGTCCCACGCATGCGAACCACGGGCGGGAGAACGAAGCTGCCGAAGACCACACTGCGCAGGTGCGAGCGGCGGCTGACCACACTGCCCATGTGCGTCGACGCACGGAGCATTACGACGTCAACGTCATGACGTGCCCGAACTGCGGCACCGCCCACTTAAAGCGGCAATGCCCTGCAAGAGGCAGGCGATGTTTAAATTGTGGGAAGCCTGGCCATTATGCAGCCTTGTGCAGGTCTGCACCTCCGATCGTGGGCCAGCGATCCCAGTTCCAACGCAAACGCGTTTGAAATGTGCAGCAAAAGTTGCTGGATTCGGAACCTGGTAACACCACGGATCCAGAGGACGACTGCCTGGAGTACACATATCGCGTGGGCATCATTACCACGTATGACAGGGCCTCGTCAAATTCAGCAACATGCCTGCCCATCCTCAACGTGGATTCTGCGGACGAATGGCGTGCTGTCGTACAAGCCAACCAATGCAGCATCCGGTTCAAGCTGGACACTGGTGCTTCAGCCAATCTCATATCTCAAGCAGATCTTGCTCACATCCAATGGCAGCCAAAAATTCTTCCGCCTGCCTGCCAGCTGCTTGATTATAATGGCAATGCCATTACTGCGTTAGGGTCTTGTCACCTGCATGTCTCCAACAAGGCCATCAAAGCCACACTGCGATTCGAAATCGTCAAGCCTGACAAGGCTTCCCTGCTTGGTGCCCATGCATGCAAGCTACTCAATCCCGTCCAGCGCGTACATGCCATGTCCTCTGCCAATGTGAATCTTCAGGCTGACATTGACGAAATCCTGGCACAATACCCGGATGTGTTCAGTGGGATGGGCACACTGCCGTACCGCTACAAAATCTTGCTCAAGCCTGATGCCACGCCTGTGATCCATGCACCACGCCGGGTGTCGGCTCATCTGAAGAAGCATTTAAAGGCGCAGCTGCAGGAGCTCCAAGATCAGGGTATAATCTCTAAAGTGACGAAACCGACTGACTGGGTCAGCTCGATGGTCTGTGTGAAGAAGCCCTCTGGAGAACTGCGCATATGTATAGATCCCAAGGATCTTAACTGAAACATAATGCGGGAACACTACCCGATCCCGAAGCAGGAGGAACTAACCAGTGAGATGGCACGTGCCAAATTCTTCACGAAGCTAGATGCATCGCGTGGCTTCTGGCAGATACAACTGGGCGAGTCCAGCAAGAAGCTCTGCACGTTTAATACACCTTTCGGAAGGTACTGTTACAACCGCATGCCGTTTGGTATTGTTTCAGCCTCTGAAATCTTTCACAGGACCATGGAACAGATGCTGAAGGGCATTGAGGGTGTGCGGGTTTATGTTGATGAAGTCATTATATGGTCCACGACCCCAGAGGAACACATATCTTGTCTCCAACAAGTCTTTAGACGCATACATGCCAACGGCCTCAAGTTGAACAAGGCCAAATGCTCCTTTGGCATGTCATCAATCAAGTTTTTGGGTGATCAAATATTCCAGCAGGGCATGCAACCAGACTCGGACAAAGTCAGGCCATCAACACCATGAAGACACCGGAAGACAAAAAGGCGGTACTCAGCTTCCTGGATATGGTTAACTTCTTGGGAAAGTTCATTCCCAACCTCGCATCACACACCACGGCTGTCAGGCATCTGGTGAAGAAGTCCACTGCCTTTCAGTGGCTACCCACACATCAAGCAGAGTGGTTGAGTTAAAGGCAAAGCTCACCACTGCTCCAGTACTAGCGTTTTATGACCCAGAGCGGGAGACAATGCCAGGATGGCATTGGTGCGGTGCTCCTCCAGAAGGATGACTCCTCGTCCTGGGCTCCAGTAGCCTCTGCGTCCAGGGCCATGACTCCCACTGAGCAGAGGTATGCTCAGATAGAGAAAGAGTGCCTGGGCCTCCTCACCGGTATTGTCAAGTTCCATGATTACGTCTACGGTCTACCAACCTTCACAGTAGAGACTGACCACAGACCCCGAGTCCATATCATTCACAAGGACTTGAATGACATGACGCCCAGGCTTCAGCGCATTCTCCTTCGACTCCGCAGGTATGATTTAGAATTGGTTTACACACCGGGCAAGGAGCTAATCATTGCGGATGCCCTGTCTCGCACCATCACCTCGCCCTGTGAACAGGTCGACTTCATCCGCCAAATTGAGGCACAGGTGCAACTGTGTGCCAGCAACCTCCCGGCCTCAGACAAACGAGTCGTCAACATTCGAGAAGAGACTGCCAAGGACCCTCTTCTGCAGCGGGCCATACATTACCTTGCCAATGGTTGACAGAAAGGGCAATGCCCCCAGTTCTTTAATGTCAAGGATGACCTAACAGTTGTCGAGGGGATCCTCCTCAAGCTGGGTCGTATCGTTATTCCTCGCAGCCTCCAGAGCTTAGTGCTCAAACAGATCCACGAGGGACACATCGGTATCGTGAAATGCAGGCACAGGGCCCAGCAGGCTGTCTATTGGAATGGCATTGTTCGTCTTGCCAGCGTTTCCAGCCTGCTCAGCCCAAAGAATCACTCCAGCAACACGAGATTGTGACCCCTCCGTGGTCTAAGGTAGGAATTGACCTTTTTCACGCCAATGGGCGTGACTACGTGCTTATAATTGACTACTTCTCGAGTTACCCCGAAGTGGTGAAACTGTCCGACTTCACATCAAGGACTGTCATCAAGGCCTGTAAGGAGTCATTTGTCAGGCATGGTATTCCACTCACGGTCATGAGCGACAACGGTCCCTGCTTCTACAGCCAAGAGTGGCCCAACTTCGCGAAGCTAGACCAGTTCAAGCACATTACCTCAAGCCCGCATTACCCGCAATCTAACGGGAAGGTCGAAAAAAGGGTCCATATCGTGAAGCAACTGCTCTGCAAGGCTGTGGACTCAGCTTCTGACTTTAACCTTGCGCTCCTGGCATACAGGGCAACCCCTCTGTCCACCGGTATGTCTCCGGCACAACTCCTTATGAATCATGACCTGCGGACAACTGTTCCGGCCATTCATTTACCTGACCTGGATCACCTCCTCGTGCTGCAAAAGGTGCAGCAACTCAGAAACCGGCAAAAGCTGACATACGATGCACATGCTACTGATTTGCCTGTGCTCTCTCCGGAAGATGCTGTTCACATCAAGTTGCCTGGTGGAGGCTGGTCAGCTACAGCTGTTGTTGTTCGGCAGGCTGCTCCCAGGTCGTTCGTGGTTTGCATGGCTGATGGATCCATTGTCAGGGGCAACAGAAGGGCACGACACAAACTTGCCTGCCCACCATCGGATCTCACGTTCCCAGCTGTCGCCGTGCCTTTTCCGGACACCTTGCTCCACGAGGCCACCAATCTGGCTGCAATCCCGCCTGTCAAGGCCCCGTTGTCCCCACCTCCACCTCTCAGGCAGTCGACGAGGATCTGATGCCAGCCCCAGAGATTGGACTTATAAATATTTTCTTTGTACATATTGTTTTGTATCTGCACGCTAGACACCTTACATGTACATATGCCTTCACTCGCCATTTGCTGTAAATAGTTATATCTGTAAATATGTTGCATATGCTCTAAGCAACCGATCTTTCACAGGGGGGATATGCATAATATGCACCCATGCACATCATGAGGTAAAAACAGGCAGTGACAGACACCCAGGTTAGCCAATCAACATACAGGAAAGAACACGACCAATCACCAGACAGAACACCAGTGGGGGGCTTGCAACTATAAAACACGAGGCATCAGCACTCCGCCTCTTTCCACTGGTGACAACTGTAGTGTCAGTCAGGGTGTATATATCAATCAGCACCTTCTACACGTGGATCAGAGCTAGCCTGGTCTAGTAAGTTAGAGTTAGTACACTTAGAGTAGTAGAGTGTCAACCCACAGCCAGCTGTGTGCATTGTTGCAGAAGTTCAATAAATCGTATTGAACCAACGCCTAAGTTTGGTGTATGCTTTACAGTTCATCTACATCCTGTTGCAGTCCATGTTACCACAGGGTGAATAACACGACACTGATAATGGCACCTCTTCCGTTCTTGCCGGCCCAATACTGCACAAGTCTGGTGGTGGTGGCAGCTCTGAGAATCTGGGGGCAGTGGAGGAGAGAGAAGAGATGGAGGGAGCATCGGTTTGGACCCCGATTTATAATAATCATCGGTTTGTACCGAGTAGGCTGGATGGTGGGTCCCGGAGATGGCAAAGGGCAGGAATCAGAAGGGCAGGAATCAGAAGGATGGGGGATCTATTTATAGACGGGAGCTTCCCCAGCTTGAAAGCTTTGGAGGATAAATTTGAATTGCCAGCAGGGAATGGATTTAGATATTTGCAGGTGCGAGGCTTCCTGATAAAACAGGTGCCAGCCTTTCCGAGTGTAGAGACCTGGGTTAGTGCCATGGCTGGGTTTCTCAGTCTCGAGAAAATAAAGTTCGCCTTAAGAGGTTCAATGGCTGGGTTCACGCGGAGGTGGCAACCGTTCGTCAACTTTCTCGGGGAAAGTTAAAATGTCAGCAGATGCAGTTTTCCACGGGGGTGGGGGAGAGGGCAGTTTGTTGTTTTATGGTTGGGGTGTGTGAAGATTGGGATGGGGGGGGAAATGTTTATTGTACCATGTTGATGTCATTGTTGATGTTATTATTATAAAAATTTTGAAATACCTTAATAAAAATATTTTTTAAAAAAAATACCTTTCAGCAGAATTTGTCAGTTTGCTCAACTCGGGTGTCAGTGGATTTGATTTGCCCTAAGCAGCTACCACTATAAAGTAAGCAGTTTCTAAGGACCACTATTGGTTTCTGGTCACATTCCTCCCTCCAGCTCTTCTCCCACTCCAGCCGACTTCCAGGACCTATGTTATGGACACTATAGGAGAGACCATGACCCAAATTGGATTGAACCACTCAAGCAAGCTATCTCTGGTGTTGTGACAGGTGCCGGTTGCTTGCTGTTATCACTAAGATGAAGTGCAAGGTTCATTTTTGGAGCAACTTATAGCCTCCTGTTTGAGGCATACACTAGTAGCACTCCATCAGTTATGCATCTGTAAACAGGCCATAATAAATTTGTCCTCGCCGGGACAGGTTGATGCACTGTGCAGGGAACATCTGACACTGGGAGACTTGGGTTGTTATGTTGAAAATCTTCTCTATCTCCTTTCTCTCTCTGTTCACCACAAGTACCCACTGTGAAATGTTTCGAATTTAGTTCCCGCTTGTGATCTGTTCACAGCATGAAATTCGCCACGGCTACTGACCTGAAACTTCAGTCCAGTTCATTAACTGTTTAACTTTTATTCATCTGTGTGCTGATCCTTTCTTTCCTCATCAGGCTTGCTGCATATGGAATCTGGACGAATGATAGGGAGACAATGTGTTAGAGCACATACAAACATCTGAATTAGGAACAGGCCCCTTGAGCCTGCTCCGCCATTCAATAAGATGATGGCTGATCTGCTTGTGGCCTCAACTCTGCAGTCCTGTCGACCCCCGATACATTTTGACTCCCTTATTAGTCAAAAATCTATCTACCCCTGCCTTAAAAATATTCATTGACCCTGCCTCCACCGCTGTCGGGAGAAGGGAGTTCGAAAGACCCTTGACCCTCTGAGAGAAAGTAATTCTCCCCATCTCTGTCTTAAATAGGAGACCCCAAAGATTTAAATGGTATCCCAGAGTTCTAGTCTCTCCCACAAGGGGAAACATCCTTTCAACATCATCCACCCTGTGAAGTCTCCTCAGGATCTTATATGTTTCAATGAAAGCACCTCTCATTCTTCTAAATTCCAAAGGATACAGGCCCAACCTGTCCAACCTTTCCTCATAAGATAACCACCCATTGCAGAGAATCAGTGAAGTAAACCCTCTCCAAACTGCTTCCAACCCAACTATTTCCTTTCTTAAATATGGAGGCCAAAACTGTACACATTACTCTCGATGTGGTCTCACCAATGTCCTAAAAAATATAATGAGGTCACTCAACAAGATAGGGGAGTGACTATGGATGTTGTCTATGTGGACTTTTTAAAAGGCATTTGATAAAGTTTCTGACAAGTGATTACATGGAAAATTGAGAGTGTGTGGAATTGGAGATAAATTCATGAATTTGTAACTGATTGGAGTCAGAGAGTAGGGACAAAAGTGAATGTACTCTGGTTGACAGAGCGACAAGTAGTGTTGACCTGACATCTGTACTAGGGGCTCAGATCACAGAATCACAGAAAAATACAGTGCAGTAAAGGCCATTCGGCCCATCGAGTCTGCATCGCTGCAGACATGGGCGGCACGATAGCACTGTGGCTTCACAGCGCCAGGGTCCCAGGTTCGATTCCCCGTTGGGTCACTGTCTGTGTGCAGTCTGCACGTTTTCCCCGTGTGTGCGTGGGTTTCCTCCGGGTGCTCCGGTTTCCTCCCACAGTCCAAAGACATGCAGGTTAGGTGGATTGGCCGTGATAAATTGCCCTTAGTGACCAAAAAGGTTAGGAGGGGTTATTGGGTTATGGGGATAGGGTGGAAGTGAGGGCTTAAGTGGGTCGGTGCAGACTCGATGGGTAGAATGGCCTCCTTCTGCACTGTATGTTCTATGTTCTATGTTCATGAAAGGCACCTGATCTGCCAATCTTAATCCCATTTGCAGCACTTGGTCCACAGCCTCGAATGTTAAGGTGTGCCAAGAGCTCATCCAGGTACTTTTTAAAGGATGTAAGGCCACCGTCACCACCCTCTGGGTTAAAAAAGATTTTCCTCAAGTTCCCCCTGAACCTCCCACCCCTCATCCTGAACTTGTAACCCCTCATAACCGACCCTTCAACTAAAGGGAACTTTCCCTATCCACCGTGTCCATGCTCCTCATATATATTTCAATGACTTGGATGAAAGAATAAAGGGTGATGGTGTGCAGATGACACTAAATTAGGTGGAATTAAGGGTGGGAGCAGGAAGTTACTGAGGGAAGTAGACAGATTAAGTGAGTGGAGAAAGAGTGGCAAATGGAGTTGACATGGGAAAGTATGAGGTCATCCACCTTGACTTCAAGAAGCATAAATTGGAAAGTTTTCGTACTGCTGACAGTCCAGGGTGAACACATTTCTATTGAACGGTAGTGGCAAACTGGCAGTATCAATTCTGCTGACCTTTATGCTCTGCAGATGATATTCCGCTCCATTAACTGAAATAGAACTGAATAACAGTGGGGCAAATATTGGTTGGTATTTTGCACTCCCATTTGCATTGGGCCTGAATGGCAACAGGAGCGCAAAATTGTGTAAGAGGCCCAAATCGCCTTCTAGGTCAGCGGGAAGTCTCGCCGTGATTGACCCAGTCCCCTGGTGATGTAATAGGATTCCCAACAGGATATTTAAATCTAATTATCTCTGCCTGATACTCTCCTCCACCCCAATACATTATCCATTCACTCCTGGCCCTATGTGCGTCCCCACTTAATATGGGAATGTGCTATTTCATTGTACGAGAGAAACCAAGAGGTTATATCAGAAGGTTAATATTAGACTCTAACACTATAACAATAGATCACATTTTGTAAAGCAGACTGTGATGATTTTATATTTACCACTTTGTATTGCATTTCATTGGCCTATGATTCTGGTGCCAGTAAAGGGAGATAGTTTGAGCAAACTGAACACTGAGAACTGGTCACAGGAACCATTCATTTACAAGAAAATAGGCAAAAATGGGTCATTTCCTGCTTGACAAGATATAACAAGTGGTGTGTCACAGGGATCAGTGCTGGGGCCTCAACTTTTTTACAATCTATATAAATGATGGGACGAAGGGACAGAAAGTATAGTTACTAAATTTGCTGATGACACAAAGATAGGTAGGAAAGTAAGTTATGATGAAGCTATAAGTGGCCGACAAATGGATATAGAAAGATTAAGTGAGTGGGCAAAGATCGGGCAAATGGAGTATAATGTGGGAAAATGTGAATTGCCCATTTTTGCAAGAAGAATAAAAAGAAGCATATTATCCAAATGGTGAGGGATTACAGAGCTCTGAGGTACAGAGGCATTTGGTTGTCCAAGTGTATGAATCATAAAAGGTGAGTATGCAGGTAGAGAAAGTAATTAGGGTGTATTCTTCACCACTTGCCACTGGTCGCAGGGTTCCCGATCTGGTGGAGAATCGCACGTTAGGCTATAAATGGGCGCCGAACCCATTCTGATGTTCTAGTTCCCCGCTGGCGGCAGCAGCAGGCTACACACCCCGCTCTGGAAGGAGGATGCATATGGATCATTTGTATCCATTTGCATCTGATTAATGGGCTGGAAGTCTGATTCTCCAGCCCCCATGATGCTCCAGGCCCCTCAACCAGGATTCATGCAGGTGTGAATTAGTGCATGTATTTCCAAGTGTGGCCCTGGCACGGTGGACCTCACGTTGGGTTAAGGGATAAATGTGCAATGTTAATGCCCCCCAAAGTCCATCGGAGGGCCCACCACGAAGCAAATCCTGGCCCCAGATCCCCAACAGAGACCCCCCCATCAGAGACCCCCAATGGAGGTCCCCCCATCAAAGATACCCATCATTCTTTGACTTCCTCTTTTTCACAGGAGGAAGCACTTAGCTGCCTTTGATGTGGTGAGCGGCTGTCAATCATAGCAAGAGTACTTATAAACATTGTGGTTAGCATCAAGGCAGGTAATGGAGTTACATTCAAGCGTGAAAGGAAAGATCAATTAACAATCCATGAAGCAGCTTTCTCCGGGGGAATAAAGCTGACAACCACTGGCTAATGCAATGTGTTACTATGTGAAATTGAATGGAAGATCTGCATTTCAAAGGCTGTCAAGGGATTTTCAGTCATTTGAAATGTACTGGGTTTTCCAGAAAGCCTCTGACACTTGTAACAGCTGCTGTTTTGAACACTTCTGCCTGAGGCAGCAGATGTTTGGAAAGGGTAAGTGAAAATGCAGTGAATTTTCACTGTACTGCCTGGACTGCTCTTCAGATTTCAGGCAAGGGTTTTAGATGGTGGGAGGAGGGTTCTGATGGAGGGGTCTCTGATGGGGGGGCCTCTGATGGGGAGGGTCTGATTGGGGGGGTTTGATTAGGGGGTTAGATGGGGGGGTCTTTGATGGTGGCCTGATGCGGGTCTCTGTTGGGGGAGTTTGATGGGATCTCTGATGGGTGCCTCTGTTGGGGATTTGATGGGGGTCTGATGGGATGTCTGACAGAGGGGTCTGATGGGCTTCTCTGATGGGGGTCTCTGTTGAGGGTCAAAGGGGTGTTGGTGGGGGGGGGGGTGTTGGGTCACCCTCATGCGTACATGCTGTGGGGGGGGGTGACCTGTTGTTTCCATGGTGGTGGGGGGGGGGGGGAGTAAGCTCGCACTTGGCAGCAGAGGGTGGGGGCCAGGATTTACATTGTGGGGGGCTTGCGGCTGAACCTTAGTTTTGGGCCACCTGCTCAAAATGGCGGTCCAATGACAATATTCTGATGGCATGGCTCCTAGCGCCACTGGAGATACGGAGCGATTCTACTCCGGTGGGAGAACGTAGTCTCCCAACTGGAGAATCATGCCCATTAGAAAAGCTAATAGAATGTTATCATTTATTTAAGTGAATTGAGTACAAAAGTAGGGATGTTATGCTTCAGTTATACAGGGCATTGGTGAGACCGTATCCGTAGTATTGTGTACAGTATTCATTGAATCATACAGTACAGAAGAGGCCTCTCAGCCCATCAAGCTTGCACTGACAAAAAACTACTCTCATTTACACTAATCCCACTTGCCAGCATTTGGTCCATGGCCTTGAATGTTATGACAGTGGCGCTCATAGCCCCTCCCCCCCCTCCCCCCCCCATCCCACCCCCAATCAGACTCCCCACCAGATTGGGTTGTATCCCAGACTGCTGCGGGAGGCAAGGAGGAAAATTACTCAAATTTTTAATTCCTGTCAGGGGACAGGGGAGGTGCCAGAGGACTGGTGGTTGGTTCATATTGTTCCACTCTTCAAGAAGGATGGTAGAGATAAACAAGGGAATTACAGACCAGTGAGCCTCATATTAATGGCAAGGAAACTATTGGAGAAAATTATCTCCACTTGAGGAGGCAAGGTCTGATCAGCGATAATCAGCATGGCTTTGTAGAGGGAGGTCACGCCTAACAAATTTGAATGAAATTTTTGAGGAGGTGACCAGGGGTTGGATTCTCCGCTCCCCGATGCCGAAATTGTGTTCGGAGCCAGGGCGGAGAATGCAGTTTCCCACATGAAGCCGAGACCGGCGCAGGTTCGGTGAACCCCACCCCCTCTCACCGAAAAGCGGCATACTCGGAAAGACGCTGCGCACAGTATCCACAACTGCAGGCCATTGCCAGAGACCCGCCCTGCTATTCTTCACCCCCGACCGGCCAAATTTCCGACGGCGTGGACCACTCATGGTCCTGCTGTTCGGGAAACTCGCGAGGCGGCTGCGGACTCAGTCGACATGCGCATGTGCAGCCTCTGACCCGGAAGTGCGCGTGGGGGGGGGGGGCGTATCGATAGCTGGAGCTGTGAGCTCCACAACGGCTGCCTGCTAGCCCCCTGCAAGACGGTGAATCTGTGGCCTTTCGATGCCAGTGTTTCTGGTGTAAAAGACCACAGTTTTCATGACGGCGTGGGGACATAGTCCCAAAAACAGAGAATCCAGCCCCTGATGTGTCGATTATGGTAGTGAGTTGATGTAGTAGGGTGTAGAATTGCAGCAAAGCTTTGGACAAGGTCCCACATGGGAGACTGATAAAGAAGGTAAAAGCACATGGGTTTCAGGGTAATGTGGCAAACTGGTTACAAAATTGGCTTAATGTTGGAACAGAGGTTGGTGGTATAATAATAATCTTTATCATCACAAGTAGGCTTACATTAACACTGCAATGAATTTACTGTGAAAAGCCCCTAGTCGCCACATACCGGCGCCTGTTCGGGTACACAGAGGGAGAATTCAGAATGTCCAAATTACCTAACAGCACGTCTTTCGGGACTTGTGGGAGGAAACCGGAGCACCCGGAGGGAACCCCGCAGACACGGGGAGAACATGCAGACTCCGTACAGTGACCCAAGCCGGAAATCGAACCTGGGATCCTGCCGCTGTGAAGCAGCAGTGCTAACAACTGTGCTACCATGTGTAGAAAGTTGTTTGTGTGACTGGAAACCAGAGTCCAGTGGTGTACCACAGAGATCAGTGCTGTGTTCCCCATTATTTGTGATATATATAAACAATATAGATAAGAAGGTAAACGGGACACTTGCCTTTATCAGTCATGTCATAGATTATAAGAGCAGTGAGGTTCTGTTGGAGCTGTACAGTGCTTTGGTAAGGCCACAGCTGGAGTACTGTGTGGTGTTCTGGTTGCCTCACTACAGGAAGGATGTGATTGCACTGGGGATGGTGGAGAGGAGGTGCACCAGGATGGAGCATTTGAGCCATGAAGAGAGGCTGGAAAGGCTTGCGTTGTTTTCTTTGGAGCAGAGAAGGCTGAGGAGAACCTGTTTGAGGTGTATAAGATTATGAGGGGTATAGACAGGGTGGATAGGGAGCAGCTGTTCCCTTTAGTTGAAAGGTCAATTACAAGGGGGCATAATTTTAAAGTGAAAGGCAGGAGGCGGAGAGGGGTTTTGAGGAAAATAATTTTCATGCAGAGAGTGGTGGCCTGGGAGGGTAGTTGAGGCAAGAAACCTCACAATATTTCAAATGTATTTCTTGAAGAGTGGAACAATGCTATCCATCCTGCAGTTCTCTGGCACCTCCCCTGTGGCCAGGGAAGAATTAAAAACTTGAGTCAGAGCCCTGGTAACTTTACCCCTTGCCTCCCGCAGCAGTCTGGGATACAACTCAATCTGGACCTGGTGATTTGTCCATGTTTAAGCCCGCCAAAACCTCCAGTACCTCCTCACTACCTATATCAAACTGCTCAAAAATCTCACAGTCTCTCTGTCTGAATTCTGCACCTATATCCTCCTCCTCCAAACTGAAGACAGATGTGAAGTACTCATTTAACACCCTGCCAATGTCATGCGGCTCGACGCACAGATTACCCCCCTTTGTCCCTAATGGGTCTTACTCTTTCCCTGGTTATCCTCTTACGCTTGATATACTTGTGGAATATCTTGGGATTTTTCCTAGTCTTACCCGCCAGTGCTTTTTCAATCTCATTTTGCTCTCCTAATTGCTTTTTTGAGATTCCCCCTGCTCTTTCTAGACTACAAGAAGGCCTTTGTAGGTTTGTTCCATTTTTACTTGTTAAAAGCCTCTCTTTTCCTTCCTATCCAGTCCTGAATATTCCTAGACATCCATGGTCTTTGGATGTTACTCCAATATTTTACCCTAAAGAGAACATAGAACCATAGATATGTTGCAGCAGAGAAAGAGGCCATTCGGCCCACCTTGTCCATGCCAGCCCTAAGACACCCAAGTGCCCTTTCTAATCACCCCTTCCTGCACCCAGTCCATAGCCCTGTAGTTTAGAGCACTTAAGGTGCAGATCCAGGTAACTTTTAAAAGAGTTCAGGGTCTCTGCCTCCACCACCAACTCGGGCAGAGAATTCCAGACTTCAACTACCCTCTGAGTAAAAACGTTCTTCCTCATGTCCCCTCTACACCTTCTGCCTCTTATCTTGAATCTATGTCCCCTGGTTCTAGAATTCTCCACCAAGGGAAACAATTTTATCCTGTCCACTTTATCTCTTCCCTTCATAATCACCCCTCAATCAAGTCACCCCTCAGCCTTCTTTATTCCAAAGAAATACCCTCAACCTATCCAATTCCCCTTGTAGCCACGCTTTTCTAGCCCTGGCAACATTCTTGTAAACGTCTTCTGCACTCTCGCCAGAGCAATTACGTCCTTCCTGTAATGTGGCGACTGGAACTGCATACAATACTCCAGTTGTGGCCTCACCAGTATTTCATACAATTCCAACATTATATCCTTACATTTATATTCTATACCTCTGCCAATGAAGGACACCATTCCATAAGCTTTCTTTACAACCTTGTCTACTATAGGGGTTGGTTTAGCACAGTAGGCCAAATCAAAGCAGCATAATCAAAGATCCCTCCCACCCGGCTTACTCACTCTTCCAGCTTCTTCCATCGGGCAGGAGGTACAGAAGTCTGAGAACACGCACGAACAGACTCAAAAACAGCTTCTTCCCCACTGTCACCAGACTCCTAAATGACCTCTTATGGACTGACCTCATTAACACTACACCCTCTATGCTTCATCCGATGCCAGTGATTATGTAGTTACATTGTATATGTTGTGTTGCCCTATTATGTATTTTCTTTTATTCCATTTTCTTCTCATGATCTGTTGAGCTGCTCGCAGAAAAATACTTTTCACTGTACCTCGGTACACGTGACAATAAACAAATCTAATCCAATCCAATCAGTGATTATTATTATATTATTATTATTACTTGAACTGATGCCTTTAGGGACCTGTTTACTTGTATGTCAAGATCTCTCACTTCATCTACCCCTCTTAGAATATTCCCATTTATTGTGTGCTCCTTATAACTGCTTGACCTCCCGAAATGCATGACCTCACATTTCTCTGTGTTAAAATCCAGCTGCCACTTTATCGCCCCCTCCAACAACACATCTTTATCGTCTTGGAGGTTAGAGCTATCCTCTACACTATCCACTACTCGGCCAATCTTTGTGTTGTCTGCACATTTCCCAATTGTGCCACCCATGTTCACGTCCAAATCCTTCATATAATACACAAACAGTAAGGGTCCAAACACTGAGCCCTGTGGAACATGACTTGAAACAACTTTCCATTCACAAGGGCATCCATCGACCATTACTTTTTGTTTCCTGTTACTAAACAAACTTTTTATCCAGTTTTCCACATTACCCTGTATCCCATGGACTTTTCCTTTTTTGATCAATCTAGCATGTGGGACTTTGTCAAACGTCTTGCTAAAATCCATGTACACCACATCCACTGCACTACCTTCATCAACCCTTCTTGTCATATGTTGATCTATACTCTCGCCAATTCTGTTTTGAATGTTCCCTCCCCCATTCTTCTGCTGTCGATTTAGCCAGATGTAGCTGTTCCTAGTCTACTTTGGCCAGATCCTGCCTTATTTTAATAAAATCGGCCTTCCCCAATCCAAAACCCTTTTTTTGCAGACCATCCTTTTCCTTTTCCCTAACAAATTTAAAACATACAGTGTTGTGGTCGCTATCACTATAATTCTACCCCCTTGCTACCTTGAACACATGTCCGGCTTCGTTCCCCAGAACTTGGTCCAGCACAGCACCTTTGTTGGACCTTGGACATGTTGATATAAAAACCTCTCTTGAAAACATTTCAAGAAATCTGCTCCCTCTATACCCTTTATAATGTGACTATCCCAATTAATGTTTGGAAAGTTGAAATCCCCAAATAAAATTACTCTATTATTGTTTTTACACATCTCAGTGAATTGTCTACATATCTGCTCCTCTATTGCCCGTTGACTATTTGGTGGTCTATGATACACTCCCAACAGTGACTGACCCCATTTTATTTCTAAGCTCTACCCACAAAGGCTCATTGGAAGACCCTTCCAAGATATTGTCTCTCCTTACTGCAACAACAGACTCCTTAATTAATAATAATAATAATAATCTTTATTGTCACAAGTAGGCTCACATTAACACTGCAATTAAATTAGTAATGTAACACCACTTCCTCTTTTACACTGTCCCCTGTCCTGCCTGAAGATCCTATACTCTGGACTGTTGAGCTGCCAGTCCTACCCCTCCCTCAACCACATCTCTGTGATGGCACCAACATTACAGCTCTACATGTCGATACACGCTCTTATCTTTTACGTATGATACTCCGAATATTAAAGTAGAGGCCATCCAGCCTTGCCATCCTCCCTTGAAACTCAGCATGTTGTGTCCCTATTGCATAAACACTTTGTGTCCCCTCCCCTTGCTGAACTCATTTAAATCCCTTCCAACAGCACTAGCAAACCCACCAGTAAGAATGTTCATCACACTCTGGTTCTAGTGCAGACCGTCCTACCAGAAACAATTCCAGTGATCCAAGAATCTAAACCCCTCCCTCCTGCACCAACTCTTGAACCACACATTCATCTGTCCTATTCTCCGATTTCTGTACTCGCTAGCATGTGGCACCGGGAGTAATCCAGAGATTACAACCTTTGAGGTCCTGGTGTTTAGTTTACTGTTATCGTTGGTATCAATGTTACCATGACCTCTGTCTTAGCACCCTCTTCCTTCAGACACCCTACAGCTGTTCAGTGACATCCCTGATCCTGGAGCAGCTTGTGGTAGAGTCTACTAGGGATCAGGCAATTCTGGATTTGGTGATGTGTAATGAGGCAGACTTGATTAGCGACCTTAAGGTGAAGGAGCCCTTCGGGGGAAATGACCAGCATATGATAGAATTCACCCTGCAGTTTGAGATGGAGAAGCTGGAATCAAATGTAACGGTATTACAACTGAATAAAGGTAACTACAAAGACATGCGGGAGGAGCTGGCCAGAATTGATTGGAAGGGGAGCCTAGCAGGGAAGACAGTGGAACAGCAATGGCAGGGTTTTTTGGGGGTTATGAAATGAAATGAAATGAAAATCGCTTATTGTCACAAGTAGGCTTCAATGAAGTTACTGTGGAAAGCCCCTAGTCGCCACATTCCGGCGCCTGTTCGAGGAGGCTGGTACGGTTATTCGTAAGGCACAATAGAAATTCATCCCAAGGAGGAGGAAAAATGAGGGCGCCCAACCGTGTCTGACAAGGGAAGTCAAGTATAGCTTAAAAACAAAGGAAAAAGCATACAATGTGGCGAGGATTAGTGGGAAACCAGAGGATTGGGAAGCCTTTAAAAGCAAGCAGAGGACAATGAAAAAAGCAATAAGGGGGAGAAGGTGAAATATGAGTGTAAGCTAGCTAGCAATATAAAAGAAGACTGCAAGAGTTTTTTTCAATCTATAAAAGGCAGAGAGAGTCAAGAATAGACATTGGACCACTGGAAAAGGAGACTGGAGAAGTAGAAATTGGGAACAAAGAAATGGCAGAGGAACTGAATATGTACTTTGCATCAGTCTCCACGGTGGAAGACACCATTGACATACCAAGACTTCAAGAGAGTCAGAGGGCAGAGGTGAGTGAAGTAGCCATCACTCAAAAGAAGGTGTGGCAATTGAAAGGTCTGAATTGGATAAATCACCAGGACTATACCCCAGGGTTCTAACAGAGATAGCTGAGGGGATTGTGGAGGCATTGGTGGTGGTCTTTCAGTAATTGCTGGAGACAGGGAGGGTCCCAGAAGATTGGAAAATGGCTAGTGTAATACCACTGTTTAAGAGGGGAGGGAGGCAGATGACATGAAATTATAGGCCGGTTAGCCTGACTTTGGTTGTTGGTAAGATTTTAGAGTCTATTATTAAGGATGAGATTGGGGAATACTTTGAAGTGCATAGTAAAATAGGACTGAGTCAACATGGATTCGTCAAGCGGAGGTCATGCCTGACAAATCTATTAGAATTCTTTTCGGAGGTAACAAGGACATTAGTCAACGGAGAACTAGATGACGTGATCTATTTGGATTTCCAGAAGACTTTTGGCAAGGTGCTATACAGGAGGCTGCTAAATAAGATAAGAGCCCATGGTGTTAGGGGCCAGGAACTGGAATGGATAGAGGATTGGCTGACTGGCAGAAGGCAGAGGGTGGGGATAAAAGGGTCCTTTTCAGGATGGCAGCTGGTAACTAGTGATGTTCCACTTGGGTCAGTGTTGGGTACACAGCTATTCACAATATACATTAATGATATGGAAGAAGGAACTGAGGGCATTGCTGCTAAGTTTGCAGGTGATGCAAAGATATGTAGAGGGACAGGTTCTGTTGAGGCAGAAGAGAGGCTGCAGAAGGACCTGGATAGGTTAGTAAAGTGGGCAAAGAGGTGGCAGATGGAATACAATGTGGAAAAGTGTGAAGTTATGCACTTTGGTAGGAAGAATAGAGGCATAGACTATTTTCTAAATGGGGAAATGGTTAGGAAATCAGAAGCACAAAGGGACTCAGGAGCCCAGTTCAGGATTCTCTTAAGATTAACAAAGAACAAAGAAAATTACAGCACAGGAACAGGCCCTTCGGCCCTCCCAGCCTGCGCCGATCCAGATCCTTTATCTAAACCTGTCTTCTATTTTCCAAGGATCTACTTCCCTCTGTCTCCCGCCCGTTCATATATCTGTCTAGTTGCATCTTAAATGATGTTATCGTGCCCGCCTCTACCCCCTCTGCTGGCAAAGCATTCCAGGCACCCACCACCCTCTGCGTAAAAAACTTTCCACGCACATCTCCCTTAAACTTTCCCCCTCTCACCTTGAAATTGTGACCCCTTGTAATTGACACCCCCACTCTTGGAAAAAGCTTGTTGCTATCCACCCTGTCCATACCTCTCATAATTTTGTAGACCTCAATCAGGTCCCCCCTCAACCTTCGTCTTTCCAACGAAAACAATCCTAATCTACTCAACCTTTCTTCATAGCTAGCACCCTCCATACCAGGCAACATCCTGGTGAACCTCCTCTGCACCCTCTCTAAAGCATCCACATCCTTCTGGTAATGTGCCGACCAGACCTGCACGCAGTATTCCAAATGTGGCCTAACCAAAGTCCTATGCAACTGCAACATGACCTGCCGGCTTTTGTACTCAATACCCTGTCCGATGAAGGCAAGCATGCTGTATGCCTTCTTGACCACTCTAACGACCTGCGTTGCCACCTTCAGGGTACAATGGACCTGAACTCCCAGATCTCTCTGTACATCAATTTTCCCCAGGACTCTTCCATTGGCCGTATAGTCCGGTCTTGAATTGGATCTTCCAAAATGCATCACCTCGCATTTGCCTGGACTGAACTCCGTCTGCCATTTCTCTGCCCAAATCTCCAATCTATCTATATTTTGCTGTATTCTCTGACAGTCCTCCTCGCTATCTGCAACTCCACCAATCTTAGTATCATCTGCAAACTTGCTAATCAGACCACCTATACCTTCGTCCAGATCATTTATTTATATCACAAACAACAGTGGTCCGAGCACGGATCCCTGCGGAACATCACTCGTCACCTTTATCCATTTTGAGACACTCCCTTCCACCACTACTCTCTGTCTCCTATTGCCCAGCCAATTCTTTATCCATCCAGCTAGTACACCCTGAACCCCATGCGACTTCACTTTTTCCATCAACCTGCCATGGGAAACTTTATCAAACGCGCAGGTTCAGTTGGCAGTTAGGGAGGCAAATGCAATGTTAGCATTCATGTTGAGAGGGCTAGAATACAAGAGCAGAGATGTACTGTTGAGGCTGTATAAGGCTCTGGTCAGACTCCGTTTGGAATATTGTGAGCAGTTTTGGACCCCATTTCTAAGGAAGGATGTCCTAGCCTTGGAAAGGGTCCGGAGGAGGTTTAGAAGAATTATCCCATAATGAAGGACTTGTCATATGAGGAGCAGTTGAGGACTCTGGGTCTGTACTCGGTGCAGTTTAGAAGGATGAAGGGAGATCTCATTGAAACTTACAGGATACTGAGAGACTTAGATTGAGTGAATGTGGGGACGATGTTTCCACTAGTAGGCGAGACTAGAACCAGAGGTCACAGCCTCTGACTGAAGGGACAATCCACTATAACAGAGATGAGGAGGGATTTCTTCAGGCAGAGAGTGGTGACACTGTGGAACTCTTTGCCGCAGAAGGCTGTGGAGGCCAAATCACTGAGTATCTTTAAGGCAGAGATAGATAGGTTCTTGATTAATAAGGGGATCAGGGATTATGGGATGAAAGCAGAAGAACGGGAATGAGAAAAATATTAACCATGGTTGATGGCGGAGCAGACTCGATGGGCCGAGTGGCCTAATTCTGCTCCAATGCCTTGTGGTTTTATGGACGTATCGAACCAGGGAGGTAACACACCATCCTGGATTCACTTCTGCGGCCTCAGAAATGCCTGTCTGCTCCCCTAATTAATGAGTCCCCTACCACTATCACTCTGCTTTCTTCTTCCTCCCCTCCTGTACAGTCAAACTGCTGTGGTGTCAGAAGCTTGGCTCTGTCTGCACTCCCTGGAGGAACCAGGGAACCAACACGGAAAACTGCTTTGTGAGCGGGGCCCCGGGGGAGCCTCCTGCACTACCTGCCTGTTTCCTTTTCAGTGCTTGGTGGTCACCCATTCCCTTTTTTCCCTCAAGTCCCTTGAACTACGGTGTGACCACCTCTCTAAACATGTTATCACACAGCTCCCAGCCTCGCGGATCTGCCAAAGTGCCTCCAGCCACTGCTCGAACTCTCAAATCCAGAAATCAGGTTTCTGCAATCCGGAGCACTTCCTGCACGCATGGTCATCTATTGATCATCCTATTTCAGGAAAGATTGAAATGCTTTGGAAGACGTTCAGAGAAGGTTTACTAGATGAATAGCTGGAATGGGAGGGTAGGCCCACGGGGAAAGGTTGAACAGGCTGGGCATGTATCCGCTGGAGTTTAGAAGAGTAAGAGGTGACTTAATCTTGACAGGGTGGATGTAGAAGGGTCTTGACAGGGTGGATGTGGCGATGATGTTTCCTAATGTCGGAGAATCTAGGACTAAGGGTCACTGTTTAAAAATAAGGGTTTCCCATTTTAGTCAGAAATGAGGAAAAACATTCCTCTCACGCTCAGGAGTGTTTGGAACTCTCTTCCCCAAAAGGTCCTGGAGGCAGATTCTGAATACTTTTAAGGCTGAGGTAGATAGATTCTTGATAAGGGGGTGAAAGGTTATCAGGGGTATGCGGGAATATGGAGTTGGGATCATAATCAGATCAGCCATGGTCTTGTAGAATGGTGGAGCAGCTTGAGGAGCTGGGTGGCCTAGCCATAGTCCTAATCTGTACATTCAAAATGTACCTAAACTCAAAATGTAAAAATTGTTTCAATAAAACCTTGCCATGAGGACATCTGGAGTATTGTGTACAGTTTTTGTCCACTTATCTAAGGAAGGCTATATTTGCCATAGACAGAGTGTGATGGAGGTTCACCAGACTAATTCATGGACTGGCGGGATGAGGAGAGATTGAGGAGACTGGGCCTGTATTCTCTACTTTAGAAGAATGAGAGTGATCTCATGAAAGTGTCCAAAATTCATAAGGGGTTAAAAAGGATATATGCAGGAAGGATGTTTCCTCTGGCTGGGGTCTAGAACCAGAAGACACAGTCTCAGGACAAGGGGCCATTCATTTAGGACTGAGATGAAGAGTCATTTCTTCACTCAGAGTGTGGTGAACCTTTGGAATTCTCTCCGTTGTAGAATATGTTCAAAACTGAGATAATAGATTTCAAGATACTAATGACATCAAAGGATATGGAGATAGTGCAGGAAAATGGTGCTGAGGTAGATGGTCAGCCATGATCTTACTCAATGGCTGAGCAGGTTCATAGATACATAGAAGATAGGAGCAAGAACATCGAACATAGAACATTACAGCACAGTACAGGCCCTTCGGCCTTCGATGTTGCGCCGAGGAGGCCTTTTGGCCCTTCGAGCCTGCTCCGTCATCATCATGATCATGGCTGATCATCCAACTCAATAGCCAATCCTGTTTTCTCCCCATAACCTTTGATCCCATTCGCCCAAGTGCTACATCTAGCCACTTCTTGAATATATTCCATGTTTTAGCATCAATTACGTCCTGTGGTGATGAATTCCACAGGCTCACCACTCTTTGGGTGAAGAAATGTCTCCTCATTTCTGTCCGAAATGGTTTACCCTGAATCCGCAGACTGAGACCCCTGGTTCTGGAGGGGCTGAATGGCCTAGTCCAGCTCCTGAGCTCTTTAGGAGTGGCATATAGTATGTAAAAAAGAATGAGGAAAAAGAGAAAACCTATCGTAGCTGGTTCTTTTTTGTATTTGTTCATGCGATGTGGGCATCACTGGCTAGGCCACCATTTATTGCCCATCCCTAATGGTTAGCACTGCTGCCTCACAGCGCCAGGGACCCAGTTTCAATTCTAGCCTTGTGTGATTGTGTGGAGTTGCACGTTCTCCCCGTGACTGCATGGGTTTCCTCCGGGTGCTCCAGTCTCCTTCCAAAATGTGCTGGCTAGGTGGATTGGCCATGCTAAAGTGTCCCTTAATGTCTAAAAAGGTTAGGTGGGGTTACGAGGATGGGGTGGGGGCGTGGGCCCAGGTAGGGTCCTCTTTCAGAGGCTCGGCACAGACTCGATGGGCCGAATGGTCTCCCTCTGCACTGCAGGAATTCTATGATAAGGTGGTGGGCAGCTGTCCTCTTGAACCCCTACAGCCCATGTGGTGTAGGTACAGTGCCGTTAGGACAGGATCTCAAATGGAAATTCTTTATTTCCCTACTCTCCCTTCCTTGCGCAAGTTAAACAAACTCCAAGCATGACGCCAATTAATCACTCCTTCCTGATTCACCTCATTTTGTCTTTTTCTCTTTGTCTCCATTTGACCTTGGCTGTGAGCTCAGTGTGGGCCCTGTCATTTCAACTTGGTTTCTCATTAAAAGAATCATGTGTCAAGGCACATTTTCAGATTCCAGCTCTTAGCATCTGATTGAATATTGATCCTTTGTTAAGGTCAGCATGGAGACTGTCCAAAAACTAACTTCACTTGGGGTCAGGGGGGGAAACTACTTTTCACTGCAATCACATTTTAAGGCACAAAATGAAGGTGAAGCACAATAATGCAAAGGCATTGATTGGTGCCATTGCTAACTTGGTGGGGGCCCTCCCAGCCTCTAATTTACATATTCAAGGCACTTAATAATTGTTGAATGCCCCTTTTGAATATAAATTTTGGCTGAGATCGGGACTCTTCAGTGAATCTAGTCCTCCAGGAAAAGGAAAGTTACAAAATGTCCAAATACACCTTTCCTGGGAGCAAGGCGCTGCCAACACTCCACGGACATCACCAATGCCCGCAGCACCACCCCCTGTCATGTTGATTGCTCCAAACCACAATCCCCAATTCCAGGGTCTGTTTGATGGCTCCTGACTGCATTGCAGCTCCCGCTATCGATGTCTGATTTGCAGAAGGGGGGGGGGGGGGGGGGGGGGAGGGGGGGGGCCGCGCAGTGGATATTCACCACTTTCCAATCTACCTGAAATGAGATCAAAGGACGCATTTCGATCAAGCCACTTCTTGCACCCAGTTTGTGTGAGCAGCTGACACCAACAATCTCTAACCCTAGGTCTTTTCCAGATGTCACCGAGGGCGGACGTTTCTACCAGATGTCACAATGTGAAGGGATTTCGTTTCCTGGTCTGATTCACAGACAGGAACCCAGGAAGGAAAATGATGATACAATGCAGTCCCAAAATGTCACTTTCACATTTCCCAGGGGATTTGAATAGAAAGTTACCATTTATTCTCAACAAGAAACAGAATTACTGTTCCACATGTATTTTAGCTAAAGGACCTGCAGTCAGGTCAAAGACACTGACAGTGTAATGAGATCATGCTCTTGGACCAGATGGTCAATTGTACCCAATCCATGTGCTCGTTCTTCACATGTGATCCCAGGCAGTGTGAACCAGCAAGCTCATTAACAGTGGCGAGCAACAACACCATTGTTTATCCAAAGTCCACACAGACTCACTTTCTACCATTTGACAGCTAACAAGAGCAGGAACCCTGGCTGATCTTTCCTCTCCTAATCCTGAGCTATCTTGGCTAAGAGCAGCCAATTTCGCAAACAACACACCTGAGCTGGGAACTTTTCAGGCCAGCACAGTTTAGAAGAACACAAAGTGGTACATTCATGAAAACTGTCTTTGGGGCAGTCTCCATTAACTTTCCCGAATGCAACAAAAGATTGTCATTCAATTAGGAGTGAAAAAAGAACTGAATGAGATTACGGTCATTTAACAAAAAAAAGTAACTGAAATGCTTTTAAGTCCAAGTCTATTGCACCTTACCATTGTCATGTCTCAGACCCTTACAGAGTTCCTATACTTCTGCTGGAACTTATTGTCAGTGATGGCAGAAAGAATGAAAGGAATCTTTGAGCATGCACTTTATAAACAACAGGCTGTAAGTTCAAGCCACATTCTAGGACATGGACACATACATTAGGCTGACACAGCAGTGCATGAGAGGGAGTGCAGCACTGTTTGAAGTGCCATGATGGCAAGATGCTTCAGGTAGATAAAGGTCCCTAAACAACATTCAAATACGAGCAGGGTGTCCTTTGGGTGTCCTGGCCAACAAATGCCATGTAGGGTAGATAACCGATCTATCATCTTATTGTTGTGTGTGGAATCTTGCCATACGTGAAGCAATGATCACATTTACATATATAAAAATTGTGACTAACAATCAAGAATTAATTAATTTAGTCACTTGGTAGTGCAGAACTTCAGTAGTGCTGAAAAACACGCATACTGTCAAAACTTTTCATCTTGCATTTATCAGGACAAACTCAAGAACATCAAATCGCAAGGTGAAACAATAATTTGTACTGTATCAGAAAAGGGTGCTGTTGTTGGCCAATCATCTCTGATTGAACAAGACTTTGCCAGAGTTCCCCAAGAACTCTGCATGCAGATAGAGCCTAGCCAGACATTGTGCCTTTTATCATTAAACAAAAGCATGGGGAATAGTAGCTCCCTGGTGCAATCTCCATGGCAACGTCTCAACCAATCAAAGCTGATGGGCCAACCATTAGCATCCTTTTACATGCTGTATGAATTGCTGCTTCCTTTGAAATTTGGTATTCTTATCTCTGCCTTGATGAGCACAAGGTGAAAAGCCTCAACAGCATGTCTCTTTTTTCCAGCAATAGCTAATTCATTGCATGCAAAACAGTTATGATACTTCGGAAGATGCTACATAAAGGTGACATCTTCTTGATAAAGGTCAAAATCTAGAATCATTTTACAAATACAATGGGCGGAATTGTGACATTTTGTGGCAAATTGTCATTCCGGGCGGGAAAAGCGGAGGGTAGCCCGCTGACTGCACTGCTGGCAATTCCCGCCGTACGTTTTGACACTTTGTCAAAAGAAATTCAAGGGGCGTCACGCTGGCGAGGTAGGCTCTGAATGAACCCACCAGAAACTTAGGCCTTTAAAAGATCGGGGCACTGTTTTTAAGGGCGCCCTGGTGCAGAAGAAATAAAACTGGAAAACTCAGTGTCATGAATGTAAATTTAATGTCAGGGGACTATCAGGCATAAAGTTAAATAGATGCAAATGGGAACCCCAACTTATCCGCTCAATTCTCCGCCCCATCCATTGTTCCAGTCCCCCTCCCAAAATAATGGGAGCGGGTAATCCCCCCTAATACCTCAAAATAAATTAAAATTGATAGAACCAATGTGAGCCATTTGGTGGAAGTGTGTAGAAAGAGGACGACCCGAAATTCTCGCCAGGAATGTGCAACACTCATGAAATAATAATAATAATTGCTTATTGCCACAAGTAGGCTTCAATGAAGTTACTGTGAAAAGCCCCTAGTCACCACATTCCGGCGCCTGTTCAGGGAGGCCGGTACGGGAATCGAACCCGCGTTGCTGCCCTTGTTCTGCACTACAAGCCAGCTGTTTAGCTCACTTGTACCAAATGTGTAGCACCTGGCGTTTACCTGCTTTCCTTGTTTACAGCCAAAAAAAACACTGAAGATTGTTGATTGTCACAAAGCTTCACAAATGTTTTGCACCCACTCCCTTGTCATAACTGACATTTTTCTGTAATTGAGTGGCCTTTTATTGAAAATAATATTCCTTTACTTTTTATGTCCTTTTCTATTGAGACACCAAAATAAATGGTGGTTTCTGGGGGAACTGACCTGCCATCAACATTTCAAGGTCAACATTTCGATATGAGTATTTATGATTTGTTTTTTTCAGAGATTGAGATGGACAATATGTGGCAAAACATTTAATTCCTAGATTTTCTTTCCCTTTAGTGGTGTTACCACTAGAGGGAGATGTTTACTCTTCCTGCTGTCATGAAGTAATAGGGTTTGTCAAATAATAAGAACAACGTATTCTTATAGAGCTGTCTCCGCACTCACGTCTCAGAGTACTTTTACAGAGCAGTGGACAAAATGAGTGACCTTCGATTAGGAGGAAAACAAAGAATTTATGAATCACCTTTCACTACTGCAGGGAGACGTAAAACACCTTACAACCAAAAAAGTACTTTTGAATTGTAGTCACCGTTGTAATGTAGTAAATTTGCACACAGCAAGATCCCACAAACAACAATGTGATCATGATCAAATAATCTGTTTTTAGTGACCTTAATTGAAGGCCATTTACTGGCCATTTACTGGTGGGGACTGCGGGATATGTTTCCTGCTCTTCTTTGAAATAGTGCCTGGGGACCATCCACGATGGCAGGTGAGTCGTTGGTTTATTGCCTCGTCTGAAAGAAGGGACCTCTGACAGGGCAGTGCTCCCTCAGTACAGTTCTGGAGTCAGCCTAGATTTGTGTGCTCAAGTCACTGGAGTGGTAGTGAAACCCGCAGCCAACTTCTTCCGTGATGGGAGTGCCGTCCACTGAGTCCTGGCTGACATGGCTGGAAGAGAGCCGCTCAGGAGGAGTTCACTGCGTAGTCAAAGAAAAGGGCCTTTTGGAGCCTTTTGAAGGGAGAGAGGGAGGGAACAAGCTACAAGTATGGAAGGTGGAGATTACAGAGGCCGGGAGATGGAATACCGGCTCTGGGGGGAAGGAATAGCAGCTGAAGGAATTCCTAACAACTGTGGAGGGAGTGAGCCATCAGAAGGAATCTAGTATCAGAGGACTGGTGAGGGAGGGCATGTCAAGTTAGTACAAGAACCATGAGCCCAGTTCAAGTTAGTACAAGAACCATGAGCATGGGGAGGCAATGGAAGTTGGCAAAGTTGGGGTGATGGGGATTTAGACATTAGGTGACAACACACGCTTTCATGTTTTGACTAAATTACACCTTACAGAGCAGCGAGGCTGGTAAAGTATTATACGTCTTCCAGTGGATTTGAGTTTGATAAGTTTCAGGGTAAATGAGCATGCCCACAGCTTACACCTTTGGGTTATTCTTTAGTTTACAGCCACAAGAGATTGATGATTTGGCCTTAGAAGTGTACAGGTGTCTGACGGAGCTGAAAAGGGTGGCTTTGATTGCAGTTGGAGAAAGATTTGGCTTATCGAGTTTTGATGTCAGTTAAGGAGGTTTAGAATCAAATATGAAGAATGTGAGACATATCAAGCATGAGACTAGGCTGTTGAAGCTCTAATATCCCTCTCATATCCAAATCCTGCAAAGGTCAGAAACAAACTGCATTTTAAGTATTATTTATGCTTTTGTCCCACCACTTTACCTGACTGACTATTCCGGTTATTTGACACTCCTTGAGCAAATACATTCTTCCTAATGTCCTGGAGCAAAATACTGTGGGTGCTAGAATGGAGATTCCTGATCAAACAGGAGAAGGAAAACAGAAAGCAATGAAGGTGAAGAAGGCAGATGAGACAAATGGAAATCCTATCAAAATGAAGAGCAGAACTTCTTCAAGTTTCTGATGAAAGGCCCCAGACCTGAAATTGTTGCTCCACAGATGCTGCTGAATATTTCCAGCAAATTATGTTTTACCATTCGGCCCATCGAGTCTGCACCGGTCCTTGGAAAGAGCACCCTTTCTAAGCCCATACCTCCACCCTATCCCCAAACCTCCACCCTATCCCCGTAACCCCACCTAACCTTTTTTGGGGATACTAAGGGCAATTTAGCATAGCCAATCCATCTAACCTGCACATCTTTGGACTGTGGGAGGAAACCGGAGCACCCGGAGGAAACCCACACAAACAAGGGGAGAACGTGCAGACTCCGCACAGACAGTGACCCTAGCTGGGAATCGAACCTAGGACCCTGGAGCTGTGATGCAACTGTGTTAACCAGTACTACCCTGCTGCCCATGAATACTTGGTGAAATTGAAGATGTTGTTGGAGACAAAGTTGACGAAGGAAGTTGTGGAGATTTGCAGAGGATGCAGAAATCAGGACTGGAATTATGAGATGGACATGGTGGTAGATTATTGGAAGCTGAGATGGAAGTTTTATAAGGAAACTAGGGATGAGAGGAACAATGGTAGCAACATTGTTTTGAAACCATTTCAATCTTCTCAATCAAAAGTTAAAGGGGCTGATGTCTGTTCATGCCCTCCCACTAGTGAGGCCTGCAGGTCAAGCAGTAGTATGGTGGCACGCTGCCACAGTAGTTAGCACTGCTGCCCCACAGCTCCAGGGTCCCGCCCCAGGTCACTTACTGTGTGGAGTGTGCACATTCTCCCCATGTCTATGTGGGTTTCCGTCGGGTGTTCCGTTTTCCTCACATAGTCCGAAGGTTAGGTGGATTGGTCATGCTAAGTTGCTCCTTGGTGCAAAAAAAATTAGGTGGGGTTACGGGGATAGGTTGGAGGCGTGGGCTTAGGTAGAGTGCTCTTTCCAAGGGTCGGTGCAGCCTCGATGGGCCAAATGGCCTCCTTCTGCACTGCAGGGATTCTATGTATCCTTGGGACTAAACCTTTAATTGTGCCTGGCACTATCTTTTAAAAAAATTTAGAGTACCCAATTATTTTTTTCCCCAATTAAGGGGCAATTTAGTGTGGCCAATCCACCAATCCTGAACATCTGTTGGGTTGTGGGGCAAATCCCATGCAGACACGGGGAGAATGTGCAAACTCCACATGGACAATGACCCAGGGCCGGGATTCGAATCCGGGTCCTCAGCGCCATAGGCAGCAATGCTAACCACTGTGCCACCATGCTGCCCTGCCTGGAACTCTCATGAGCTAGTTGCAGGTGGTTGGAGGATCCACAGAGATTTTGGGTGAAGGCCAATGGTTGTCCAGAGTTTTACTTTTCATAACCCTTATGCTGTACCTGACCTGGGAATGCATGAGCTAAAACTGGTGGCAGAATGGGGAAAGGTTTTCAGTTACACTTTGAAGAAAGAAATTTTACTATGAGAAAATTATCACCAGATAATTTTTCCAGAAGTGTGCTCCCAGCAATGAATCTCACTTGCCAGGAGCACACATTAAAAGAATGCAGTGACATTATCCACAATTTCCTAACAAGTTCCTCATATGAGTGAGACTGTGCCCGAAAGTGTGTGTTTATACAATTTGCTTTCATTTCAAATGTACAAGGAAATTGATAGTATTTCACCTAAGAGGACCAAAATTGGAAGATTGCTGTGAGTGGAGACAAAACCAACAATGGAAAGAAAGGAAACAGAGACAGACTTGCATTTCCATAGCACCTTTGGTAACCTCCAGACGTCCCAAAGCACTTTACAGCCAATTACGTACTTTGAAGAGTAGTCACTTGTAAAGTAGCAACAACTCTGCCAATCATTAACTGATACATTAATGTTATGAATTTAGAAAAGAGTGGTGCTATTACATTAGTTGGCAATGCAAGGGACCACATATGCAATTCTTTACATGGAGAATTACTGATCCCAGTTAAGCAACTGCTACACTAAGTTGGCAGCAGCAGAAACACTGCTTAGATGCCGATTGCAGCCTCAGACTGAAGGAAGTAAAATGAATAGGAAAGCTGAAGGCAGGGCTGACAATAAACTAGCTGTTAGCAAGGCCACAAGGTGGCAGGAAAATCCTGCTTAACCTTTTCAGTGCTGCCTCAAAGGGCCCAAGGGCATTAATGGCATGGTTTAAAACCAAGGAGATTCTTATTTTCAGAAAAATGTCAACAGTGTTTTTATTCCAACGGAAGGACAAGGGAACACAGCCTGGGGTGGATACTATCTATACAGATAGTATCCAAGCCAGAGGACTTTCAATACAGGATAACATCATGTCCAATATGTTACATGTGTGATGAAGCACTCTGGAGAGTTATGTACTGACACTGTCATGAACGTGTTACATGAAGGATAACAGAGTTCGGCATGTACTACATACAGAATGAAACACAGCCTGGAGTATGCTACCAAGAGGATAAAAAACATTTTGAAGATTTTTACCCTTATAGATTGGAAAATGCTCTGTATGGGAGAGCACATTCTGGAGTACGATAAATACAGCCTGAAGTATAATATATATAGGTTAATACATAATCTAGAATGTCTCAGTGAAAGGAGAATGAATGGCCTAGAATGTGTGCTAACAGGATATGTACAGTCTGTAATGTGGTACAAAGTTGCTGCATGCTATAAGGCTGATTGATTATGCTATGAGCAAAAATCATGATTATGGACATTGAATTTTTCAATGTTTGAATATTGATGGCCATTCCAATGGATGAAGGGGAGGCAGATAACAGCCAAGCCCCATTGTCCTCAACTATTGTTCACGCACGTGTATTTTCCAGGTCAGTGACAGGAGGAGCGACAACTCTGGCTGGCGATTCCCCTCCCATCCCTTGAAGCCAGACAAACGATTAAATTAAAGGGATTACTCGTCCATTGACATGACCACTGCGCGACTTTATCCACCACTACAGTGTCAAGCATCTGGGAATATTGCACAGATAGACAAGAGCAAATTGGAAGGATCTCCTACTCTCTCCCAATCAGACTTTCAACACACCTCTCTCCTCGGGGAAGAGCTGGATTCAGATCCGCCTGAAATGTAGGATAAAATCCCGAGCAATATTTTGTTCTGCTTGGTTTTTTTGGCTATTTTAGACGTTGCGAAAGAGAATGCACAGGAAACTAGCAAATAAATGGCTAAGTGACCAAATAGCGTGAACAGGCGAACTAATTCCTGAAATCGGCGCGCAACAGTAGTAAGTAGATAAAAGAGATAAGGAATTCCACCTCACCATCTGTAATTGCTGGACCATCTCCTCCCTGTACGCTAGTTCCCGCTTCATCTGCTCCTGGAAATTATCTAATCAATAAATAGATAAATAAACAAAACGGCGGGTCAGATTAACCTCGGCTTTATACAGTGATTACTACCAAGATGTTAAATTCCCCGGGCGTCTACAAACCGAAACTTCATTCTAAGCATCAAGAATTCTTTCCCCGAGTTCTCCAATCTGACAGTCTGTCTTTACACACTCAGAGATCAAAGCTTGATAGCCGGATGTTCACCCATGTCGGGCACAATAACATGCAGGTCATCTCGAAGGCAATACTAACAATTGCCAAGTGCTGCACACATCAACAATGTTTTATCATTGGTGCGGTTCACACTGCAGAAACAGCCAGGTTATTCCAATGATTGATTATCTCAAACGGGTTTCACTTTTTAAAAAATTGTTGTAAAATAGACATAAGTCTGTGAATTCTGCCTGTGACAAGCACCGCTATGAAACACCCGAATTCGATACAGTGCGATAAAGTAGAAAAAAATAATGTCTTACTGACAACAGTGAAAGAAGCGCTACCCTTTAACGCCTGAAATTCCTGCTCTAATCTCCGCCTCAGGTCAATCTGCTCCAACAACACTTTCTGAAGTTCTTCTGGGAAAGAAAAAGGTCGAATATGATTTAAGGAAGGCGAATTTAACAAAGAGCATTAGAACTCTAATACACGTGTGTATAAATAGGCGGGCAGATTATGTTTCTTCATCTGGTTATATATGCGTTCTCTAACAAAAACCTAAAGCTCTATTTTATTTGTCCATTGGTCTGACTCCACTATTTGCATATGCTTTACCAGTCTGTTGTATCGGTCACTCTTTACAGCATTACCTACATTGCCCACCCTTCGGCTTTCTCTATACCTTCCACAGCTCTGAATATTCCTGTGGAGAGCCACTCCATAGGAATTTAAATTTATCTCTGCCTAACGCCTTTGCTGTATGTTTCCCATCATCGTTTATTCATGAACAATTTTATCAAAATCTCTTTTCCCATTTATCTATCTAATATTTATAATATTATTACTTTTTATCTATCGGGCTCTCATGGCAGAGCGGCATCTACTGAATTACGGGTTAATCGTCCCCTCAAAAAGGAAGAAACAACTATTTTAAAAAAAGATTGCAATAATATAAAACAATAAGTCATCGAGTTAAAGGACCAACGCGGCTGTGAAGTGATGCGTTGTTATATAGATCGCTGTGATTTAGAAACATACCTGGGATTGCGCGCTTTAAGGATGTCACATTTTAATGTTAAGCAACACGTAGCGGTTTTAAACACTAGATTGGGGTGAAGATGAAAAAAATACACCTTTACAGTTTGGTGACAAAATATGGAGTTGTCAAATATATATTCTCTAAGAATGAAGATCATATGGAATACGGCGGAAACGTATGAAGTATATCTCCTGAAAATGAAGCAATCGCTATTAAAACTAGTGTTGATGCTGCTTGCGTATTCGCTTGCGCTGACTTGAAGACATCAAAATACAATTTCACCGACTGTGTTGTAGTGGGTAGGGACGCAGAGGGATTGAAACAAAAGTCTTACATGGGTAGATCGATTAAAATGTAGATGATTACGGGATGAAAATTCGGGTGTAAAGGGGCGTGTGATACATGCAGATGATATTCCCAATTCTCTTCCTGCACCTATATAAATGATATACATAGGCTTAAATAATGCACAAAATGCAGATAGATTAATCATTTTGTTAGATATTTAGATCTCACCACCGGTATGGGATAAAAGGAGAATCAATAGATGTCTATTTTGCTTGCCTACGCTCTGTGAAGCGCCTTGGGTCGTTTTATGAAAGGCGCTATGTCAATGCAAGTTGTTGTTATTTACTTTAACTTTATTTACATCTGTGTAATGGCTGCTGTGGATAAATAGAGATGCCACATGTGTACGTTGAACATGATTTACCCTTCTCCATATTTTCCACATCAGTTTTGACAGGAAGTGGAGATGTTGATTCTTGCGCGTGGTCACCTATACAATAAACAGATACAACTGTTTTAGAACCTTTCTGAGAATGTCATTTTCCAAATCAATATTCGACAAGGTTTCACTCATTATCATTATAATTGTTCTTATCGAGGGAAGATGGTGTGTGTGTGTGTGGGGGGGGGGGGGGGGGGGGGTCCTTCAATGCTTCGATTTTTAAAAATCTGTCCATTAGAGCATTAATTGTGTCTTTCCAGATTCTTTAACAGGGACAATGTTTACTATCGTGAAACAAAACAGACAACCTAAAGCATTACTAATTTCTCCAGGGAAATAGACATTTAAATAAATGGTATGTGGCGTGTATGTTGTCGGGACTCCTCCTCCTAATAAGAGCAAAAAAAAGCGTATGCATTTCTGCTCATTCTGAACCCTCGATGTTCTTTCTCATCTGACAGGCAAATTTTCAGACATAGCCCCGGGATAACAACCTCGTTTGACAGTCAATTAACCGTGAATCGACAAAGCCAAACGAGTTTGCATTACATAAATGGCAAATTAGATTCTCTTTCTCTCTCTCCCTCCCCCTAGAACAGATACCTCCCCCGCTCAATGCAATTGAGACGCGGCATCAGAACTTCTAATCACGTCCTTTGCTGTCTTAGGTAAAGCCCTTGGCGACATTTAGCAATAAGAAAAGGTGGATTCATTTAATTTGTTTAAGATAATAAAGGGAATTTTCTAATGTATTGTATGCGAGGCTCATTATGAGCCAGATGATATCAGCGTTGATGGCTGTCATAAAACACCTTTATTATCTCTGTTGACAAATATTAAAAGCAACAAGCTTCATATGTACAGTTTTTGAAAGAGAACATTATTGCAATATGTTACTTATTGTAAAATATTGCTTTTTGAAGGCCGCTCATTTTATTTTGCTCTTTTCAATCTATTCCAATATAGGGTTCATATTTGCAGGTTGCTAATTACACCTGATAACCTAGTTTCATTCCCTCCTTATTGCAAACTCAAATTAATTTAGTCCATTTGGTTGATTTATTTATTACCTCTCTAGATCATAATCATTATGTTTTTGATTTTCCTTCGAGTTTAGCACTTGTGGAGCAGATTTCGTTTATTCCTTTGTCATTTTAAGCATAAGATAGATATACGTTTAATTTATATCATGAACAGGACCATCCTTCTGCCGACTCACTCACTTACCCCCGGATTCCCGCCAGAACCCCACTCCCGAGCTGTCAGACTCTTCTGTGAAACAATCCTGTTGTTTACCATCAACTGTAACATAGAATAGACATCAATGCAGCATACACACAAACACAGTGAAACGTAGACACAAAACATAAACACTAAACACAAACACAAAGCATAAACACAAACACAGTAACACCGGATTGATTGTAGGTGGAAATATGGTTGATGGTAATCAAAGCACAGACAGAAATAGGGTCACAGATAAACAGAAGGTCAAAGGAGTAAACATAGGGTCAAAAGTTAACCCAGTGTCAGAGATAAAGAGGGCCAGAGACAATGATGGTCTCAGATACGGGGGTCACAAACACGTGGCCAGAAATATACACACGCTGTCAGTTTTGGAAATACATCGCCGTTTTTTCACTGTCGCTGGGTCAAAATTCTGGAACTCTTTCCCTAACAGCACTGTGGGTGTATTTACACCACAGGGACTGCAGCGGTTCAAGAAGGCAGCTCAACACCACCTTCTCAAGGGCAACTAGGGATGGACACCAAAAATGCTGGCCTAGCCAGCGGCGCTCACATCCTGTTAAGAATAGTAACATAAATAAACCCTGGGTCACAGCTAAGCAGAAGTCAAAGATATGGAGGGCCACAAATTAACACGGGGCAATTGATAAACACAGGGCCACAAATATAAAGTGTATTCGTTTAAATTTTCGTTTGGGGTTTTCACTTTGAAATCGATCCAGCTGATTTGTGTTTCTTAGAGGCTCAGTACTTACTAGAAAAACTATCTTCATCTTTTTTAGAATAGAGTGAATGCTTTTTGGTTCCATTTTTAAGACCCTGTCGGAAGATAAATATATATATATGTATACATAGGAAATATCACAACATCTCGAGAATGAGGGGGAGGCAGCTCTGTTAATGTGTCCACGCATCCTTTGTAAACCTCGCACCATGCTGTGTAATGGGAACGAAGACAACTCCAATGTATAATAAATACAATTCCAGGAAAACAAAATAATACATGGAGATAAAAAGCACATATTACACAGAATCAAATTCTGACATAGAATTTCCAGACTATATTATTGCATTATTGATTTCTTTAGGGAGATGACCGTCTTTAACCTAGCCCAAAGCTGTATTCATGTAATAATTAGCTAAATAGCCGAAAGGTGATATTTACGTCTTTGTAAGGGGGTTGCTCCAATGATGCTGGGTCGCAGGGAATGGGCCTCTTATTAATGGTTGGATCTTCCTTCCCCTCTGCCTTGCTCGATTCCATCTTGGAGCTGCAGAAATGGGCCTTGTCTTTACTCCCTTTAAATCCGCTGCTATCCTGAGGATGCGGGCTGTTCGGGGTGTACTGCCCGACAGAGATTGCCTCCTCCTGTCCATCGCCCGAGAGCTTGTTGGTTTCTACATCCACCTCCTGCTCTTCCTCACTCTCCACGCTGTCGCTATGGTAACTGCTGCTGGTACCCGGGGAGGGGTGGCGCTCAGAGCCAAAGTCCTCCACGTTGCCATGAAGCTTGGCGATGCTGCCGATGTCCTTGACGACGGGCCTGAAGGCGGAGAGGTAGCTCTGCTTTCTGGCGGTGAAGGCGGACACGTCCAAGAGCTTGACTCTTCCACTGGCGGCCAGGCTGTGGTCGGGGGTGCCCGGGTTGCTCAGGCTCTCCCTGTCAAACAGGCTGTCTCTGGGCGTGGCCAGGCCACCAGCGTCGCTTTGGTCAGACAAATCTAGGAAAGTTTGCCTCAAAGTGGGGGTTTCACCCCCGACCGATGTGAGGGCGCTGGGCTGGGGCTGCAGGTAGGTTGGCACCGGGATGCCGTTCGCCGCCCTCGGTGGCCAGAACATGCAGAGTGGCGGGTAAAAGGCATCCTTCCTACCGGGCCAGAGGAGGCCGGACAGTCCACTCTGCTTTGCTTCACCAGCAAGGGAGTTGCCATCGTCCTTTTTCTGGCAGAGGCCGAACGCAGGGAATGTGTAAGGATTGGGAAACAGGGAGGCCGCGGGGAATTTTTGGAGCATCCCGAATCCTTTGCTCGGGACCGGGATGACCGGATAGCTCCGCATGTTTTTCCGCGAGGAGGCGCTGCTCCCATCTTCCGCGTCCTCGGCGAACCTGGCCCTCTTGTGAGAGAGGTCCGGGCCCATCATGTGGGTGATCACACTGTTCACTGCCTTCATTGAACCCAGAGAGCCGCAGGGCCCAGGCAGGGCACGTTTCCGGCTGCCCCCGTTAAACATAGCTTTCACATCTTCCCAGGCATAGGCCAGGTCTTGTGGAGGACTCTTGTCGGTCAGCCTTAGGTGTCTCCTCCATGAATTGAAGTTGGCAGCATCGGGTTGAGTGTACTTAGCCTCTGGCGTGCGGTGAGAATGGAAGATGAACTTATTGGGCGAGAAGTACATACTGCAGTAGGTGCACTTAATACACTTTGCCCTTGAGCTGTTGTAACGGGCAGGTATAAAGCTTCCCCTGCTCCCCCAAGCACATTCGTGGCTAACGTCGAAAGCAAAGTTGTCGGGGAGCTTTGGAGGCTTGTTCTCGCCCAGGAAGGACTTGCAAAGTCTCTCGGACTCTCTCTTGGTTATCATCCCACATCTCCTCGATGATATTGGCATGGCCCCAGCCCTGCGCAGGATCTCCAGCTGGACCGGGGTGCATTGGACACAGGTGATCCCCAAAGCCACCCTCCTGTTGTGGATTTCATTGTAGCTGTAGTTTTTAAGCAGGGTATTGGAGATCTGTGCCAAACACAGCCTCTCCTGGTTATCGATGATGAGTGACACGATGGGCACTCCGTACAGAATGACTTGACCAACTTGATTGGGCTTCATGGGGAGATGGGAAGATCTCTGTTGACTTAGGGAATCCTGTTCAAAGGAACTTGCCGGTACTGAGCGTGCAACATCAGTGGGTGCTGGGAGAGTAGAGACACTATCCATAATGTCTGACGTTTATTTGGAAGAGCTCCTCCTCGTACCTGCGGTATTAAAAATAACATTAAAACAGTGAAGAGAGCTTACCGTTTTACAATCTGATCAATATTACAATACACCTTAAAAAGGCCATCGATCAAACCCTGGCGGTTGGTAAAGGTCCTTCGTTCCTAGATATTAGCACAAAAAGATTGATTCAATACGGGCACAGGGCTAATGAAATTGTGAAATGTTTTCATGTACAGTAGCAGATTAATCAATATATGGGAACGACTTGTCAAAAAACTGATAATGAGATGGAAACATTCCTATGAACCTATTTTTTTGTTTTGTTTTATAAATTGCCCGAACCGGGAATGAAGCAAAACTCTTATTTTAAAGTAATGTTAACAGGAACGGCCGGGGTATGCAGGGCAATGTATCTTCGCTCGGGTCAGGATTCCTCCCAGTCTCTAATTAATTCAAAGAGGCAGGAACTTGTTCCAATTCACCTCTTGTTCACTTCGTTTCCAATTGATGACTGCTGATTTTTCAAAAATAAAAAAATGTATACGTGCAAATAATCGCCACCCGGAAGCGAAGGGGTGGTGGTGCGGGGGTGGGGGTGGGGGGTGGGGGGCGTTCAGGAAGCGAAGGAGTGATGGGGGGGACATTCAGGAAGCGAAGGGGTGATGGGGGGACATTCAGGAAGCGAAGGGGTGATGGGGACATTCAGGAAGCGAAGGGGTGATGGGGGACATTCAGGAAGCGAAGGGGTGATGGGGGACATTCAGGAAGCGAAGGGGTGATGGGGGACATTCAGGAAGCGAAGGGGTGATGGGGGACATTCAGGAAGCGAAGGGGTGATGGGGACATTCAGGAAGCGAAGGAGTGATGGGGGACATTCAGGAAGCGAAGGGGTGATGGGGACATTCAGGAAGCGGAGGGGTGATGGGGACATTCAGGAAAAGAAGGGGTGATGGGGACATTCAGGAAGCGGAGGGGTGGGGGACATTCAGGAAGCGAAGGGGTGGGGGGGGACATTCAGGAAGCGGAGGGGTGGTGGGGACATTCAGGAAGCGAAGGGGTGGGGGGACATTCAGGAAGCGAAGGGGTGGGGGGACATTCAGGAAGCGGAGGGGTGATGGCATGGGGAGACATTCAGGAAGCGGAGAGGTGGTGGGGCCATTGAGGAAGCGGAGAGGTGGTGGGGACATTCAGGAAGCGAAGGGGTGGGGGGGACATTCAGGAAGCGAAGGGGTGGGGGGGACATTCAGGAAGCGAAGGGGTGGGGGGCATTCAGGAAGCGGAGGGGTGATGGGGACATTCAGGAAGCGAAGGGGTGGGGGGGACATTCAGGAAGCGAAGGGGTGGGGGGACATTCAGGAAGCGGAGGGGTGATGGCATGGGGAGACATTCAGGAAGCGGAGGGGTGGTGGGGCCATTGAGGAAGCGGAGAGGTGGTGGGGACATTCAGGAAGCGGAGGGGTGGTGGGGCGATTCAGGAAGCGGAGGGGTGGGGGGACATTGAGGAAGCGGAGGGGTGGTGGGGACATTCAGGAAGCGGAGGGGTGGTGGGGACATTGAGGAAGCGGAGGGGTGGTGGGGACATTGAGGAAGCGGAGGGGTGGTGGGGACATTCAGGAAGCGGAGGGGTGGTGGGGCGATTCAGGAAGCGGAGGGGTGGGGGGACATTCAGGAAGCGAAGGGGTGGGGGACATTCAGGAAGCGGAGGGGTGGTGGGGACATTCAGGAAGCGAAGGGGCGGGGGGGACATTCAGGAAGCGAAGGGATGGGGGGACAGTCAGGAAGCGGAGGGGTGGTGGGGACATTCAGGAAGCGAAGGGGCGGAGGGGACATTCAGGAAGCGAAGGGGTGGGGGGACATTCAGGAAGCGGAGGGGTGGGGGGACATTCAGGAAGCGAAGGGGTGGGGGGACATTCAGGGAGCGGAGAGGTGGGGGGACATTCAGGAAGCGAAGGTGTGGGGGGAGATTCAGGAAGTGGAGGGGGTGGGGGGATTCAGGAAACGCAGCGGTACAAAGTGACCGTGACAAGGAGCGAAAGGCGACCTGTCCACGTGGATAACATTGGACGCGAAAGGTTGCCGGAGTTAGCGAGATATTGAGAAAGAGGGCGGGAGAGAGGGAGAGATAAAGAGGGGCAGACTGAGAGATATGCCGAGCGGAACTAGAACATTATATATTCAGAAACAATAAGAGGAAATTAAAGAGTAAAATCAGGAGGGGTAAAAAATAAATTGGACTAAATGAACCTGTGTGATGATCAAATTGGGATCATCTAACAGATGAGCTAACAGATTGATGAACTCAGACAAACAGAAGGAAACTCGTGAGCATATTTTATTCCAATCGATCGACTGCTCACGCTATTGACATCCACCGCTTTCAATTAGTTTTTAAAAAATAAACAAATTACCTTGTGTAAAAACACACAGAATGCCCGTCACACGAGCATCCTGGCCTGGGCGGCAGTGGCTCCGGCACCTTGCTTTAACCCCACTCGAGTGTTTGCAAACCCTGGTGTATTTGGCCGCCGTGGCAAGGCACATCCCAGAAGCTGCGGCAGGCGGAAGCTGCACTGGACTCTGATGGAGCAGGAGAGTTTAAGAGCTGCAGGGAGCCCCCAGGCTGAGTGTTTCAGCTCTGAACTCTCAGCCCTGCCATCCAACAGCAATTATCACAGCTGCTAACGTCACTCCCTGACTGACACTGGATAAATGGTCTTTTCAAGTATCTAATAAATTCACCGACTCCCTAACGTCAGGCTGCAGGCTACCGAGCCTACCTTTGGAGCTTTACATACTGTCGAGAAATACTCAATTGAATTCAGTTTCTTTAACACGTTCTCACGATTACTGCACGATTAATATTGTAATAATCAAAATGAAATTTGCATACATTAGCAAAAAAATAATTATTTCTAATCTATGTCGACAAACCCTGCAAATATGTATACATTATTTTTTAATCAATGCAACTTACGCCGGACATGGTCAGTTAGTTCCACACTTAAATGTCTTTTGTAACGTCGCTCTTAAAAATATATATATATATATTTTGGCACAATGCTCTGCAGTTTTGCTTTTAACGAAATTAACCCCAAGCGTGGTGCTAAAATGATTTGTTCTCGAGTTGAAGAGTTGAAAGTACCGAGCGTTTACCCCGTTGGTCCTGTCATTAGCGTTTGGCTGACCGGCTGCCTCTGCCGCCCACTCTCCCAGTCTGTATACACAGGGACAAGAATAACTTCGTAAACATCATAAATATATATACATAATGCTAGCAGACCTCGCACTCCTCTGCTCCGAACCCTTTTAATACTTCAATTGGTGTTAATTATTTAGTAGCTGTTGTTATATAAGTGTATGTTACAATAAAGGTCACTGGCTGAAATGCAACATCCATTTATTTCTACGTTGGGCGTCTATACTGCGCCAGTGTATAATGTAAATACACACACGCACATGCCAAGATGCTATAGGTGGGTATTGCTATACGATTCTATAGACTGTGGAACCCAGGCTGGGAGCATAACAAGTTTTTTTTTAACGTGTGCGCGGTATTTTTGTTAAAGTTCGGTCTCCAAAAAAAATGTTACACAGATTTGCTCAGAGCCTTTTCTAGTGAACGGACAAGTACACCGCCTGAGCTCAGTTGGTGACTAGAGGATAGAGTTAGACAGATCTTTAACCATAACACATTTTCAGTGATATTGGAAAAGCTACGAATACTATTCCAACGCAGGGACAGAGGCTGTCCTGGGCGCCCAGCACGGAGATAGCCAGGAAGTACGTGTTACTGAAAGGTGACGGATTGGATGAGGAATTGAAGCATTGGAAACAGAGAAACAGGTAACAGCAACTGGGCACTTTCGGGGACATTCCGGTGGGGGGGGGGGGGGGGGGGGGGCGATCGGGGGGGGGGGGGGGATATATCAAGCATCTCTTTGCCCAACTCGGCAAAGTCGGTTCGCCTAAACCGCGATCGATGACAAGCTGTAAAATCGTGCGGGTGATTATGAAACAGCCTTGCGTGATTTAACGATTGGGAAGGTAATTGTTTGCCAGTTTAGGTGGATCGTGGACTCATGTGTCTTTCACTTATCTCTCTGCCCAATCATTTGTTTCTTACTCAGAGGGCAGCGCGGTCGACCAGAGATCCGAATAAAGCGGTTGTCTGTTACTTTAACACCTGTAAAATCACAAAGTACAATGGTTTCAGACGGCGTGTTTGTATGTATGTATATGTGCTTATGTGTGGGTGTTATGGGTATAAGTGTATGTGTGCGTATATGCGTGTAAATACATATGTATGTGTACATATGTGTGTATGTAAGTGCGTGTGTGTACATATGTATGTGCATACGTGTGTGTATGTGTGTGTATATACGCGTGTGTGTATTTGTATATATGTGTGTATATGAAAATGAAATGAAAATCGCTTATTGTCACAAGTAGGCTTCAAATGAAGTTACTGTGAATAGCCCCTAGTCGCCACATTCCGGCGCCTGTTCGGGGAGGCTGTTACGGTATAGTGGGTGTGTATATATGTGTGTGTGTACATCTATGTGTGTGGGGGTGTATTTGTGTGTGTGTGGGCGTGTGTGTATTTGTGTGCATATGTGTATATGTGTATGTGTATATGTGTGTGCGTATATGTGTGTTGTATGTGTGTATATATGTGTGTGTATATATATGTGCGTGTATATTTGTGTGCATATATGTGTGTGTGTATTTGTGTATATATGTGTGGTGTATATGTGTGTATGTGTGTGTATATGTGTGTTGGGGGGAGGGGGTGGGGGGTGAGGATGTTTTCTCCGGAGCCAGTGCCGAAATGACCTTTTGCTATAACTGTTTATCCAGCCGGCTGGACCACGTTCTCATTTTGAAATCTTCCCAATCGTTAACTTTCTATCTTGTTTACTCGAGGCAACCTGTAACTGGAAGTTAATTCTTACTAAACTCAATGCGGACACTTAAACTGATCATTTACAAATTGTGGGGAAATATTTAAAACCCGGCTGCTTACGGCAGCGTTAATGTAAAATATGTAGAGACTCTTCGAGCAGTGAGACTATTTAAACCAAATTCATGTACACCATTCAGAGGTTCGGAGCGGTTTAACTCATTACTGCTGGCACAGACTAATAGTGGGATTAGAACCAGATCATTGTGGAAAAGGTGCTTTCCAAGATCATTGGTGTCCAGCCCGGATTCGGAAAGATGGAAGTGAACGGGTGACAGAGCCTGTTGCAAACAGGGAGAGCTCCGAAAAATAAACATCTTTTAAGACGAGAAAGGCAGGTGGCAAAATGAAAAATCCGGAGGCAAATGAGGAGACAGAAAAGGGAGGACAAAGAACTAGAAATAAAGAGGAATAAAAGGATTTAAAATCAGAAACCACAACTTATTAAACCGCCCATGTCTTTTTGCTGGATGTGGAACATTTAATGTAGATCGACACGCGAAAGTGACAAGCAGATATTTAGTAATAATAGTCATAGAATTAATAAGCCCGTTAACAATCATTTCAAAATGAATAGCGATCTGAACCAGTATCTGAATAGCGCTGTTAATTACTGCACGATTATAATGGTATCATTGGTTTTAATAGTGCTGTTAACATGAAGGGTCGTTCTATTGTGCACACTAAACTAAACTTATTTTTACCATTGCTGTTTCTTTTTCTGAAAGCTCTTCCTTGACTCAGATTTTAATTTCAGCAGATATTGATAACAGCATGGCGACTTTTAAAGAAGAATATCAACCTTTACTATCCCATTTCCTACTGCGGAATGTCATTTCCCCATCGGTTCCGAAATGATTGACTCAGACTCGTTTAGTGCCATGTCAGAAGCGAGCCCACATCTCCCCCCCCCCCCCCCACCCCCTCTCTCTCCTCTCTCGGAAGCATTGCCCTCATCTCTCAGATATTCCCAGACTGACCCCAATCCATCCCCCGGTTTATTCACCTGGACCCCACAGCCAAATACACCCGCAGCAAAAGCACGTGCAGATAAATGTGAGTTTGACACAGTTTCTAAGGTAACAGAGGGGATCATTGAAGAACAACATCGACATTATTATTACTTTTAAAACGACCCCCCCCCCAGTTTTTGCACCAAGGCTGAACGGTACGTTGAACAGAAGCGAAAGGGAAATGTTGCCACCCTCCCACCTTTCCCATTCACCTGATTCCAGACACAGAGACAATGCTCGTTATCGTGGTGAACGTGTCAAGAGTTTTCTTTTAAAACTGTGAACACTTTTCTGCAGCAAAATCTGTCGAATGATCATGGGTGTTTCGGACATGGCTGGTGGGGAACTGAAATGGGAAACTTCAACAGCTGTCCTTCAATAATTCAAAATATTGACCTAACTGGGAGGGCACTTTTCGACTTCCACAGGCTGTGCCAGTCCAAAGCTCGCCCCACTGCCCTATTTCCCTCCGTTGCCTTGTTCAAACAATCATCCCATTTCCCCTCAAACGATGTAATAATGGTCTTGGCCTGTGCGGGGAAAGCACAAAAAAGCCCCTGAAACATCTGCTCCTCCCCCCACAGATGCTGCCAGGCCTGCTGAGTTTTTGCTACATTTCCTGTTATAGTTCCGATCTCCAACAGCCGCAGTATTTTCCTTTTATATCGCATTTAAAAAAAAGACCTTTGCCCGATCAAATCTCTTTCAATGGCTTGAGGAGGTGTTGTCTGAGCTGCAGATGCCACCAGAATGCAAGTTGGTGCCAATCTTTCTCTCCCCTCCCCTCCCCCCAACCCCCCTCAGCGAAAACTTTAAACTGATTATTGACTCTCCCGCCAGGGGAAATGTCTTTGCTCGTCCATCCTGTGAAAACCCTTCACAATAAAACAAAACATTCTGTCAAATGCCCTTTAGTCTTCTCCACTCCACCGGAAGCAGACTCAGCACCTGGACCTTCTCCTATTAACTGGAGCTTCTCATTCCTGACATTATCCGGATCCTGTCTGGAAGGAGAAGCGAAACGGGGAAGAGGCTGTGAAACACTCAGCTTGTCGGCCAGCGTCTGGGAAAGAAGGAAACCTTCACATCAGTTCCGCTGAAGGCCTGTGGCTGAAATCTCAACATTACCCACCCACCATTGCAGGTGACTTGTTTACTCAATAAGTGCAGTTTTAAATGGGCTGCCCCAAGAGTCCCCTTCCCTTTTCTTTATCACTATCAGGATTTTCCTCCTTCACATGCGTCGGACCCATTTCCTTTTAGAGATGGAGCATTGCCTGCTGAACGCTCTCAAAAGCGGCAGCTCACCAGCAGATCACTTTCATAGAGGTCTCATATTCAAATGTGTATCAGAGAGGATTCCTTCACAAGAGTCCAACAGCCCCGAACCCTTTAACAAGCAGTCATGGATTATCATATCTATCTCTCTGCATCGTTTGGAAAAAGTGCGGGCTGATGCCACCGCTGAGGGTCACAGAGTCTCATAGCACGCGAGAGGCCAGTGCACACACATGAATGACATTTCAACTTTGCATTAAGGGGGAAATGTATTCCTGCTGATTCTAACTCAGTACTCCTCCGCCAGGTCTCCGCTTCAGCTGGAACTATTCAAATGCTATCCAAAAACATTACATTCAGCTCGGAGCAGGAAATGGGGGAAAGTTTCGTCACTGGACAAGAGCCCAATAGTTTGGGGACCGTCTCCTTCCACAAAGCATTTGACAATTACTACCTCCACCTATCTATATAACCTTCAATCACATTCCTTACAGTTGTCTTCCACAAGAGTTACTTCACTCAACATGAACTCATTTAGCCAGGATTTTGTTCCACAAACTCACTTCTGATGTTTGCCGTGTCTGAGGACGTAGACATGTTATAAATGATCTCTAACCCTAATGTCGAATCAAACAGATTGTTACAGCTAACAGGGTGATTCAACAATGTAGCATCTTCAGTTTACCGTTTGAAATCACAGGCATTGGTAAATGGGTGTTTACCCATGGATAATAACTCTCTCCATTAATGCTGCAATCACCCACATCCCAGATTTCCAACGACTTGTGGTTCCTGCCGGTTCAATGGGGGGATTCTAGAGGGTGATTATTTGAAGGGAAACAATGTGCAGGGTTACGGGGAAAAGGCAAGAGAATGGCGCTGAGTCATCATGTTCATTTGGAGAGCAGTGCAGACACGATGGGCCGAAAGCTTTCTTCGACCCCTTCACAATGTTGTGATTCTGTCCCCTCTTACATAGTCAGACATAGAAAATAGAAGGAGGAGGGGGCCATTCATTATGGTCATGGCTGATCATCAAGTTCAATACCCTGATCCCAATGGCTGCCAAGGTGGCGCCGGAGCGAGGCGACTCTCTGCCAACTCTCCCTAACAGATCCTCTTTTTACCTATCTTTCAATCGTTCTAATCTTTTAAAATTTAATTCTGAGACAAACATTATTACTAACCTCTCTCTTTTATACCTTGTGTTGCCCTATTATGTATTTTCTTTTATTTCCTTTCTTTTCATGGACATAATGATCTGTTGAGCTGCTCGCAGAAAAATACTTTCCACTTTACCTCGGTACACGTGACAATAAACAAAATCCAAATCCACCTCCCCATATATCTTGATCCCTTTAGCCCCAAGAGCTATGTCTAATTCCTTCTTGAAATTGCACAATGTTTTTACCTCAACTACTTTCTGTGGCAGTGAATTCCACAGATTCACCACTCTCTGGGTGAATAAATTTCTCCTCACCTCAGTCCCAAAAGGGTTACCTCTTATCCTCAAACTATGGCCCCTAGTTCTATTGATCTGGATTCACCATAGACGGATACAGCACAGAAGGAGGCCATTCGGCCCATTCTACCTACGCTGGCTCTTTGGTAGTTCTGTCCAGTTAACCCCAGGACCATGTTCTTTACCCATTGCCCTGCAAATGTTTTCGCTTCAAGCGTTTATCCAATTGTCTCTCGGAATTTACTAGCGAATCTGCATCCCCAACCCCAACAGGTTGGGGCAGTCCATCATAACAACTTGCTGCTTGAAGAAATATTTCCTCGTGTTGCCTTCGCCAATCACTTTATATCTGTCTTCTGGTGTTCCTCGTCCTGCTGTTACTGGAAAAAAATGTCCCCTTATTTATTCCAGCAAAACCAATCAAGATTTTGAACACCTTCATCAAATCTCCACTTCACCTCCTGTCTCTAAATAACTTCCCCCGCCTCTCGACAACTCCAGTCGCTAATCCCTGGCACAATTCTAGCAGATCTCCCCCCCCCTCCTCCGAAGACCTAGACATCCTTTATAAAATGTGGTATCCAGAACTGAATACAGTTCAGCAGCTCGGGTGCAAGCAGTTCTTTATAAAAGTTTACCATCACGTCTTGGCTTGTTGGACACTTTTTGGACCCTGTTTTGTCTATTCATAAAACATTGATCCCGCACTGTTTTTTTGAAAAAGAGTATTCTCAATTCGTCCTTCGACTTCTGAAGATTTATATATTTAGTCTCCCAGGTCCTTCTTCCTACTAAAATGGATCATTTCACACTTGTGTGGGTGAACTTTTCACCTGCTCGTTTTACCAGTCTGTCCATAATCTGGTGCAGTCCATTATTGTCCTCCTTTACTGATGACAGCCGTTCGGGTTTGACATCTCTGCAAACTTTGAAACTTTGCCCCCCCACCACCCCCCCCACCCTCCCAACCACACACACCCAAGTCCAGGTGACTAATGTACATCAACAAAGTGCAGTGTTGCTGATACCCGCCCCTGGATGACAGCACTGTGCAATGCCCTTTACAGACTGATACACAACACTGCTCTCTGCCTTCTGCCCCCTGAACCAAGTTTGCACCCACGTGGCCACCGTCCTTTCAATCCCATGGGCTTGAAATGTTCCTAACACGTCTTCAACAAAAATAAACCCAGTGAATAATTGTGTTTCTTTTTCTTTCAGTCTACTTACTACCTGGAATAATTCCAAAACAACGAAATAAACAAAAACAAGCTGAAATTAATTATCTGTGACTTATCTTGCAAAAAAACCCTGGCCACAGTTAGATTCCAGACACCTCCTCGACCCCCACTCACCCCCTCGCTCTCGCAGTCAGAATTCCTCTTTTTGGGAGAAGATTCTGAGTCAAATTCAACCGTTTCTGAAGAATCCCGCCAAGTCAAGATCACATCGATAAAGGTCCGTTCAGAATATACATTTATCGATGGATTTGAGTGAGTGACAGATTCTGCACTTCTTGTTGTGCTGTCCAGAGGTACAGCATATCAATCCGGAGGGACATGGAAATTCACCCAGGAATGAAACTCAGAGCAATCGATGTAAAAAAAAACCACAACTCGAAACCTGAAACTTCTCGTCAGCGGGACCGTCTTAAAATGAAATAGTAACACTTCAAATAATAATATTTATAAATATTTCACTGACACTTGCAGCAGTGAGCAGAATATTTCAATACAGAATGTGTATAGCCCTCCTTGTTGTAAGCAACCACATTTGTGTGTGTTTATTATTTTGGGTTGGAGCTCATGTTTCCCTGAGCGTTTCTGTGTGCATGCATTTTCTGTAGGCTGTTCTTTATATGTCCTCGGGATGTGGGCAATGCCACTTGTATTGCCCATTTCTAATTGTGAGGTCTGGATTGAAAGAACACTGAGTCAGCACCATCCGCTCCCACCGCAGTGGGAGAATGATGACGTTTGCGCACAGTGCAATGTGGTAGCACAGCTCACCGCCAGTCTGTCGTTCTGCCACTCCCTGTGTACAATCTGTAAGTGACAGGGAGTCTGGACGAGGCTTGGCCAGTTTTACCTCTCCGCCAACAGGCTTTGTACTATGCGCCCAAACTCCCACACATTAATCACTGGGACAATTTCTCTCGCGAGCGATTTCCGACCGTGACCTGATCTCACCTCCCCAAGCAGCCTCCACCGCGCCGGCCCCCTCGGGGGTCGCCAAACCAACTATTGCAAGCCGGGGCTGTTCGCCTCGGCTGAGCCCCTTTCAGCTGTGATCTCAGGTTCCACCCTCTCTAGCTCACACCCCGATTCGCACTACCACTAACTCCAGCTCTGTTACTTCAGTGCTGCCCTCATCTGCCTGAATTCAACCCACCTGGAGCCCTTAAACCCACATTCTAGTTAATATTAATTTCCGGCTAGCTACCGTTCCCATCCCCCCCCCATCCCCCCACTACCCTACCCGCAATGACCCCCATTCCCAATGCATTGATCACAAAATTCTAACCTTCGTCTCCAAATCCCTCACTGGCCTTTCTCCATTTCACCTCTGCAACCTTGCCCCAAACCCAAATCACAGCTCCCATATCCCAACATCAAACAGAAATATCACTGGACAGAACATGAAAAGATAGCATTCTTAAGATATATTTAGGAGTTTCAACACAACACGGAAGTGATAAAGACGGAATTCAATTCGAGATGAGCTCATGTGAAGTCTTATATATTCGACAGAACTTGACAGGGTTCCAAATGATGCTCCACATCTCGAAAGGCTGACGGATGATGCAGACACATTTGAAAACAAAAATAACAGGCGGCAGTGAGGGCGAATCATTTCAGTGACAGTCTGGACGGTGCCCTCTCTCCCGCAGAGGGGGAAGTGCCCCTTTCAGTCTGAGATCAGCCTGTTGACTATGAATGTTATGACGGAAAGTGTTTTTTTGATGTTAATATTTCATCTGGTAAAGAAGCCGGAAGGTGGCTTCTTTACCACCTTCAACAGCTCCAACAGCTGGGCTGTTGTGAGGGCGGAGACGGTCCCATCTGCCGTCCCCCCCAGCTCATTCAGAGCAGTTCACCTTGTGCTATTGTTTCCAGCTCTCTGCTCCCCAGCATCTTCCCTGGCACCGAGCCCCCAGTGAGACGGAGGGACGTTCTCCTAATTAATCCCACCTTCTGTAAGATTCACTGCACGAAGAGATGTCAGAATCAGCGGATCACCAGCTCTGTGACTCTCACCTATTCTCAGTCAAGAGATGGAAGCGGGAAAATAACCCTGAGCAGGTTATGAGTAACTTTCTGGGAGGGGGGCATTTTTAAATTCTCTTTTTATATTTGGCTTTAAGTTAAATTATTCTTTGTCCTTTTTAAAAGGAAACAATATACAGAATCAGGCGGAGAAGCTGCTGCGAGATTTGACTGTCTTTTTACCACTGGCTGTTGATATACAATTATATAGTCACGTCAGACATTTCCTGCAATTAAACTTAGTTCCATACTCTGAACCAATTAATAATTGGACGGCCGAGATTATAAATCGAAAAGAAAATACCAAATGTAGGTGCTGCAGAAATCCACTTAAACTGGGTTCACTCTTTTCAATTGTTACGTGCGAGGCGTTTTCAGAACCCCAAAATGTATCATGAAGTTCAACCAACCTCCCCCTTTCATGGATTGTTGCTTTTGAAGCACTGCGACTTGTTCCCCAGGTGTGATATTACAATTATGGACACGTGGTTTTTAACACAAAACAATGTTTATTCTATGAACTCAACTTAACCTTTTTAATAAACATTGGATCCCTTAACACCCCTTACATCAACGTTAACCCTGAAAATATTACAACACTAAATAATCCTTCAGTTATTCCTTTCAACATCCATGAGACTTAACACCTTTAAACAGAAACACATCAGGTTAAAGGCTTTACTATTGTGAGTTTAAATCACCCAAATGATCCAGACATAGTCTTTCATGGAAGAGATCATAGCAGCTCCAGCTCACTGCAAAACACAGACACACACACAACCTCTTTTTCAAACTGGAACTTCAAAATGGCTGAACTGAGCTCAGCTCCACCCACTCTCTGACATCACTGTTTTCTTAAAGGTACATTGCTTAAACATCCATTTCTTAAAGGTACTCTCACATGACACCTCCCCCCAAGAAAAAAAAAACATCAACTTCAAGATGGTTTCATTTTTCACTTTTGCACCACCCACTAAGAAATGCACACAGTAAAAAATACTTTTTCCTTTTTAAACAAAACAACACACGCAAACAGGCATAATAATATAGTCCATTTTTCCCGTTCCTCTTCCTCCAACCGAAATCCTTCTTGATTGACAGTCTCTTTGAACAAGAAAGTCTCTGCACGATCCATCCATTCCTCTACGCCTCAGCATTTCTCTTTAGATTCAGATACTTTAGTTCAATCTAACCACAGAGCCCCTTGCAATTCTCCAATACAGGAACATTGGTGATCACAGCTTTCAGGCAGTCAAATGCCTGTTGAAAGTCCGCTGTCCATTGAAATTTTTGACGTTTCATTAGCAAGTCCATCAGTGGAGCAACCACGCTACACATCTTTTGCACAAATGTTCGATCAAATCCACTCATGCTCAGAAATCGCATTATTTCCCTTCGTCTTGAGGGTATAGGAAACTCCTCTAGGAAAGTGATTCGGGCTTCTCCAAATTAACTTTTGGCTAGGTTCATCACCAAATCCGCCTCCTGAAGTCGATCGAAGAACTCCATACGATGTTTAAATGTTCTTTCCATGTCTGGAAGTTGGAAATAAAAGCAGATTGTCCCACTTTCTCAATGCAATCCTTCAAACGTGGGATAGGGTAAGAATCCGTGACTGCATTCACCTTTCTATAGTCCATACATAACCGTTGGGTACCGTCTGGTTTAGGTACCATCACTATGGGTGAGCTCCATTGGCTGCAACCCACTTCAATTATGCCATTTTAAAGCATACTCTCAATCTCTTTGTTAACCTGTGCCAATTTTAAAGGGTTAAGTCTGTATGGATGTTGTTTGATCGGAACAGCATTTCCCACATCTACATCATGTATAGCCATTTGAGTACTTCCCAATTTGTCTCTGCAAACTTGCCCATGTGATATCAATAACTCTTTCAGGTCAGTTCATTTTTCCTCTGGAAGGTAACTTAACAATTCATCCCAATTTTTAAGAACATCCTCATTTTCCAATTTAATTTGAGGTATGTCAAATTCACAGTCATCTGGATCTGGTTTGTCACTTTGAGTTAGAATCATTAAAACCTCCTTTTTCTCTCCTTCCCTTTCAAAGTACCCTTTAAGCATATTCACATGACACACTTGGTGAGTCTTCCTTCTATCTGGTGTTTTTAACCACATAATTCACTTCACTTAATTTCCTTTCAATCTGATACGGTCCACAAAACCTAGCTTTTAAAGGCTCACCTATCAGTGATAACAACACTAAAACTTTATCCCCACTGGCTAAACTACGAACTTTGGATTTCTTGTCCGCTACCCATTTCATCACATTTTGTGCAACTTTCAAATGTTGTCTAGCCAATTCACATGCTCTATTTAATCGTTCCCTAAAATTTGACAAGTAATCCAATAGTGTAATTTCCGATTTCTCACCCACCAATTTTCTCTTAATCAATTTAAGTGGTCCTCTTACCTCATCACCCAAAATTAGTTCAAAAGACTAAATTTGGTAGACACATTAGGTGCATCCCTGATTGCAAACAATATGAAAGAAATTCCTTTATCCCAATCCTCTGGATAATCTTGACAATACGCCCTCAACATTGTCTTTAATGTCTGATGCCACCTTTCTAACGCTCCCTGCGATTCTGGATGGTACGCAGTTGATTTAATTTGTTTTATTCCGAAGCTATCCATAACTTCTTTGAATAACTTTGAAGTAAAATTCGATCCTTGATCCGATTGAAATTCTGTGGGTAGTCCTTATTTAGTAAAGAATTCAAGTAGCTCATCCACAATCCTGTTAGCTGTAATATTACGTACTGGAATGGCCTCTGGAAACCTAGTAGACACATCCATTATAGTCAAAAGATATTGATTCCCACTTTTTGTTTTAGGAAGCAGTCCTACACAATCAATTAGGACTCTCGTAAAAGGTTCCTCAAATGCTGGGATGGGTATTAAGACCGCTGGTTTTATCACTGCTTGAGGGTTCCCTATAACTTGACATGTGTGACATGATTGACAAAATTTAACTACATCTTTATGTAGTCCAGGCCAATAAAAATGTTTCTGGATTTTAGCTTGAGTTTTCCTTATTCCCAAATGACCTCCCACTGGTACCTCATGTGCAAGTCACAACACCTCCTTTCTATACCCTACTGGCAATACTACTTGATGAACTTCTGCCCACTTTTCATCCGCCTGCATATGTACAGGTCTCCATTTTCTCAGCAGGACATCACTTTTACGGTAATAACACTCTGGTATACTCTCAGATTCCTCTTCCGTATATACTTTCTGATATATCCGTTTTATTTCTACATCTTTCTGTTGTAACTCCGCCAGTTTTCCTGAACTAAAAATATCCGCCTCATCCTCCACCTGTTCTTGTTTTTTTTCAACCATCTGATCAAAAATCGTTTCTGATAATTGCACTTCAACTTCATCTTCATTCTTTGATTTCTCCTCTTGTCTTAACCTGTGACTTTGCGACCTTGTTACTACACAATCCGGAAAAATCTCAGGATATTCGTCCTTCAACACTTCAGTTGACTGATTTTCCACTGGCTTATCACCACAGTAGGCATCACTCCCACCTGCGATCCAGCTATATCATTACCCAAGATAAACTGTATTCCTGGACAAGATAGTTTATCTATTACTCCTACTACCACTTCACCACTCTTCACTGGACTTTCCAACCTTACCTTATATAATGGAACGCTACTCCTCTCACCCTAAATTCCACATATCACCACCTTTTCTGGCAAAATTCTTCCCAAACTACATAATTCCTCATCTCTTACCATTAAAGATTGATTAGCCCCTGTATCTCTTAAAATTGTGACTTCTTTACCTGCTCCTCCTGATACACACAAGTAAACGTTACCCACACAAGTAAATTCTTTAAAGACATCTGGCACCTTCTTAACAATTACTTCTTGAACAGGCTGTACAATAGATTGCACCTCCTTCGCTTCCCTTGGGCTTTCCTTTACCACTCTAACAAATCCCACTGTTTTATCCTGTTTTACCACATCAGCCTTTCCAGTGCTTTTCTTCAACCACCAACACTGTTACTTTACATGGCCTTATTTATTACAGTGAAAACATTTGAAACTTTTCATCTCTTTTCCACCGTCCTGGATTTCTTTTTTAATCTGAGGTACACTCTCTTTATTGTCTCCCATCAGATCACCTTTACCTTTACCACTTGAGTATTTCTCATGTCCCCAGTTTCTATCCCTCACCGGCTGAAACTGATGTCGGAAACCAATCTTTTATTTATGAACTAATTCGTAATCATCTGCCATTTCCGCTGCTAATCTCGCAGTTTTAACCCTCTTTTCTTCCACATGAGTTCTCACTACATCAGGAATTGAATTTTTAAACTCCTCCAAAAGTATAATTTCTCTGATAGCTTCATACATTTGGTCTATTTTCAAAGCCCTTATCCACCGATCAAAATTACTTTGTTTGAGCCTTTCAAACTCCATGTATGTTTGACCAAATTCTTGCCTTAAATTTCTAAACCTTTGTCTGTAAGCTTCAAGCATTAGCTCATATGCACTTAAGATGGATTTCTTCACCTCCTCATACGTTCCAGATACCTCCTCCGGTAGTGATGCAAACACTTCACTAGCCCTACCTACCAGCTTTGTTTGAATTAATAATTCCCACGTGTCCTGTGGCCATTGCATTTGTTTAGCTACCTTCTCAAATGAAATGAAAAATGCTTCTACTTCCTTCGCGTCAAACCTTGGCAATGCTTGGACATATTTAAATAGATCCCCACCACGTCTTCGACTATGACGCTCTGTCTCATTATCCTCATCCATCTCCTCCAACTGTACGTTTCCCTTTACGTCTGCCAATTTTAACTGATTTTCATGTTTCAGCACCATTTTCCAGAGTTCAAACTCTCTCTCCTTTTCCCTTTCCTCGCTAACTCTTTCTTTGTTTCTGTCACCTCTCTCCTTTTCTTTTTCCTCTCTATCTCTATCTCTTTCCTTTTCTCTCATTGCATATTCAAGCTGCTTTAATTCTTTTTCATGTTGAAGTTGCTTTAACTCTTTTTCATGTTCAAATTGCTTAATCTGCAACTGGAGCTTTGCCATATCTAATGAGTCAGAATGTATCACAGGCAAAGGTAAATGTGCAGATACTGCGTTAAGTACCTCATCTTTTCGTATGTTGCTAGGCAGTGTTAACTGCAATGCTTTTGCCAAACCTAACAGTCTGTCTTTACTCTCTGTCCATAAGGTATCACGTGTTACCGCGTCCACCGCCAAAAACCTCTGAGCCTCCAAAAGAGCCATTGTTCACAACACACTCCACACTCCCCACTTAAACTAAAATACCACACCAGAAAAACAACAATCCTTCACTGCCTTTAAGTTCACAAAAGCCAATCCAATAGATAGACCTTTATCCCCCTCGAGCCCCCAATTGTTATGGGCGAGGCATTTTCAGAACCCCAAAATGTATCATGGAGTTCAACCAACCTCCCCCTTTAATGGATTGTTGCTTTTGAAGCACACGGCATGTTCCCCAGGTGTGATATTACAATTATGGACTTGTGGGTTTTAACACAAAACAATGTTTATTCTATGAACTCAACTTAACCTTTTAAATAAACATTGGATCCCTTAACACCCCTTACTTCAAAGATAACCTTGAAAATATTACAACACTAAACAATCCTTCAGTTATTCCTTTCAACATCCAGGAGACTTAACACCTTTAAACAGAAACACATCAGGTTAAAGGCTTTACTATTATGAGTTTAAATCATCCAAATGATCCAGAGAATGTCTTTCATGGCAGAGATCACAGCAGCTCCAGCTCACTGCGAACACAGTCACACACCCAACCTCTTTTTCAAACTGAAACTCCAAAATGGCTGAACTGAGCTCAGCTCCACCCACTCTCTGACATCACTGTTTTCTTAAAGGTACATTGCTTAAACGTCCATTTCTTAAAGCTACTCTCACATGACACAATGGTCAATGGACTGGGCCTCACCTCGGCCAGCCTGTCGGGTAAGTGGTGTGACCAGGGGAAGTGGCTCTGGGGCACATCCTGTGTACACCATACCCCAGCCCACTCACTGCTCTGGGTAGCAGCGAGCTGAAGGTGGCAGAGGCCACTGAGCCAGAAGAGGCCAGGAGGGCAAAGCGACTGATGTACCATCAATGACGACAGACGAGAGTCGGAAGAGTAAACTGTGGCTTTAATCAGCTAAAAGATACCTGCTGCAACCGGTCCCAGACTGAAGGCAGGGCTGGAGGTTAGCCACCTTTATACTTGAGCCCAAGGGGCAGAGCCACAGGCAGAGCCAGCAGGGACAAAGCCAGACATGTAACAAACAGGAAGAACAGTAAGTACAATAAGTAAGAACAGTAAGTACAATATAATAGAGTGGTTTACCACATTCACCCCATGTTTAAAAAAGAGTCCGGCGGGGTTGAAGTGGACGGGTTCAATTAGAGATCGAGTCTGTCGGGGGCTTTGACCTTCCGCTGTGATCGCCTCAGTCCCGGCTGTGGTGAGGACACTGCTGTCGGATGAAGTGTTGAGGCCTGCATATCCAGGAGCATGTTGTCTTCCGGATAAGTAGCAACGGAGGGAAACTGTGTAGATACATGAGTAGCAACGGAGGGAGACAGTGTAGAGTCGGGGGTAGTGGTGATGGTCGCTGGGGAACCTGAGGGTGCCAAGTCCCGAAGGGAGACTGTGTCCCCCTGCCCGTCATGGTGTGCCACGGAGGCATATTGGGGGTTAGCATGGAGGAGAAGGACCCGTTCGACCAGGGGATCCGACTTGTGGTTCCTCGCATGCTTCTGGAGGAGGATGAGCCCTGGCACCAGCAGCCAGGATGGGAACGAGACCCCTGAGGTGGACTTCCTGGGGAAGACAAACATTCTCTCGTGAGGTGTTGCATTGGTGGCGGTACACAGGAGCGACTGGATGGAGTGGAGCGCATCGGGAAGGACCTCCTGCCAGCGGGACACAGGGAGACTTCTAGAATGTAGGGCCAGGAGGACGGCCTTCCAGACCGTTGCGTTCTCCCTCTCCACCTGTCCGTTTCCCTGGGGGTTGTAGCTGGTAGTCCTGCTTGAGGCGATGCCCTTGCTAAGCAGGAACTGACGCAACTCATCACTCATGAAGGAGGAACCCCGATCGCTATGGATGTAAGTGGGGAAACTGAACAAGGTGAAGAGGCCATGCCTCTTGATGACTGTGGCAGAGGTCATGTCAGGGCATGGGATGGCGAAAGGGAAACGTGAGTACTCATCAATGATGTTGAGGAAGTATACATTAAGGTCAGTGGAGGGGAGGGGCCCTTTGAAATGATGCTGAGGCGCTCAAAGGGGCGTGAGGCCTTTACCAGGTGTGCTCTGTCTGGCCGATAGAAGTGCGGTTTGCACTCCGCGCAGACCTGGCAGTCCCTGGTCATGGTCCTGACCTCCTCGATGGAGTAAGGCAGGTTGCGAGCCTTGATAAAATGAAAAAAATGGGTGACCCCCGGGTGACAGAGGTCATTGTGGAGGGCCCAAAGTAAGTCTATTTGTGCGTTGGCACATGTACTGTGGGAGAGGGCATCTGGAGGCTCATTGAGCTTCCCAGGTCAATACAAGATATGATAATTGTAGGTGGAGAGTTCGATCCTCCACCTTAGGATCTTGTCATTCTTGATCTTGCCCCGCTGTGTATTATTGAACATGAAGGCAACCGAGATCAGTGAGGAGAGTGAATCGCCTGCCGGCCAGGAATTGCCTCCAATGCCGCACAGCTTCTACAATGGCCTGGGCTTCCTTTTCGACGGAGGAGTGTCGAATTTCGGAGCCCTGGAGTTTACGGGAGAAGAAAGCCACGGGCCTGCCCGCCTGGTTGAGGGTAGCGGCCAGGGCAAAGTCAGACGTATCGCTCTCCACCTGGAACGGAATGGACTCGTCTACTGCGTGAATCGTGGCTTTGGCAATATCTGTTTTGATGCGGTTGAAGGCCAGGCGGGCCTCAGCCGGCAGGGGAAAAATGGTGGATTTAATGAGTGGGCGGGCCTTGTCCGCATAATTGGGGACCCACTGGGCCAAATAGGAAAAGAACCCCAGGCATCTCTTCAGGGCCTTGGGGCAGTGGGGGAATGGAAGTTCCAGAAGGGGGTGCATGCAGTCGGGATCGGGCCCTAGGACTCCGTTTTCCACAACATCGCCAAGGATGGCTAGGCGGGTTGTGCAGAAAACGCATTTCTCCTTATTGTATGTGAGGTTAAGGAGCTTGATGGTGTGGAGGACATGTTGGAGGTTAGCGTCATGGTCCTGTTGGTCATGGCCGCAGATGGTGACATTATCCAGATACAGGAATGTGGCCCGCAGCCCGTACTGGTCAACCATTCGGTCCACCTCCCGTTGGAAGACCGAGACCCCATTGGTGACGCCGAAGTGGACCCTGAGGAAGTGGTAGAGGTGGCCATCTGCCTCAAAGGCAGTGTATTGCTGGCCCTCCGGGTGGATAGGGAGCTGGTGGTACGCGGACTTCAAGTCAATAGTGGAGAAGACTCGGTACTGCGCAATCTGATTGACCAAGTCAGATATCCGGGGGAGAGGGTACGCATCGAGCTGCGTGTACCGGTTGATGGTCTAACTGTAGTCGATGACCACCCAGTGCTTCTCCCCAGTCTTGCCGACCACCACTTGGGCTCCCCAGGGGCTAATACTGGCCTCTATGCTCCCTTCCCGCAGGAGTCGCTGGACCTCCGACCTGATAAAGGCCTTGTCCCGAGCACTGTATCGTCTGCTCCTAATGGCGACGGGCTTACAGTCCGGGGTGAGGTTAGCAAAGGGGGGGGGGGTGGGGCGACCTTAAGGGTCGAGAGGCTACAGAGGGTGAGAGGGGGCAGAGGTCCATCGAACTACAGGTTTGACTTTTGAGGTGGCATTGGAAATCTAGATCTAGTAGTAGGGCAGTGCAGAGTTGGGGGAGGAAGTAGAGCTTGAAATTTTTGTACTCGACGTCCCGTACTGTAAGGGTTACTACACAGTACCCACGGACTTCCACGGAATGTGATTCGGAAGCCATGGAGATTTTCTGGGTCGCGGGTAAAATTGGGAGGGAGCAGCGCCATACCGTATCTGGGTGAATGAAGCTCTCCGTGCTCCCGGAGCCGAAGAGGCAGGTTGTCTCGTGGCCGCTGATCTGGACAGCCATCATGGAATTAGCGAGGTGATGAGGTTGTGATTGGTCGAGGGTGATGGAGCCGAGCTTCGGAAGGTGGGTGGGCTGATCAAGGGTAGCGGAGGCGAGTGTACGATCTGGTGAGCAGGGGTTCCGGGAGGCGGCGGGGTAATTCCAAGTTGGCGGCCCCCACAGGTCGCACGTGGCGGGTTGCGTCGAAGATGGCGGCCCCCAGGGGTCGCACGTGGCGGGTGGCGTCGAAGATGGCGGCCCCCAGGGGTCACACATGGCGGATGACGTGGAAGATGGGGGCTGTCCCCACGGGCAACACGCCGCGCTGCTGGGTTTAGAAACAGGTCGGCCCTGGCAGACATTGGACAAGTGGCCCTTATTCCCGGTTGCAGATCACGCTCCTCGCTGGGCAGCGTTGTCTGCGGTGCTTACCCCGGCCACAGAGTAATATTTCAGGTCTCCAGAGTTGGCGGGTCGCTGCGCGGCACAGGCTTGCGGCGGCACTGGGTCAGGTGATGGCGGGGCCCACGACGTCCACGAGGGTACCGTGTGGTTGGAGGTGTAGGCATCCATGTTATGGAAGGCCACTTCCAATGAGTCCGAGAGCTGTACTGTGTCTTGGAGGTCGAATGTACCCCCTTCTAGTAGCGCTGGCGGATGTAATTAGATTTTAGGCCTGCGCCATAGGCGTCCCGATCAGCAATTCGGTGAGCTTGACAGCCGATACCGCCTAACAACTGCAGTTCCGGCCGAGTACCCGCAAGGCGCGCAGAAACTGAGCTTGCGATTCCCCGGGGCACTGTCACCTCATGGCAAGGAGATGCCTAGCGTACACCTCGTTGACTTCCTTAACATACTGCCCCTTCAACAGCGTTATCGCATCCTCGTACGAGGTAGCATCGCTGATAAGAAGGAAAACTTGCGGGCTCACCCGGGAGTTGAGGACTCGCAGCTTGTGGGTCTCAGCGACGGCGGTGGCGGAGGAATCAATGTAAGATGCGAAGCAGCTTAGCCAGTGTTCAAATGTGGCAGTGGCGTCGGCTGCTTGGGGGTCCAATCCAGGCGATCAGGCTTGAGCGATGGATCCATCTTAAAATTTTAGCTGATTAAATTGATGTACCATCAATGACAACAGTCGAAAGTCGGAAGAGTAAACTGTGGCTTTAATCAGCTAAAAGATACCTGCTGGCAACCGGTCCCAGAATGAGGGCAGGCTGGAGGTTAGCCACCTTTATACTTGAGCCCGAGGGGCGGAGCCACAGGCGGAGCCAGCAGGGACAAACCCAGACATGTAACAAACAGTGAGAACAGTAAGTACAATAAGTAAGAACAGTATGTACAATATAATACAGTGGTTTACCACAGCGAGTGAGATGCAGAGAGAGACGAGGGTCACAAAGAAGGGGAGAAAATATGAGAAATGCAGTGGAGGAAACACAGAGAAAAAGAAGCTGGAAAGGCGGATAGGAAGAGAAAAGGAGGAAGATAGCGAACAAGAGAATCGGGTGTTAATTTTGAATTCATGTCTTGTCCAATTCCACCCAAACCCAAAGAGAGAGAGAGATTTTTCATTTCGTGTCACAGAGGAACGCAGAAGCTGTGTGACCCGGGCCCCGGTTAACAGTATGAAGTGCCCGGTAAAGCCACACAGCGGCAGTGCACCAAGCTGGCAGCTTTAGAATAGCGAAGAATCTCTCCGAATAATCCTTCTGTTTTCTCAGGAAGATAAACGACTCCATGGATTCGCCATCATTCGCCTCGAATTCCCTTCAACGACAAGGACTTTTGATAGTCAACATGTCAATTTCTTACGAAGTAGACTTGAGGGGGTTGTTGTGTGATATTTTACAGAATGAGTTACTGTAAACCATGTAACAATGTTTTGTTCTTTCAGACGCTGCCTCGAGTCCAGGCTTTGTCTTCAGAGGGCTGTTGAGTCTGGTTCGCACCTCAGAGACTGAGTCTCGCTGGTTGCGTGTCCCTCACACACTCAGCTCTCCCCCACCCCCACATCCCCCCTTTCACTCCGCTCTCTCCTCTCGCACAATCTTAGCAACATCGCCAAATACACCGACTCCACTCGTACGTAAACTGCACATTTCACCTAGTCTGGTGATTGAACAAACAAACAAAGAACAAAGAAATGTACAGCACAGGAACAGGCCCTTCGGCCCTCCAAGCCCCTGCCGACCATGCTGCCCGACTAAACTACAATCTTCTACACTTCCTGGGTCCGTATCCCTTTATTCCCATCCTATTCATGTATTTGTCAAGATGCCCCTTAAATGTCACTATCGTCCCTGCTTCCACCACCTCCTCCGGCAGCGAGTTTCAGGCACCCTCTGTGTAAAAAACTTGCCTCGTACATCTACTCTAAACCTTGCCTCTCTCACCTTAAACCTATGCCCCCTAGTAATTGACCCCTCTTCCCTGGGGAAAAGCCTCTGACTATCCACTCTGTCTATGCCCCTCATAATTTTGTAGACCTCTATCAGGTCGCCCCTCAACCTCCGTCGTTCCAGTGAGAACAAACCGAGTTTATTCAACCGCTCCTCATAGCTAATGCGCTCCATACCAGGCAACATTCTGGTAAATCTCTTCTGCACCCTCTCTAAAGCCTCCACATCCTTCTGGTAGTGTGGCGACCAGAATTGAACACTATACTCCAAGTGTGGCCTAACTAAGGTTCTGTACAGCTGCAACATGACCTGCCAATTCTTATACTCAATGCCCCGGCCAATGAAGTGACCAGTTTCTCTCCCCTGGGATCGTTCTCTCCACATAGTGTTACCTACTTGAACCCATTCTGACACAGTTAGTTGGCATTCACACCCCAGCCTGTTACCCGTGCCAAACACTATGAGCTGAAATGCAGGAATCTGAGTGTCTTTAAAAGTTAATTACTGCAGATGCTGGAATCTGAAACAAAAACAGAAAACACTGGACAATCTCAGCAGGTCTGACAGCATCTGTGGCCAGAGGAGGGAGTTAACAACTTTGGCAAAGAGTCATCTAGACGCGAAACATGAGCTCCCTTCTCCCTCCACAGATGCTGCCAGACCAGCTGAGATTGTTAGGTGTTTTCTGTTTTTGATCCAGGTGTCTTTGATTTCCGGTGAAGTATGTGTAAATCTTTCTTTTATCTTTCTACAGGTCTTTATTTCCTCACATAAGGGAACAGGCAATTGACAATTATACAAGACATTAGTAAGACTGCATCTGGAGTATTGTGCACAGTTTTGGTCTCCTTATTTGAGGAAAGATGTAGTGGCTTTGGAGACAGTTCAGAGGAGGTTCGTTAGATTGATTCCAGAGATGAGGGGCGTCATTCTCCGACCACCCGCCGGGTCGGAGAATGGCCGTTGGCTGCCGTGAATCCTGCCCCGCCCCCGCCGAAGTCTCCGGTACCGGAGATTGGGCGGGGGCGGGAATCGGGCCGCGCCGGTTGGCGGGATCCCCCTCTCAATTCTCCGGCCCAGAAATTGCCTGTCCCGCCGGCGTAAATCAAAGCTGGTATTTACCGGCGGGACCAGGCAGTGTGGGCGGGCTCCGGGGTCCTGGGGGGGGCGCGCGGGGCGATCTGACCCCGGGGGGTGCCCCCATGGTGGCCTGGTGCGCGATCGGGGCCCACCGATCCGCGGGCAGGCCTGTGCCGTGGGGGCACTCTTTCCCTTCCGCCTCCGCAACGGCCTCCACCATGGCGGAGGCGGAAGAGACTCTCCCCACTGTGCATGCGCGGGGAACTGTCGGCTGCCGCTGACGCTCCCGCGCATGCGCCGCATTTCCGTGCCAGCTGGCGGGGCACCAAACGCCATTTCCGCCAGCTGGCGGGGTGGAAATCCCTCCGGCGCCGGCCTAGCCCCTTAATGTTGGGGCTCGGCCCCCAAAGATGCGGAGCATTCCGCACCTTTGGGCCGGCGCGATGCCCGTCTGATTGGCGCCGCTTTTGGCGCCAGCCGGCGGACATCGCGCCGTTGGGAGAGAATTTCGCCCGAGGGGTTTGTCGTATGAGGAGAGATTGAACAGTTTAGGCCGATACTCTCTAGAGTTTAGAAGAATGAGGGGAGATCTAATTGAGGGATACAAGATGCTAAAAAGTATGGATAAAGTAGTCATGGGGCAGATGCTTCCTCTTGTGGGCTATTCTAAAACGAGAGGTCATAATATTAGGATAAGAGGGAGCAAATTTAAAACAGATTTGAGGAAAATCTATCTCTCCCAAAGGGTTGTGGATCTGTGGAATTCGCTACCCCAGAGTACGGTGGATGCTGGGACAGTGAGTAAACTTAAGGAGGAGTTAGACAGATTTTTAATTGGTAATGTGTTGAAGGCTTATGGAGAACGGGCAGGATAGGGGAGTTGAGGCCAGGATGGGATCAGTCATGATCACATTGAGGGTGTTAGGCTCAGGAGATTAAATTGCCTGCTCCCGCTCCGAGGTCATGTGTTCTAGTAGGTAGCAGATGAGGAACATATCAGCCATGATAGAATGGCGGAGCAGACTCGATGGGCCGAATGACCTAATTCTGCTCCTATATCTTATGAATTTATGGACATTGCCAACATTGCACAATATTCAACTCCTTGGAAGTGAGGCAGAATTAAGGTGGCGGGTGTGAAAGAGCAAGGTTTGCCCTTCCTCTGATTTTCTAATAACTTTCTGCAGAGGACCTCCTGGCCTTCATTCATACAATACCGCACTCTTTGCCTAAATGGCAGGAGCTAGATTGTAACCTCGAACAGTTGCTGCCAGACACAGAGGGGGTGAAATCCATAATCCTGCCAAGACTCCAGATGACAGAATGGAGGAGAGAGAAAAATAGTCAAAGGAAGATAAAGGCGGACCGTTAGCTGGGGTTGGGTATTCTCTAATGGTGCAGGGTAATGGCCCTCGAATGCATCATCCAAGTATCTCTTGCATTTAATGGCAACAGAACAGCAAAAAAACATATTTGTTAGATGGAATTCTCAAACTATCTTTTACAGACTGGTGTATTTCTCAAATTGTTTTAGCTGATTTTGAGTGTAAAAGTCAACTTTCACAGGAAAACCAACAACCCAATGAGCTGACTTGATGAGCTGAACTACTGTCAGTTAATCATGAATCCTCCCACAATGAGAGCCACAGAGGGAACTGTTAAAAGGAAGTGTGGTGTTGGGTGCTCTGGTGCACAGATGAGCCAACAGAGTTGTATGTGGTACAACTCTATTTTATTATAACTCTTATAATACAGTTCGTTCTGGATACTCTGCACGTGCTGTCTCCCTGAGTGTGTTTGGCAATAGATGTGTCCTGGTTCTCCTCTGCAGCTAACACTGACCACCGGGGGTCGTGTCTGTGCTTTTATATCTTTCTGTCATTGGTTGTGGTGTTGTGTGTTCTGATTTGTCTGTTGGTGTGTCTATCATGATGTGTGTGTTTGAATATCATGACATCCCCCCTTTTTACAAAGATATGTGCCTACGTGGTTATAAATATAATTGTGTCGTGAGTGCATCGAAGAGTGTGTGTGTGTGTTATGTACAGCGTGTGTATATGACGTAACTATTTACATGGGGCGATGTCGGGTGCGTCACACTAACAAGGTTGTACCATAACAAAACTTGGATGCGAGAGAAAAAAAAAAAACTTGAACATTGGTCTGGTCAGACGATATCTGGAACAATAAACAACAACAGGTTATAATACAGAAGTGTTTGACTTTTTGAACGTATGAACAGCGTTATAAGTCCAGTCTAATGGGTGACCGCCTCAAGAATGGGCTGGTCCTCAAGCCGGTTCAGCTGTGGAGATTTGGTTCTGGTGGCGATGGAAGGGGCATGATCCGTGGCATCTCCACGAAGTCATCCTTGGGAACCAGTGGAGGATCCGGCGTGTGCGTACGGTTCAGTTGCGAGCGTGGAAGGCGGCGCAAAGCTCGCTGATTGCGCCTACGCACCAATCCATCCGCCCTGCATGCCAGGAACAAGGTGGAGTCTTTTATGTTTGTGGTGGACGGCATCTTGTAGCCGATGGGTCGTTGCCATCGAAGTAGCACCATCACTAATATCATGCAAGGCGATGACTGTGCCAGATGTGGAAGTTGGCCGAGACCGTGTACGCTGGTTCCGGCCACCTGCTGTGCCGGAAGGGCGACTCCGCAGAGAAACGTCGAAGCATGTCGCCTTGGAGAGAGAATTGTTGCTCGCATCAACGTCTGGCGATGGCGCGAATTGGTGTGTCCATCTTGGACCGCCGGTGCTGGTTGCCACTGCCGACCCAGTGGGACTGCCACGCGATCCATTCCCTGTCGCCGTGGCATCCGCCGTCACCCTGAGCGTGGCATCACCGAGGCCGCGACACCGCCCGTCCGGAGCAAGGTCTGGCGTGCGCGAATCAGAGTCGGCGCTTGGCTGCTCCCCATGTGGAGTCCGGTCGGCCTTCCGTCGATGCCCCCCGTCCGGAGTCCCAACAGGTTCACTGGAGGCAGCCGAGATTCCCTGAAGCTGCACTTCTGGAGTCGGAACATGCAGGAATGCACCAACCAGTGGAGAGGGTCGAGCCATCGAGGGTGGAAGCGGTGCGCTGCCACCGCAGTCGTCAGTGGTCCCACCGTGATCGTCGAGTGCCTCGGTACGCACTAGGTGAGGTCTGTCACCTTGCACCTTTTGCATGGGAAGTGGGATGCTGTCGTCACTCGTCTCACATCCCGTGGATGGATCCTCATTAGCAGCTTGCTGTTCACTAGGGTTGGGTAAATTGTCAGAGTTTTCATCTGGTGGTGCACACCATGTCGGTGGACTGTCATTGTCTTGCCGTTGTCCTTCATTTCGGCTTTTCTTCTTTGGAATTTTAAATCTTCCCCCAGACATTGCAGAACCTTGTTTATTACCCCCAAATTCTCCCATAGGTATGGTCTCGAATATAGGATCCAATGTTTCTATCGACATTGTACTATTTTCCAAAGAACATTCCGTTTCACTTTTCTTCTCAGGTGCCTCATGTGTATCTTTGTCTAATGTACATGCCTTCATGGTCTCTGGGTCTGATTTTGCTGGGACTGGCATGGTCACAGTCTCTCTTTTACTGTTCTCAATTGCCCACCTTATACTCCCCATACATAACTGCTTAATCACTGGGGTTAGTGTGGTACAATGGATAATCGGGTCGACCTTATCTGCATCTTCACCATTGGTGGAAAGCACACTTGGTTCACTTGACACTGCTGTGGGTTTTAAATTCGTTATCTGGCTACTCGATGTCGGTGTCCTCAGGATTCTTGCTCCAATGTTCTGCTCAATAATCAGTGGAGCGTGTATAGGTTCAATGCAATTAATGTTCCCCTCAAGGTTTGAAGAGTCATTACTGACTAACTGCTGGTCTCCGAAGTTGGGATTTTGCGGTGTTGTGTTGAAGGGAGACATTTGTCCCTGCTGTAGATATGATTCAGGTTGTGTTATTTCCATTACCTGAGGATCAATGTCTTGTCCATTTTTTCGATCCGTACTAAAACACTGGCAATTCTCAGTCTGCTCCTTGCAAGTTAAACATTCAATTAATTTCGTTAGCAAATCCTCAGCATCCTTCTGTGGCCGTGCAGCATTATTAATCTCTGTTCGGCTATAATGATCCTGAAGGTCAGCGCATAAACCTTTTTTCTTCGGGCTTGGACGAGGCAATTCCTTTGGCTTGTCTACAGTTGGGCTTGAGCAGTCTTCAGCGCTGTGCCCTTCATTGTAGCATGAGAGACCGTCATGGTCATGCTGCTGTGTAGTGGAGCATGGTAGGCTGTTATAGCCTTCTTGCTGTTCACGTGAGCATGGCAGACTTGCATCGTCTGCCGCTGGTTGGTCAGGAGAGGTTGCTAGACCCTCATGGTCTTGTTCCTGCAAGGACTGCGCTTTGGAGTCTTGCGTTCCTTCCATCGTGGAGTCCGTCCACGAGCTCTCTGTGGAGGCTTGTGACACTGGAGTCACTTCTTGTTCGTGCAAGGACTGCGCTCTGGAGTCTTGCGTTGCTTCTATCGTGGAGGCTGTCCACGAGCTCTCTGTGGAGGCTTGTGACACTGGAGTCACTTCTTGTTCGTGCAAGGACTGCGGCCTGGAGTCTTGCGTTGCTTCTATCGTGGAGGCTGTCCACGAGCTCTCTGTGGAGGCTTGTGACACTGGAGTCACTTCTTGTGCGTGCAAGGACTGCGCTCTGGAGTCTTGCATTTCTGCAATTGTGGAGTCTGTCCACGAGCTTGCTGTGGAAGCTTGTGACACTGGAGTCACTTCTGGTTCATGCGAGGACTGCACTCTGGAGTCTTGCATATCTTCTTTCATAGAGTCGGGAACGTTGAGCGGGACGTGGACCACGCTCTGTGTGGCAGCAGGGCACTCTCCGTGTGCTTGCACCGCTCCCTGTCTGTTAATGTCAGGCTGCAGCATCATCCGGTACTGATAAGTTGGAACGTCATATCTGCTGGATTGAAGATCCTCAAATCCGAAAAATGAATCCGCATCTGCGTCGGATTCAATGTGGGGGCCGCCAATGTGCAACACGAAAGGTTCGTCCGAGTCATAGTCATATAGGACCACGGAGCTATCATTGGGCTCGCGAGGTCCGGAAACACTGTAAAAATCGTCATTGAAGTATTCAAGGTCGGAATCATCGGCTTGTGCGTAGGTAACTGCTTGTCGGAGGGTTCTTCGGAGGTCAAATTCATCTCCTGGGTCAATTTGCGGCACTGTGCTGTCATTCCAGGTGAGGGAAGGTTGTTTTACAGCTTTAACAGATTTTTGTTTTTTTGATTTGGGACATTTCCCTTTTAAATTGGATTTGGGACGTTTCCCTTTTAAATTGGTGCAGTCTGGGGCCTCTGACACCCTGACGCTCGGTATGTAGCACGTAGGAAGCGACTGCGCATGCTCAGATCGCTGTTCCTTTACCGATGGCCATTTTCTTGACTGCGCATGCGCAGCATCTCGCGCATGCGCAAACGAAACTTCCGGTTCTGCGCACTTCTCGCGCAACTGTGCTAGCGTTATACCTTTAGCAAGATGGCCGCCGACCTCGACCCAGCCTTTTCTCAGGCCCGGGATTTCGGCCTCTGGGAATTCGGGCTCCGGGATCCCAGCCACGAGGTGAGTACTGCAGCTTTTCTTACCTTTAAGTGCCCATTGGATTGCGTATTCTTCACAGTACTTGGAGAATTTGCCCAGGACTGCCTGGTAATCGTACCTTTGCTGCCTCCTGAAGAACCTGAACCTTCTGAATATTTCTCTTGCCCTTGCACCGGCGACGGTGAGGAGAAATTCAATTTTTTCCCTATCATCCAGGTCTTTGAGTTCAGCTGCCACCAGGAACAATTCGAAATTTTGCCGGAATCGCCGCCAGTTTTCGTGGAGGTCGCCGTGGCACTGGAGCGCCTGCGGAACCGGGAGCTCGTACATCATGCCTGGGCACTGCTGGTTGTCTGTGTACACTGAGGTATGCCGGCAGGTATCGATCCACTCCTGTACCATGTGGTGTTGGGTGCTCTGGTGCACAGATGAGCCAACACAGTTGTATGTGGTACAACTCTATTTTATTATAACTCTTATAATACAGTTCGTTCTGGATACTCTGCACGTGCTGTCTCCCTGAGTGTGTTTGGCAATAGATGTGTCCTGGTTCTCCTCTGCAGCTAACACTGACCACCGGGGGTCGTGTCTGTGCTTTTATATCTTTCTGTCATTGGTTGTGGTGTTGTGTGTTCTGATTTGTCTGTTGGTGTGTCTATCATGATGTGTGTGTTTGAATATCATGACAGGAAGGGACACCATGATTAGTATTCAAACTATACCCAGCCTCCTGCTTCCAACTCTCAAGTGAGAATGGACCACTCGGCTCTCCAAGCAGTTCAGGATGTAATCACTGAGAAGGAGCAGTCTCCAAACTCCAGGCATATCTTAATGTGTACTCCCAAAGATTGGACACATTTTATGATCTCAATGCAGGCCTCAATCTTGACCTCCTGGGCAGGCTCTACTTCCCTAACTTCCATGGACAAGGTGCATCTGTGATTTCCACAATGGCTCAAACTCAGTTCCTAAATCCCTGACCTGTTGGCAGAATTTGTCTCTACTTTGCCGACAAGCTCCAAAATCTGACTTCCAGACTGGTGCTGCACGTTCTGAACCGGTCCACCCGGATCAGGACCTGGACCTAGCAGTGGGCTTGGATCATTCATTCCTGTGCAGCTAAACATAAAACATTCCTGACTTCACCATGTGCCTGAACAATGAAGGTTGTACTGTAATTACTGTCTTTATTTGCTTACTCCAAACTATCAGCTGTTGGTTCAGATCTAAGTTCCTGAATGTACCTCTTAAATGTCCTGCAGAATTCCCACAATCCATCATCTATCCATTTTCTTCCCAGTTTCGACTTCTCTCCCTGGAATACAGGACCATGCCCGAGTTAATTGACAACAAATCCATCTCTAAACCCCGAGTGAATTGCAAACCTGATGCTTTTCTGAAACAAAATTATACATGAAACATGGGCATCAGTGGCAAGGCCAGCTTTTATTGCTCATTCATTCCAGACTTATTTCCCTTTTTGTTTTCAGGATGTGGGCAACACAGGCATGTTTTAATTTATTATCCATTGTTCATTTCTCTAAAAAGGTACTGATGTGTCTTCTCCTTAAGTCGATGCACATGCAGACATTGCTGGCAAGACCAGCATTTATTGTCTATCCTTAACTGTCACTTTCTTGAGCCACTGTAGTCATGTGGTGCAAGTACTCCCACAGTGCTGATAGGAAGTTCCAGGATTTTGACCCTATGACAGTGAAGAAATGGCGGTATATTTCCAAGTCAGCATGGTGTGTGGTTTGGACGGGAATTTGCAGGAGGTAGTGTTCCTATGTGTCTATTTCTTTTGTCCATGTAGGTGGAAGAGGTCACAGGTTTGGAAGGTGCAGTCGAAGGAGCCTTGGTGAGTTGCTGTAGTACATCTTGTATGTAGTACACACTGCTGCCACTGTCAAACAATGTTGGAGGGGAGTAAATGTTTAAGGTTGTGATTGGGGTATTGATCAAGGGAACTGCTTTGTCCTGGATTGTGTTGTTGGAGCCGCACCCATTTAGGCTTGTGGAGAATATTCCATTACATTCCTGGCCTGTGGATAAGCTTTGGGGAGTCAGGAGGTGTGTTACTCACCTCAGAATTCCCAATCCCTGCATCCACTTTACATCCTCTATTGCTGCAGCCATTTTTTTAAGCCCCTAGGATGCTGGCCATTGGGCCCAGTGAACATGTCCACCTTTAGTCCCATTAGTTTTTCTAGCACATTTTCTCTATTGATACTGATTGCTTAAAGTTCCTCCCTCCCTTTTCCCCTTACTTTTCTGCTAGTCTTGGAATTTTTTGTGTTTTCTTTTTTTTAAAAAGCATTTTCTTCAAACTTGTATCAAAGTCGGTTACAGCAAACAAACACCCCGGGAAACATTCTTCCCAACAATCAACTATACAGGTTGCACAGTTTTTCCTCCTTCTTCACCCCCCCCCCCCCCCCCCCCCCCTATCACCTCCCTCCCCCGCCCCCACGACGAACAGCTTCTCAACACGGTCACAAACATCCCCCACCTTTTCTCAAACTCCCCTGCTGAGCCCCTGAACTCATACTTTATCTTCTCTAACTGCAGGAAGTCGTACAGGTCACCCAACCATGCTGCTACCCCCGGTGGCGATGCCGACCGCCACTCCAGCAAAACTCGTCACCGTGCAATCAGAGAGGTGAAGGCCAAGGCATCGGCCTTCCTCCTCTCCATGAGCTCCGGCTTCTCTGAAACCCCAAATATCGCCACCAAAGGGTCCGGGTCCACTCCCTCCTCCACTATCCTGGCTAAGACCGCGAACACTCTTGCCCAGAATCTTCCCAATTTTTCACAACCCTAAAACATGTGCGCATGATTTGCTGGCCCCCGCCCACACCTCTCACACTCATCTGCTATCCCCTGAAAGAACCCACACATTCTCGCCTGAGTCATATGCACCCTGTGCACCACCTTGAACTGTATCAGGCTCATCCTTGTACAAGAGGAGGTCCCATTTACCCTTCGCAGTGCCTCACTCCATATTCCCCAATTGATCTCCCCTCCCAACTCCGCTCCCCATTTCTCCTTGATCTTCACCACCCGCTCGCCTCCCTGCTCCCCAGCCACTTATATATATCCCCAATTCTCCCTCCCCTTCCACATCCTGAAGCAGCAGTCGCTCCAGCAGGGTGTATCCCGGCAATCTAGGGAACCCCTTCCAGACCTTTCGTGCAAAGTCCCTAACCTGTAGATACCTGAACTCACTACCCCTCGGCAGCTCTACCCTCTCCCTTAGCTCCTCCAGACTGGCGAACCCTTCCTCCAAATACAAATCCCTCACCTTGACCAGCCCCACTTCCCTCCACCTCCTGTATACACTATCCATCCCCCCCCGGCTCAAACCCATGATTCTCACACAGCGGCGTTAGCACCAACATCCCTTTCACCCTAAAATGCCTCCTCAGCTGATTCCATATCTTCACCGTGGACTGCACCATTGGGCTCCCTGAATACTGTTGCTAACCTTTGGTTGGTTCAATTGGCTCTGTTTTATAACCTTTGCTCTCGAGTCGCCAGGTATCTTTATGATACTGCCACGAGGTTCAAGTCCAAGTACTGATCAATAACTCAATACACCAATTTGTAAGATTCAAATCAAAGCACATTTATTGTACACAGTAAATCGCTACTCATGCATAAATTCTACGTCTAAGCTATTTCTACAACTAACAGGCCTATACTTAGCTTAGAACTGGCCCACCAGGTCAGGGGAACAAATGGCCTTTCGTTCGGGTTCGGAGTCTGCGGGATTCGAAGTTGGTACGGATTGGTAGCTAGGAGCGCCTATCTCGTAGCGAGCGTTGACTTAATACTTATGGTCCTTTGGCGGCAGCTGAACAGGTCACGGTAAAGGGTTGGTTCGTGTTGCTGAGTGACCCTGTCAAGATGGACGATTTGAACTTTCTAGTCCCCAGGGGCTTCCCGCCTTTCGGGGCGGTCCCCATACCTGGTTACAAGTGATTGGACTTCGTTCCAATCGCTTGGTTCGATTTCTCCAATACTGGAGCGGTTCCCTGATCGATGGGCGGTCTTGAGGTGCCGTTAACCTCTTTTGTGTTGGCTCCTGCTGGCACCGAGGAGTCTGGCTTGGCCTTGTTTATCCCAAATGTTTCGATTGTTCCCGGGGATCGCTCATTAGTATGTAGATGGCTGCTACATTGTTATGCAGATGGCTGCTTGTATCGATGCTGTCTGGGCTTTTGCAGAGTTTAATACACAGTAAACTTGCACCTGCTAGTTTCTGCCTCTGTTGGCTGAATTTCCCTTCAGCCTTTGCTGTTCTCCATTTTACGTCGGGAGTTGGCCAACCCAGGTGGCTACAATACCTGCTCGGAGCCATTGGCAATGCTGTCGTCACCATAGCCCTCAAACTAGACCCCTTACAAGATTCCTTCTCCATCCTAACCCACGCTATCCCTTCAGCCTTCCCACCACCACTGCACCTTGTCCACATTCGCCGCCCAATAATAATGAAGCAAGTTTGGCAACGCCAACCCCCCTTGCTACCTCTGCCTCTGTAGCAGGGTCCTCCCCATCCTCGGCACCTTCCCCATCCATACAAAGTCAGAGATGATTGTGTACACTTTCCGAAAAAAGGCCTTTGGTATAAAGATCGGGAGAGCCTGAAAGATAAACAAGAACCTCGGCAGAATATTCATTTTCACCACTTGGACCCTCCCCGCCAACGTTAAGTGCAGTGCATCCCACCTCTTAAGATCCCCCCTGGCTTCCTCCAGCAGCTTCGTTAAGTTCCACTTATGGAGCCCCGTCCATTCCCTCGCTACCTGAATCTCCAAGTACCTAAACTTATCCCTCGCTACTGTAAATGGCATCCCCCCTAAATTAGCCCGCTGTGCCAGCTCATTCACCGGGAATACCTCGCTTTTCCCTACATTCAGCTTGTATCCCGAGAACCCTCCAAACCTCCCCAACAAGCCCATAATCCTTCCCATACTCTCCAACGGATCCGAAACATACAGCAAGAGGTCATCGGCATAGAGGGACACCCGATGCTCCCTCTGTCCCCTCATTATCCCCTGCCACTCTGCTGACCCCCTGAGAGCCATCGCCAATGGCTCTATGGCCAGCGCAAACAGCAGCGGTGACAGCAGGCACCCTTTGCCTCGTACCCCTGTGGAAGTCAAAGCTTTGTGAGCTCATATCATTCGTCCTCACCCTCGCTCTTGGCGCCACATACAGCAACCACACCCATGCCACAAATCTCGGCCCAAATCCAAACCTTCCTAAAACTCCGAACAAGTACCGCCACTCCACCCGATCAAATGCTTTCTCCACGTCCATGGACACCACCACCTCCGGTACCAGAGCTCTCGACGGATTCATCACCACATTCAACAGCCGTCTTATGTTACTCGCAAACTGCCTGCGCTTCACGAAGCCTGTTTGATCTTCTGCAAACACCCCCGGGACACAATCCTCCATCCTCCCCGCCAACAACTTAGCCAATATTTTCACATCCGTGTTCAATAGTGATATGGGTCTATACGACCCACATTCCACCGGATCCTTCCCTTTTTTGGGGATTGGTGTGATTACTGCCTGCTTCATCGCCTCCGCCAACTCCCCCTTCTCCAGTGCTTCATTAAACGCCCCCAACAAATGAGGTGCCAGGTCCGCTGCAAATTCCTTATAAAATTCTGCCGGGTACCCATCCGGCCCAGGGGCCTTCCCTGACTTCATACCCCTGATACTATCCAGCACCTCCCTCAGCCCCAGGAGCTCCTCCAAAGCCTGCCTATTTGCTTCCTTCACCTGGGGAAATTCCAGCTCGTCCAGAAACCACCCCATGTCCCCCTCCTCTCCTCCTGGGTCTGCCTCATAAAGTCCCTGGTAATACACTCTAAATGCCTCATTTATCTTCCCTGGCTCTGACACCACATCCCCAGCCCCAGTCCGGATCTTCAATATTTCCCTGGACGCAGCCTGCCTCTACAGCTGGTGTGCCAGCATGTGGCTCGCCTTCTCCCCTTACTCGTATTGCACCCCTCTTGCCCTACGCAGTTACCCTACCGCCCTCCCCGTTGTCAGCCTGTCAAATTGCCCCTGCAACTTTATCCTCCTCTCCAATCCCTCCACGGTGGGCACCCTCGAATATTCCCTGTCCACCTCCACTATCTCGGCTCACTAGACGGTCATGTTCCGCCCTCCTTTCCTTATTCTCATGAACCGTAAATGAGATAATTTCTCCCCGGACCATGGCCTTCAGTGCTTCCCAAAAAATGCCCGCCGACACCTCCCCATTCTGATTGAACTCCACATAATCCCTAATCGCTAACCGCACCTTATCACAAAAACCTCCATCCGCCAACAACCCCGAGTCAAACCTTCACCCTGGCCTCGACTCTAGTCCCGTACTGAACCGAATATCCAGCCAGTGGGGTGCATGGTCCGAGATAACTATCCCCGCATACTCTCCACCCCAACCAAAATCTCCCGACTCACTACAAAGTAATCAATCCTCGAATACACCTTATGGACGTGTGAAAAGAAGGAATACTCCCTTCCCCCTGGGTTCTGAAAGCACCATGGATCCACCATACCCATCCTCTGCATAAACACCTCCAGCCCCCTTGCCATTCGTACCCGACCCATCGACCTGGGGCTCGATCAGTCCACCCTCGGCTCCAGGACACAGCTAAAATCTCCTCCCATGATCAACTGGTGAGTGGCCAAATCCGGGATTACTGCCAGCAACCCCCTCATAAAACCCACATCAACCCAATTTGGGGCATACGCATTTACCAACACTACCGGTGCCCCTTCCAATGCCCCACTCACAATCACATATCTCCCACCTGGATCCCTCACCTCCTTCGCACTCACGAATCCCATTTTTTTGCTCATTAAAATCGCCACACCCCTCGATTTCAAATCAAACCCTGAGTGAAAAACCTGCCCGACCCACCCCTTCCTTAACCTAACCTGGTCCTTCACACGGCAAAAAGACCAACCCCAGTTTCAAACTCCTGAGGTATGCGAACACCCGTGACCTTTTAACCGGCCCATTCAGTCCCCGGACGTTCCTCGTTATCAACCTTACCGGAGGCTTGCGCCTCCAATCCCCTCTACCATCTGTCATCTTCCCCACTTAATTCCTGCCCCTTTAATTCCACTCTGTACCTAGCTCATCCCAGATGGCCCTTTTCTTCGCCCTTGATCATGCCATCTCTCACCTCCTGCCACGTCGCAACCCCCCCCCCCCTGCTTTGCCCCTTCCCCTTCTTCACCCCCAACTTCCCCTTTCCCCCACCCCCCCGGCCACCCCTCTTGGCCTTCTCCCCCGCCACCTCACTTCCGTTCACCAGCATAACCTGCTAGCGCGGCTGCCCCTGCCCAAAGGCACGTCCTAATGACCTCCCCCTCCCTCTTTCCCCCCCCACTCCTCAGCTCAAAGAAGAAGGCCTCTGCTGGTCTTACCCTCCCCCACCCAAACAAGGACTGCTCCTGAACTCCAGGTAGCCTTCTCCAAAAGCAAACAAACAGATGTTAAACACAAACAGCCCCATAAAACAGGAGGGGGGGTGGGAACATCCATCCCCACATAAACTTTTCACCCCTACAACTCCTTACAATCTCAACATTGAACAGAAACCCCACCTCCCACAAAAGAAAGGCGAAAATCCCCCACTCCCTACACCCACTTCAAACATGCTCCCGACCATTACATAGTGCCAGCATCCCGGTTCCCAAGCATGGTCCACTCAGTTCTCCCCCAGTTTATTCTCCTTACTGAAGTCTTCGGTCGCTTCTGGGTCTCAAAATAATACTCCCGGCCTCCGAACGTCACCCATAATTTCGGCGGGTAGAGCACCCCAAACCTGATCTGCCGCTGGGACAGCACCGCCTTGGCCTTGTTGTAACCTGCCCGCCATTTTGCCAACTCGGCTCCGATGTCCTGATAAATCCGGACGTTATTTCCCTCCCAGTCGCAGCTACGCTTCTCCTTTGCCCACTGTAGAATTTTCTCTTTCTCCACAAATTTATGGAGTCTCACGATCACCGCCCGTGGCGGCTCCCCAGCTCTAGGCTTTTGCCTCAGAGACCTATGAGCTCGGTCCACTTCAGGTGCCTTATCCAGCACCCATTCTGCCACCAGTCCCGCCAGCATCCTCGAGACGTACCTCGTGGCACTCACACCTTCCACTCCTTCAGGCAGGCCCACTATTCGCAGGCTCTGTCTTCTCGAGGCACTCTCCTGCTCCTCAACCTTTGCCCTCAACGTTTCACAAAGGTCTCCTAGGAGCCCCACCTCCGCCTCCAGAACCACCGCACGATCGCTGTGGTCCGAGATCACTCCTTCAATCTCCTGAGTCTGTGACCCCTGCACCTCCAAAGACCTCTCCATCCGCTCCAAAGTATACTTCAGGTGTGCCACAGCTTCTGCAATGGCCTTTGCATGATCCTCGTGTATTTCTTTCCTCTGCTTATGGAATTCCTCCTTAATAAAAGCCATCAGTTCCTGTATCTGGGGTCTTACAGCTTGCCCCTCCCCTGCCTGCATGCTGGAAGAGACTGTTGCAGCAACAGACTGTTTCAACTTTCCAGCCAAACCTCTCACTGTTTTCTGCCGGGTCCAGTGATCAGGAGACATACCATTCCAGGGGTAAACTTATCCTCTAACATTCACCTACGCCTTTTCATCAAAATTCCACCCGGATCTGGGTAAAAAGAGCCCTTTTCTGTGACTTTAAGCCAGAACAGACCTGTATGTGATCACTCACTCCATGGTCACAACCGGAAGTCCTTTTTTGTGTTTTCTGTTGTTAAGACCAGGAGATATAAAAGGCCATTGGACCCATTAAGTCAGCAGATACTTGCAGAACAGGATCCGAGTGGGCTAGCCGGGGTGGAACGTTGTGGGGGAAGGACCCGAGGTTGCGGGAGGAGTTTTACAAGAGGCAGTGGACGGGGGTGTTGGAGACGGGGGGTTCAACACTTGGGTATCATGTGCGGTACTCCTTCAGAGGTTGGATGGCGTTGAGTGTAGGGGGGCAGGGGGTAGTGGACTCTATAGGTCAATGGTGACCATGGGTGGTCTGGACTCCTTTTTCTTTTTCTCTTTCGTTTTTTGTTTCCACCGTGGGAGGGTCATTAACAGCGAGGGCCATTAACAGCGAGAGAGCAGCAGCGGGGCCATTAACAGTGAGAGAGCAGCAGCGGGGCCATTAACAGTGAGAGAGCAGCAGCGGGGCCATTGACAGCGAGAGAGCTGCAGCGGGGCCATTAACAGCGAGAGAGCAGCAGCGGGGCCATTAACAGTGAGAGAGCAGCAGCGGGGCCATTAACAGCGTGAGAGCAGCAGCGGGGCAATTAACAGCGAGAGAGCAGCAGCGGGGCCATTAACAACGAGAGAGCAGCAGCAGGGACATTAACAGCGAGAGAGCAGCAGCGGGGCCATTAACAGCCTGAGAGCAGCAGCGGGGCCATTAACAGTGAGAGAGCAGCAGCGCGGCCGTTAACAGTGAGAGAGCAGCAGCGGGGCCATTAACAGCGAGAGAGCAGCAGCGGGGGCATCAACAGTGAGAGAGCAGCAGCGGGGGCATCTACAGCGAGAGAGCAACAGCGGGGTCATTAACAGTGAGAGAGCAGCAGCGGGGCCATTAACAGCGAGAGAGCTGCAGCGGGGCCATTAACAGCGAGAGAGCAGCAGCGGGGCCATTAACAGCGAGAGAGCTGCAGCGGGGCCATTAACAGCGAGAGAGCAGCAGCGGGGCCATTAACAGCTAGAGAGCTGCAGCGGGGCCATTAACAGCGAGAGAGCTGCAGCGGGGCCATTAACAGCGAGAGAGCTGCAGCGGGGCCATTAACAGCGAGAGAGTAGCAGCGGGGCCATTAACAGCGAGAGAGCAGCAGCGGGGCCATTAACAGCGAGAGAGCAGCAGCGGGGCCATTAACAGCGAGAGAGCAGCAGCGGGGACATTAACAGTGAGAGAGCAGCAGCGCGGCCATTAACAGTGAGAGAGTAGCAGCGGGGCCATTAACAGTGAGAGAGCAGCAGCGGGGCCATTAACAGTGAGAGAGCAGCAGCGGGGCCATTAACAGTGAGAGAGCAGCAGCGGGGCCATTAACAGTGAGAGAGCAGCAGCGGGGCCATTAACAGTGAGAGAGCAGCAGCGGGGCCATTAACAGTGAGAGAGCAGCAGCGGGGCCATTAACAGTGAGAGAGCAGCAGCGGGGCCATTAACAGTGAGAGAGCAGCAGCGGGGCCATTAACAGTGAGAGAGCAGCAGGGGGCCATTAACAGCGAGAGAGCAGCAGCGGGGCCATTAACAGCGAGAGAGCAGCAGGGGGCCATTAACAGTGAGAGAGCAGCAGCGGGGCCATTAACAGTGAGAGAGCAGCAGGGGGCCATTAACAGTGAGAGAGCAGCAGGGGGCCATTAACTGAGAGAGCAGCAGCGGGGCCATTAACAGTGAGAGAGCAGCAGGGGGCCATTAACAGCGAGAGAGCAGCAGCGGGGCCATTAACAGCGAGAGAGCAGCAGCGGGGCCATTAACAGTGAGAGAGCAGCAGCGGGGCCATTAACAGTGAGAGAGCAGCAGGGGGCCATTAACAGCGAGAGAGCAGCAGCGGGGCCATTAACAGCGAGAGAGCAGCAGGGGGCCATTAACAGTGAGAGAGCAGCAGCGGGGCCATTAACAGTGAGAGAGCAGCAGCGGGGCCATTAACAGTGAGAGAGCAGCAGGGGGCCATTAACAGTGAGAGAGCAGCAGGGGGCCATTAACTGAGAGAGCAGCAGCGGGGCCATTAACAGTGAGAGAGCAGCAGGGGGCCATTAACAGCGAGAGAGCAGCAGCGGGGCCATTAACACAGAGGCCATTAACAGCGAGAGAGCAGCAGCGGGGCCATTAACAGCGAGAGAGCAGAAGCGGGGCCATTAACAGTGAGAGAGCAGCAGCGGGGCCATTAACAGTGAGAGAGCAGCAGCGGGGCCATTAACAGCGAGAGAGCAACAGCGGGGCCATTAACAGTGAGAGCAGAAGCGGGGCCATTAACAGCGAGAGAGCAACAGCGGGGCCATTAACAGTGAGAGAGCAGAAGCGGGGCCATTAACAGCGAGAGAGCATCAGCGGGGCCCTTAACAGCGAGAGAGCAGAAGCGGTGACATTAACAGCGAGAGAGCAGCAGGGGGCCATTAAGTGAGAGAGCAGCAGCGGGGCCATTAACAGCGAGAGAGCAGCAGCGGGGCCATTAACAGTGAAAGAGCAGCAGCGTGGCCATTAACAGTGAGAGAGGAGAAGTGGGGCCATTAACAGTGAGAGAGCAGCAGCGGGGCCATCAACAGTGAGAGAGCAGCAGCGGGGCCATCAACAGTGAGAGAGCAGCAGCGGGGCCATCAACAGTGAGAGAGCAGCAGCGGGGCCATCAACAGTGAGAGAGCAGCAGCGGGGCCATCAACAGTGAGAGAGCAGCAGCGGGGCCATTAACAGTGAGAGAGCAGCAGCGGGGCCATTAACAGTGAGAGAGCAGCAGGGGGCCATTAACAGTGAGAGAGCAGCAGGGGGCCATTAACAGTGAGAGAGCAGCAGGGGGCCATTAACAGCTAGAGAGCAGCAGCGGGGCCATTAACAGCTAGAGAGCTGCAGCGGGGCCATTAACAGCGAGAGAGCTGCAGCGGGGCCATTAACAGCGAGAGAGCAGCAGCGGGGCCATTAACAGCTAGAGAGCTGCAGCGGGGCCATTAACAGCGAGAGAGCAGCAGCGGGGCCATTAACAGCGAGAGAGCAGCAGCGGGGCCATGAACAGCTAGAGCGCTGCAGCGGGGCCATTAACAGTGAGAGAGCAGCAGCGGGGCCATTAACAGTGAGAGAGCAGCAGCGGGGCCATTAACAGTGAGAGAACAGCAGCGGGGCCATTAACAGTGATAGAGCAGCAGCGGGGCCATTAACAGTGATAGAGCAGCAGCGGGGTCATTAACAGCTAGAGAGCTGCAGCGGGGCCATTAACAGTGAGAGAGCAGCAGCGGGGCCATTAACAATGAGAGAGCTGCAGCGGGGCCATTAACAGCGAGAGAGCAGCAGCGAGGCCATTAACAGCGAGAGCGCAGCAGCGGGGCCATTAACAGCGAGAGCGCAGCAGCGGGGCCATTAACAGTGAGAGAGCAGCAGCGGGGCCATTAACAGCGAGAGAGCAGCAGCTGGGCCATTGACAGTGAGAGAGCAGCAGCGGGGCCATTAACAGCGAGAGAGCAGCAGCGGGGCCATTAACAGTGAGAGAGCAGCAGCGGGGCCATTAACAGTGAGAGCAGCAGCAGCGGGGCCATTAACAGTGAGAGAGCAGCAGCAGCGGGGCCATTAACAGTGAGAGAGCAGCAGCGGGGCCATTGACAGTGAGAGAGCAGCAGCGGGGCCATTATCAGTGAGAGAGCAGCAGCTGGGCCATTGACAGCGAGAGAGCAGCAGCAGCGGGGGCATTAACAGTGAGAGAGCAGCAGCGGGGGCATTAACAGTGAGAGAGCAGCAGCGGGGCCATTAACAGCGAGAGAGCAGCAGCTGGGCCATCAGCAGCGGGCCCATTAACAGTGAGAGAGCAGCAGCGGGGCCATCAACAGTGAGACAGCAGAGGGGCCATTAACAGCGAGAGAGCAGCAGCGGGGCCATTAACAGTGAGAGAGCAGCAGCGGGGCCATTGACTTGAGAGAGCAGCAGTGGGGCCATTAACAGTGAGAGAGCAGCTGCAGGGCCATCAACAGCGGGGCCATTGACTTGAGAGAGCAGCAGCGGGCCCATTAACAGTGAGAGAGCAACAGCGGGGCCATTGACTTGTGAGAGAGCAGCAGCGGGGCCATTGACTTGAGAGAGCAGCAGTGGGGCCATTAACAGTGAGAGAGCAACAGCGGGGCCATTGACTTGTGAGAGAGCAGCAGCGGGGCCATTGACTTGAGAGAGCAGCGGCGGGGCCATTAACAGTGAGAGAGCAACAGCGGGGCCATTGACTTGTGAGAGAGCAGCAGCGGGGCCATTGACTTGAGAGAGCAGCAGTGGGGCCATTAACAGTGAGAGCAGCTGCAGGGCCATCAACAGCGGGGCCATTGACTTGAGAGAGCAGCAGCGGGCCCATTAACAGCGAGAGAGCAGCGGCGTGGCCATTAACAGTGAGAGAGCAACAGCGGGGCCATTGACTTGTGAGAGAGCAGCAGTGGGGCCATTAACAGTGAGAGAGCAGCTGCAGGGCCATCAACAGCGGGGCCATTGACTTGAGAGAGCAGCAGCGGGCCCATTAACAGCGAGAGAGCAGCAGCGGGGCCATTAACAGCGAGACAGCAGCGGGGCCATTAACAGCGAGAGAGCAGCATCGGGGCCATTGACAGTGAGAGAGCAGCAGCGGGGCCATTAACAACGAGAGAGCAGCAGCGGGGCCTTAACTGCGAGAGAGTAGCAGCGGGGCCTTAACTGCGAGAGAGCAGCAGCGGGGCCATTGACAGTGAGAGAGCAGCAGCGGGGCCATTAACTGCGAGAGAGCAGCAGCGGGGCCCTTGACAGCGAGAGAGCAGCAGCGGGGCCCTTGACAGCGAGAGAGCAGCAGCGGGGCCATTAACTGCGAGAGAGCAGCAGCGGGGACATTGACAGCGAGAGAGCAGCATCGGGGCCATTAACAGTGAGAGAGCAGCAGCGGGGCCATTGACAGTGAGAGAGCAGCAGCGGGGCCATTAACAGTGAGAGAGCAGCAACGGGGCCATTAAGTGAGAGAGCAGCAGCGGGGCCATTAACAGTGAGAGAGCAGCAGCGGGGCCATTAACAGCGAGAGAGCAGCTGCGGGGCCATTAACAGTGAGAGAGCAACAGCGGGGCCCTTAACAGCGAGAGAGCAGCAGCGGTGACATTAACAGTGAGAGAGCACAGCGGGGCCATTAACAGTGAGAGAGCAGCAGCGGGGCCATTAACAGTGAGAGAGCAGCAGCGGGGCCATTAACAGTGAGAGAGCAGTAGCGGGGCCATTAACAGCGAGAGAGCAGCAGCGGGGCCATTAACAGTGAGAGAGCAGCAGCGGGGCCATTAACAGCGAGAGAGCAGCAGCGGGGCCATTAACAGTGAGAGAGCAGCAGCGGGGCCATCAACAGCGAGAGAGCAGCAGCGGGGCGATTAACAGCGAGAGAGCAGCAGCGGGGCGATTAACAGCGAGAGAGCAGCAGCGGGGCGATTAACAGCGAGAGAGCAGCAGCGGGGCGATTAACAGCGAGAGAGCAGCAGCGGGGCCATTAACAGCGAGAGAGCAGCAGCGGGGCCATTAACAGTGAGAGAGCAGCAGCGGGGACATTAACAGCGAGAGAGCAGCAGCGGGGCCATTAACAGCGAGAGAGCAGCAGCGGGGCCATTGACAGCGAGAGAGCAGCAGCGGGGCCATTGACAGCGAGAGAGCAGCAGCGGGGCCATTCACAGAGAGAGAGCAGCAGCGGGGCCATTAACAGTGAGAGAGCAGCAGCGGGGCCATTAACAGTGAGAGAGCAGCAGCGGGGCCATTAACAGTGAGAGAGCAGCAGCGGGGCCATTAACAGTGAGAGAGCAGCAGCGGGGCCATTAACAGTGAGAGAGCAGCAGCGGGGCCATTAACAGCGAGAGAGCAGCAGCGGGGCCATTAACAGCGAGAGAGCAGCTGCGGGGCCATTAACAGCGAGAGAGCAGCAGCGGGGCCTTTAACAGCGAGAGAGCAGCAGCGGGGCCATTAACAGCGAGAGAGCAGCAGCGGGGCCATTAACAGCGAGAGAGCAGCAGCGGGGCCATTAACAGCGAGAGAGCAGCAGCGGGGCCATTAACAGCGAGAGCAGCAGCAGCGGGGCCATTGACAGCGAGAGAGCAGCAGCGGGGCCATTGACAGCGAGAGAGCAGCAGCGGGGCCATTAACAGCGAGAGAGCAGTAGCGGGGCCATTAACAGTGAGAGAGCAGCAGCGGGGCCATTAACAGTGAGAGAGCTGCAGCGGGGCCATTGACAGCGAGAGAGCAGCAGCGGGGCCATTAACAGCGAGAGAGCAGCAGCAGGGCCATTAACAGTGAGAGAGCAGCAGCGGGGCCATTGACAGTGAGAGAGCAGCAGCGGGGCCATTGACAGTGAGAGAGCAGCAGCGGGGCCATTAACAGTGAGAGAGCAGCAGCGGGGCCATTGACAGCGAGAGATCAGCAGCGGGGCCATTGACAGTGAGAGAGCAGCTGCAGGGCCATTAACAGCGAGAGAGCAGCAGCGGGGCCATTAACAGCGAGAGAGCAGCAGCGGGGCCATTAACAGCGAGAGAGCAGCAGCGGGGCCATTGACAGCGAGAGAGCAGCAGCGGGGCCATTGACAGTGAGAGAGCAGCTGCAGGGCCATTGACAGTGAGAGAGCAGCAGCGGGGCCATTAACAGCGAGAGAGCAGCAGCGGGGCCATTAACAGCGAGAGAGCAGCAGCGGGGCCATCAACAGTGAGAGAGCACAGCGGGGCCATTAACAGCGAGAGAGCAGCAGCGGGGCCATTAATAGTGAGAGAGCAGCAGCGGGGCCATTAACAGCGAGAGAGCAACAGCGGGTCCATCAACAGAGAGAGAGCAGCAGCGGCGCCATTAACAGCGAGAGAGCAGCAGCGGGGCCATTAACAGTGAGAGAGCAGCAGCGGGGCCATTAACAGCGAGAGAGCAGCAGCGGGGCCATTAACAGTGAAAGAGCAGCAGCGTGGCCATTAACAGTGAGAGAGGAGAAGTGGGGCCATTAACAGTGAGAGAGCAGCAGCGTGACCATTAACAGCTAGAGAGCAGCAGCGGGTCCATCAACAGTGAGAGAGCAGCAGCGGGGCCCTCAACAGTGAGGGAGCAGCAGCGGGGCCATCAACAGTGAGAGAGCAGCAGCGGGGCCATCAGTGAGAGAGCAGCAGCGGGGCCATTAACAGTGAAAGAGCAGCAGCGTGACCATTAACAGCTAGAGAGCAGCAGCGGGGCCATCAACAGTGAGAGAGCAGCAGCGGGGCCATCAACAGTGAGAGAGCAGCAGCGGGGCCATTAACAGTGAGAGAGCAGCAGCGGGGCCATTAACAGTGAGAGAGCAGCAGGGGGCCATTAACAGTGAGAGAGCAGCAGCGGGGCCATTAACAGTGAAAGAGCAGCAGCGTGGCCATTAACAGTGAGAGAGGAGAAGTGGGGCCATTAACAGTGAGAGAGCAGCAGCGTGACCATTAACAGCTAGAGAGCAGCAGCGGGGCCATCAACAGTGAGAGAGCAGCAGCGGGGCCATCAACAGTGAGAGAGCAGCAGCGGGGCCATCAACAGTGAGAGAGCAGCAGCGGGGCCATTAACAGTGAGAGAGCAGCAGCGGGGCCATTAACAGTGAGAGCAGCAGCGGGGCCATTAACAGTGAGAGAGCAGCAGCGGGGCCATCAACAGTGAGAGAGCAGCAGCGGGGCCATTAACAGTGAGAGAGCAGCAGCGGGGCCATTAACAGTGAGAGAGCAGCAGGGGGCCATTAACAGTGAGAGAGCAGCAGGGGGCCATTAACAGTGAGAGAGCAGCAGCGGGGCCAATAACAGTGAGAGAGCAGCAGGGGGCCATTAACAGTGAGAGAGCAACAGCGGGGCCATTAACAGCGAGAGAGCAGCAGTGGGGCCATTAACAGCGAGAGAGCAGCAGCGGGGCGATTAAAAGCGAGAGAGCAGCAGCGGGGCCATTAACAGCGAGAGAGCAGCAGCGGTGACATTAACAGTGAGAGAGCAGCAGCGGGGCCATTGACAGCGAGAGAGCAGCAGCGGGGCCATTAACAGTGAGAGAGCAGCAGCGGGGCCATTAACAGTGAGAGAGCAGCAGCGGGGCCATTGACAGTGAGAGAGCAGCAGCGGGGCCATTAACAGCGAGAGAGCAGCAGCGGGGCCATTAACAGCGAGAGCAGCAGCGGGGCCATTAACAGTGAGAGCAGCAGCGGGGCCATCAACAGCGAGAGAGCAGCAGCGGGGGCATCAACAGTGAGAGAGCAGCAGCGGGGCCATCTACAGCGAGAGAGCAACAGCGGGGTCGTTAACAGTGAGAGAGCAGCAGCGGGGCCATTAACAGCTAGAGAGCTGCAGCGGGGCCATTAACAGCGAGAGCGCAGCAGCGGGGCCATTAACAGCGAGAGCGCAGCAGCGGGGCCATTAACAGCGAGAGAGCAGCAGCGGGGCCATTAACAGTGAGAGCAGCAGCAGCGGGGCCATTAACAGTGAGAGCAGCAGCGGGGCCATTAACAGCGAGAGAGCAGCAGCGGGGCCATTAACAGTGAGAGCAGCAGCAGCGGGGCCATTAACAGTGAGAGAGCAGCAGCGGGGCCATTATCAGTGAGAGAGCAGCAGCTGGGCCATTGACAGCGAGAGAGCAGCAGCAGCAGGGGCATTAACAGTGAGAGAGCAGCAGCGGGGCCATTAACAGTGAGAGAGCAGCAGCGAGGCCATTAACAGCTAGATCGCAGAAGCGGGGCCATTAACAGCGAGAGCGCAGCTGCGGGGCCATTAACAGCGAGAGCGCAGCAGTGGGGCCATTAACAGCGAGAGAGCAGCAGCGGGGCCATTAACAGCGAGAGCAGCAGCTGGGCCATTGACAGTGAGAGAGCAGCAGCGGGGCCATTAACAGCGAGAGAGCAGCAGCTGGGCCATTGACAGTGAGAGAGCAGCAGCTGGGCCATTGACAGCGAGAGAGCAGCAGCAGCGGGGGCATTAACAGTGAGAGAGCAGCAGCGGGGGCATTAACAGTGAGAGAGCAGCAGCGGGGCCATTAACAGCGAGAGAGCAGCAGCGGGGCCATTAACAGCGAGAGAGCAGCAGCGGGGCCATTAAAAGCGAGAGAGCAGCAGCTGGGCCATCAGCAGCGGGGCCATTAACAGTGAGAGAGCAGCAGCGGGGCCATTAACAGTGAGAGAGCAGCAGCTGGGCCATTAACAGCGAGAGAGCAGCTGCGGGGCCATTAACAGTGAGAGAGCAACAGCGGGGCCCTTTACAGCGAGAGAGCAGCAGCGGGGCCATTAACAGTGAGAGAGCAGCAGCGGGGCCATTAACAGCGAGAGAGCAGCAGCGGGGCCATTGACAGCGAGAGAGCAGCAGCGGGGCCATTGACAGCGAGAGAGCAGCAGCGGGGCCATTGACAGCGAGAGAGCAGCAGCGGGGCCATTAACAGTGAGAGAGCAACAGCGGGGCCCTTTACAGCGAGAGAGCAGCAGCGGGGCCATTAACAGTGAGAGAGCAGCAGCGGGGCCATTAACAGCGAGAGAGCAGCAGCGGTGCCATTAACAGCGAGAGAGCAGCAGCGGGGCCATTGACAGCGAGAGAGCAGCAGCGGGGCCATTGACAGCGAGAGAGCAGCAGCGGGGCCATTAACAGTGAGAGAGCTGCAGCGGGGCCATTGACAGCGAGAGAGCAGCAGCGGGGCCATTAACAGCGAGAGAGCAGCAGCGGGGCCATTGACAGTGAGAGAGCAGCTGCAGGGCCATTGACAGTGAGAGAGCAGCTGCAGGGCCATTGACAGTGAGAGAGCAGCTGCGGGGCCATTAACAGCAAGAGAGCAGCAGCGGGGCCATTAACAGTGAGAGAGCAGCAGCGTGGTCATTAACAGCTAGAGAGCTGCAGCGGGGCCATTAACAGTGAGAGAGCTGCAGCGGGGCCATTAACAGTGAGAGAACAGCAGCGGGGCCATTAACAGCGAGAGAGCAGCAGCGAGGCCATTAACAGCTAGATCGCAGAAGCGGGGCCATTAACAGCGAGAGCGCAGCAGCGGGGCCATTAACAGTGAGAGCAGCTGCGGGGCCATTAACAGCGAGAGCGCAGCAGCGGGGCCATTAACAGCGAGAGAGCAGCAGCGGGGCCATTAACAGCGAGAGAGCAGCAGCTGGGCCATTGACAGTGAGAGAGCAGCAGCGGGGCCATTAACAGCGAGAGAGCAGCAGCGGGGCCATTAACAGTGAGAGAGCAGCAGCGGGGCCATTATCAGTGAGAGAGCAGCAGCTGGGCCATTGACAGCGAGAGAGCAGCAGCAGCGGGGGCATTAACAGTGAGAGAGCAGCAGCGGGGCCATTAACAGTGAGAGAGCAGCAGCGAGGCCATTAACAGCTAGATCGCAGAAGCGGGGCCATTAACAGCGAGAGCGCAGCAGCGGGGCCATTAACAGTGAGAGCAGCTGCGGGGCCATTAACAGCGAGAGCGCAGCAGCGGGGCCATTAACAGCGAGAGAGCAGCAGCGGGGCCATTAACAGCGAGAGAGCAGCAGCTGGGCCATTGACAGTGAGAGAGCAGCAGCGGGGCCATTAACAGTGAGAGCAGCAGCAGCGGGGCCATTAACAGTGAGAGAGCAGCAGCGGGGCCATTATCAGTGAGAGAGCAGCAGCTGGGCCATTGACAGCGAGAGAGCAGCAGCAGCGGGGGCATTAACAGTGAGAGAGCAGCAGCGGGGGCATTAACAGTGAGAGAGCAGCAGCGGGGCCATTAACAGCGAGAGAGCAGCAGCGGTGCGATTAACAGCGAGAGAGCAGCAGCGGGGCCATTAAAAGCGAGAGAGCAGCAGCTGGGCCATCAGCAGCGGGGCCATTAACAGTGAGAGTGCAGCAGCGGGGCCATTAACAGTGAGAGAGCAGCAGCTGGGCCATTAACAGCGAGAGAGCAGCTGCGGGGCCATTAACAGTGAGAGAGCAACAGCGGGGCCCTTTACAGCGAGAGAGCAGCAGCGGGGCCATTAACAGTGAGAGAGCAGCAGCGGGGCCATTAACAGCGAGAGAGCAGCAGCGGGGCCATTAACAGCGAGAGAGCAGCAGCGGGGCCATTGACAGCGAGAGAGCAGCAGCGGGGCCATTGACAGTGAGAGAGCAGCAGCGGGGCCATTAACAGTGAGAGAGCAGCAGCGGGGCCATTAACAGTGAGAGAGCTGCAGCGGGGCCATTGACAGTGAGAGAGCAGCAGCGGGGCCACTAACAGCGAGAGAGCAGCAGCAGGGCCATTAACAGTGAGAGAGCAGCAGCGGGGCCATTGACAGTGAGAGAGCAGCAGCGGGGCCATTGACAGCGAGAGAGCAGCAGCGGGGCCATTGACAGTGAGAGAGCAGCAGCGGGGCCATTATCAGTGAGAGAGCAGCAGCTGAGCCATTGACAGCGAGAGAGCAGCAGCAGCGGGGGCATTAACAGTGAGAGAGCAGCAGCGGGGGCATTAACAGTGAGAGAGCAGCAGCGGGGCCATTAACAGCGAGAGAGCAGCAGCTGGGCCATCAGCAGCGGGCCCATTAACAGTGAGAGAGCAGCAGCGGGGCCATCAACAGTGAGACAGCAGAGGGGCCATTAACAGCGAGAGAGCAGCAGCGGGGCCATTAACAGTGAGAGAGCAGCAGCGGGGCCATTGACTTGAGAGAGCAGCAGTGGGGCCATTAACAGTGAGAGAGCAGCTGCAGGGCCATCAACAGCGGGGCCATTGACTTGAGAGAGCAGCAGCGGGCCCATTAACAGCGAGAGAGCAGCGGCGGGGCCATTAACAGTGAGAGAGCAACAGCGGGGCCATTGACTTGTGAGAGAGCAGCAGCGGGGCCATTGACTTGAGAGAGCAGCAGTGGGGCCATTAACAGTGAGAGAGCAGCTGCAGGGCCATCAACAGCGGGGCCATTGACTTGAGAGAGCAGCAGCGGGCCCATTAACAGCGAGAGAGCAGCGGCGTGGCCATTAACAGTGAGAGAGCAACAGCGGGGCCATTGACTTGTGAGAGAGCAGCAGTGGGGCCATTAACAGTGAGAGAGCAGCTGCAGGGCCATCAACAGCGGGGCCATTGACTTGAGAGAGCAGCAGCGGGCCCATTAACAGCGAGAGAGCAGCAGCGGGGCCATTAACAGCGAGACAGCAGCGGGGCCATTAACAGCGAGAGAGCAGCATCGGGGCCATTGACAGTGAGAGAGCAGCAGCGGGGCCATTAACAACGAGAGAGCAGCAGCGGGGCCTTAACTGCGAGAGAGTAGCAGCGGGGCCTTAACTGCGAGAGAGCAGCAGCGGGGCCATTGACAGTGAGAGAGCAGCAGCGGGGCCATTAACTGCGAGAGAGCAGCAGCGGGGCCCTTGACAGCGAGAGAGCAGCAGCGGGGCCCTTGACAGCGAGAGAGCAGCAGCGGGGCCATTAACTGCGAGAGAGCAGCAGCGGGGACATTGACAGCGAGAGAGCAGCATCGGGGCCATTAACAGTGAGAGAGCAGCAGCGGGGCCATTGACAGTGAGAGAGCAGCAGCGGGGCCATTAACAGTGAGAGAGCAGCAACGGGGCCATTAAGTGAGAGAGCAGCAGCGGGGCCATTAACAGTGAGAGAGCAGCAGCGGGGCCATTAACAGCGAGAGAGCAGCTGCGGGGCCATTAACAGTGAGAGAGCAACAGCGGGGCCCTTAACAGCGAGAGAGCAGCAGCGGTGACATTAACAGTGAGAGAGCACAGCGGGGCCATTAACAGTGAGAGAGCAGCAGCGGGGCCATTAACAGTGAGAGAGCAGCAGCGGGGCCATTAACAGTGAGAGAGCAGTAGCGGGGCCATTAACAGCGAGAGAGCAGCAGCGGGGCCATTAACAGTGAGAGAGCAGCAGCGGGGCCATTAACAGCGAGAGAGCAGCAGCGGGGCCATTAACAGTGAGAGAGCAGCAGCGGGGCCATCAATAGCGAGAGAGCAGCAGCGGGGCGATTAACAGCGAGAGAGCAGCAGCGGGGCGATTAACAGCGAGAGAGCAGCAGCGGGGCGATTAACAGCGAGAGAGCAGCAGCGGGGCCATTAACAGCGAGAGAGCAGCAGCGGGGCCATTAACAGTGAGAGAGCAGCAGCGGGGACATTAACAGCGAGAGAGCAGCAGCGGGGCCATTAACAGCGAGAGAGCAGCAGCGGGGCCATTAACAGTGAGAGAGCAGCAGCGGGGCCATTGACAGCGAGAGATCAGCAGCGGGGCCATTGACAGTGAGAGAGCAGCTGCAGGGCCATTAACAGCGAGAGAGCAGCAGCGGGGCCATTAACAGTGAGAGAGCAGCAGCGGGGCCATTAACAGCGAGAGAGCAGCAGCGGGGCCATTGACAGCGAGAGAGCAGCAGCGGGGCCATTGACAGTGAGAGAGCAGCTGCAGGGCCATTAACAGTGAGAGAGCAGCAGCGGGGCCATTAACAGCGAGAGAGCAGCAGCGGGGCCATTAACAGCGAGAGAGCAGCAGCGGGGCCATCAACAGTGAGAGAGCACAGCGGGGCCATTAACAGCGAGAGAGCAGCAGCGGGGCCATTAATAGTGAGAGAGCAGCAGCGGGGCCATTAACAGCGAGAGAGCAACAGCGGGTCCATCAACAGAGAGAGAGCAGCAGCGGCGCCATTAACAGCGAGAGAGCAGCAGCGGGGCCATTAACAGTGAGAGAGCAGCAGCGGGGCCATTAACAGCGAGAGAGCAGCAGCGGGGCCATTAACAGTGAAAGAGCAGCAGCGTGGCCATTAACAGTGAGAGAGGAGAAGTGGGGCCATTAACAGTGAGAGAGCAGCAGCGTGACCATTAACAGCTAGAGAGCAGCAGCGGGTCCATCAACAGTGAGAGAGCAGCAGCGGGGCCCTCAACAGTGAGGGAGCAGCAGCGGGGCCATCAACAGTGAGAGAGCAGCAGCGGGGCCATCAGTGAGAGAGCAGCAGCGGGGCCATTAACAGTGAAAGAGCAGCAGCGTGACCATTAACAGCTAGAGAGCAGCAGCGGGGCCATCAACAGTGAGAGAGCAGCAGCGGGGCCATCAACAGTGAGAGAGCAGCAGCGGGGCCATTAACAGTGAGAGAGCAGCAGCGGGGCCATTAACAGTGAGAGAGCAGCAGGGGGCCATTAACAGTGAGAGAGCAGCAGCGTGGCCATTAACAGTGAGAGAGGAGAAGTGGGGCCATTAACAGTGAGAGAGCAGCAGCGTGACCATTAACAGCTAGAGAGCAGCAGCGGGGCCATCAACAGTGAGAGAGCAGCAGCGGGGCCATCAACAGTGAGAGAGCAGCAGCGGGGCCATCAACAGTGAGAGAGCAGCAGCGGGGCCATCAGTGAGAGAGCAGCAGCGGGGCCATTAACAGTGAGAGAGCAGCAGCGGGGCCATTAACAGTGAGAGAGCAGCAGCGGGGCCATTAACAGTGAGAGAGCAGCAGCGGGGCCATCAACAGTGAGAGAGCAGCAGCGGGGCCATTAACAGTGAGAGAGCAGCAGCGGGGCCATTAACAGTGAGAGAGCAGCAGGGGGCCATTAACAGTGAGAGAGCAGCAGGGGGCCATTAACAGTGAGAGAGCAGCAGCGGGGCCAATAACAGTGAGAGAGCAGCAGGGGGCCATTAACAGTGAGAGAGCAACAGCGGGGCCATTAACAGCGAGAGAGCAGCAGTGGGGCCATTAACAGCGAGAGAGCAGCAGCGGGGCGATTAACAGCGAGAGAGCAACAGCGGGGCCATTAACACAGAGCAGCAGCGGGGCATTCACAGTGAGAGAGCAGCAGCGGGGCCATTAACAGCGAGAGAGCAGCAGCGGTGACATTAACAGTGAGAGAGCAGCAGCGGGGCCATTGACAGCGAGAGAGCAGCAGCGGGGCCATTAACAGTGAGAGAGCAGCAGCGGGGCCATTAACAGTGAGAGAGCAGCAGCGGGGCCATTGACAGTGAGAGAGCAGCAGCGGGGCCATTAACAGCTAGAGAGCTGCAGCGGGGCCATTAACAGCGAGAGCGCAGCAGCGGGGCCATTAACAGCGAGAGAGCAGCAGCGGGGCCATTAACAGTGAGAGCAGCAGCAGCGGGGCCATTAACAGTGAGAGCAGCAGCGGGGCCATTAACAGCGAGAGAGCAGCAGCGGGGCCATTAACAGTGAGAGCAGCAGCAGCGGGGCCATTAACAGTGAGAGAGCAGCAGCGGGGCCATTATCAGTGAGAGAGCAGCAGCTGGGCCATTGACAGCGAGAGAGCAGCAGCAGCGGGGGCATTAACAGTGAGAGAGCAGCAGCGGGGCCATTAACAGTGAGAGAGCAGCAGCGAGGCCATTAACAGCTAGATCGCAGAAGCGGGGCCATTAACAGCGAGAGCGCAGCTGCGGGGCCATTAACAGCGAGAGCGCAGCAGCGGGGCCATTAACAGCGAGAGAGCAGCAGCGGGGCCATTAACAGTGAGAGAGCAGCAGCTGGGCCATTGACAGTGAGAGAGCAGCAGCGGGGCCATTAACAGCGAGAGAGCAGCAGCTGGGCCATTGACAGTGAGAGAGCAGCAGCTGGGCCATTGACAGCGAGAGAGCAGCAGCAGCGGGGGCATTAACAGTGAGAGAGCAGCAGCCGGGGCATTAACAGTGAGAGAGCAGCAGCGGGGCCATTAACAGCGAGAGAGCAGCAGCGGGGCCATTAACAGCGAGAGAGCAGCAGCGGGGCCATTAAAAGCGAGAGAGCAGCAGCTGGGCCATCAGCAGCGGGGCCATTAACAGTGAGAGAGCAGCAGCGGGGCCATTAACAGTGAGAGAGCAGCAGCTGGGCCATTAACAGCGAGAGAGCAGCTGCGGGGCCATTAACAGTGAGAGAGCAACAGCGGGGCCCTTTACAGCGAGAGAGCAGCAGCGGGGCCATTAACAGCGAGAGAGCAGCAGCGGGGCCATTAACAGCGAGAGAGCAGCAGCGGGGCCATTGACAGCGAGAGAGCAGCAGCGGGGCCATTGACAGCGAGAGAGCAGCAGCGGGGCCATTAACAGTGAGAGAGCAACAGCGGGGCCCTTTACAGCGAGAGAGCAGCAGCGGGGCCATTAACATTGAGAGAGCAGCAGCGGGGCCATTAACAGCGAGAGAGCAGCAGCGGTGCCATTAACAGCGAGAGAGCAGCAGCGGGGCCATTGACAGCGAGAGAGCAGCAGCGGGGCCATTGACAGCGAGAGAGCAGCAGCGGGGCCATTAACAGTGAGAGAGCTGCAGCGGGGCCATTGACAGCGAGAGAGCAGCAGCGGGGCCATTAACAGCGAGAGAGCAGCAGCGGGGCCATTGACAGTGAGAGAGCAGCTGCAGGGCCATTGACAGTGAGAGAGCAGCTGCAGGGCCATTGACAGTGAGAGAGCAGCTGCGGGGCCATTAACAGCGAGAGAGCAGCAGCGGGGCCATTAACAGTGATAGAGCAGCAGCGGGGTCATTAACAGCTAGAGAGCTGCAGCGGGGCCATTAACAGTGAGAGAGCTGCAGCGGGGCCATTAACAGTGAGAGAACAGCAGCGGGGCCATTAACAGCGAGAGAGCAGCAGCGAGGCCATTAACAGCTAGATCGCAGAAGCGGGGCCATTAACAGCGAGAGCGCAGCAGCGGGGCCATTAACAGTGTGAGCAGCTGCGGGGCCATTAACAGCGAGAGCGCAGCAGCGGGGCCATTAACAGCGAGAGAGCAGCAGCGGGGCCATTAACAGCGAGAGAGCAGCAGCTGGGCCATTGACAGTGAGAGAGCAGCAGCGGGGCCATTAACAGCGAGAGAGCAGCAGCGGGGCCATTAACAGTGAGAGAGCAGCAGCGGGGCCATTATCAGTGAGAGAGCAGCAGCTGGGCCATTGACAGCGAGAGAGCAGCAGCAGCGGGGGCATTAACAGTGAGAGAGCAGCAGCGGGGCCATTAACAGTGAGAGAGCAGCAGCGAGGCCATTAACAGCTAGATCGCAGAAGCGGGGCCATTAACAGCGAGAGCGCAGCAGCGGGGCCATTAACAGTGAGAGCAGCTGCGGGGCCATTAACAGCGAGAGCGCAGCAGCGGGGCCATTAACAGCGAGAGAGCAGCAGCGGGGCCATTAACAGCGAGAGAGCAGCAGGTGGGCCATTGACAGTGAGAGAGCAGCAGCGGGGCCATTAACAGCGAGAGAGCAGCAGCGGGGCCATTAACAGTGAGAGCAGCAGCAGCGGGGCCATTAACAGTGAGAGAGCAGCAGCGGGGCCATTATCAGTGAGAGAGCAGCAGCTGGGCCATTGACAGCGAGAGAGCAGCAGCAGCGGGGGCATTAACAGTGAGAGAGCAGCAGCGGGGGCATTAACAGTGAGAGAGCAGCAGCGGGGCCATTAACAGCGAGAGAGCAGCAGCGGTGCGATTAACAGCGAGAGAGCAGCAGCGGGGCCATTAAAAGCGAGAGAGCAGCAGCTGGGCCATCAGCAGCGGGGCCATTAACAGTGAGAGAGCAGCAGCGGGGCCATTAACAGTGAGAGAGCAGCAGCTGGGCCATTAACAGCGAGAGAGCAGCTGCGGGGCCATTAACAGTGAGAGAGCAACAGCGGGGCCCTTTACAGCGAGAGAGCAGCAGCGGGGCCATTAACAGTGAGAGAGCAGCAGCGGGGCCATTAACAGCGAGAGAGCAGCAGCGGGGCCATTAACAGCGAGAGAGCAGCAGCGGGGCCATTGACAGCGAGAGAGCAGCAGCGGGGCCATTGACAGCGAGAGAGCAGCAGCGGGGCCATTAACAGTGAGAGAGCAGCAGCGGGGCCATTAACAGTGAGAGAGCTGCAGCGGGGCCATTGACAGTGAGAGAGCAGCAGCGGGGCCACTAACAGTGAGAGAGCAGCAGCAGGGCCATTAACAGTGAGAGAGCAGCAGCGGGGCCATTGACAGTGAGAGAGCAGCAGCGGGGCCATTGACAGCGAGAGAGCAGCAGCGGGGCCATTGACAGTGAGAGAGCAGCAGCGGGGCCATTAACAGTGAGAGAGCAGCAGCGGGGCCATTGACAGCGAGAGATCAGCAGCGGGGCCATTGACAGTGAGAGCAGCAGCGGGGCCATTAACAGTGAGAGAGCAGCTGCAGGGCCATTAACAGCGAGAGAGCAGCAGCGGGGCCATTAACAGCGAGAGAGCAGCAGCGGGGCCATTAACAGCGAGAGAGCAGCAGCGGGGCCATTAACAGCGAGAGAGCAGCAGCGGGGCCATTGACAGTGAGAGAGCAGCTGCAGGGCCATTGACAGTGAGAGAGCAGCTGCAGGGCCATTGACTGAGAGAGCAGCTGCGGGGCCATTAACAGCGAGAGAGCAGCAGCGGGGCCATTAACAGTGAGAGAGCAATAGCGGGGCCATTAACAGAGCAGCAGCGGGGCCATTAACAGTGAGAGAGCTGCAGCGGGGCCATTGACAGTGAGAGAGCAGCAGCGGGGCCATTAACAGCGAGAGAGCAGCAGCAGGGCCATTAACAGCGAGAGAGCAGCAGCAGGGCCATTGACAGTGAGAGAGCAGCAGCGGGGCCATTGACAGTGAGAGAGCAGCAGCGGGGCCATTGACAGTGAGAGAGCAGCAGCGGGGCCATTGACAGTGAGAGAGCAGCAGCGGGGCCATTAACAGTGAGAGAGCAGCAGCGGGGCCATTGACAGCGAGAGATAAGCAGCGGGGCCATTGACAGTGAGAGAGCAGCTGCAGGGCCATTAACAGCGAGAGAGCAGCAGCGGGGCCATTAATAGTGAGAGAGCAGCAGCGGGGCCATTAACAGCGAGAGAGCAACAGCGGGGCCATTAACAGTGAGAGAGCAGAAGCGGGGCCATGAACAGCGAGAGAGCAACAGCGGGGCCATTAACAGTGAGAGAGCAGAAGCGGGGCCATTAACAGTGAGAGAGCAGCAGCGGGGCCATTAACAGTGAGAGAGCAGCAGCGGGGCCATTAACAGTGAGAGCAGCAGCGGGGCCATTAACAGTGAGAGAGCAGCAGCGGGGCCATTAACAGTGAGAGAGCAGCAGCGGGGCCATTAACAGTGAGAGAGCAGCAGCGGGGCCATTAACAGCGAGAGAGCAACAGCGGGGCCATTAACAGCGAGAGAGCAGCAGCGGGGCCATTAACAGTGAGAGAGCAGCAGCGGGGCCATTAACAGTGAGAGAGCAGCAGCGGGGCCATGAACAGTGAGAGAGCAGCAGCGTGGCCATTAACAGCGAGAGAGCAACAGCGGGGCCATTAACACAGAGCAGCAGCGGGGCCATTAACAGTGAGAGAGCAGCAGCGGGGCCATTAACAGTGAGAGAGCAGCAGCGGGGCCATTAACAGCGAGAGAGCAGCAGCGGGGCCATTAACAGTGAGAGAGCAGCAGCGGGGCCATTAACAGTGAGAGAGCAGCAGCGGGGCCATTAACAGTGAGAGAGCAGCAGCGGGGCCATTAACAGTGAGAGAGCAGCAGCGGGGCCATCAACAGTGAGAGAGCAGCAGCGGGGCCATTAACAGTGAGAGAGCAGCAGGGGGCCATTAACAGTGAGAGAGCAGCAGGGGGCCATTAACAGAGAGAGCAGCAGCGGGGCCAATAACAGTGAGAGAGCAGCAGGGGGCCATTAACAGCGAGAGAGCAGCAGCGGGGCCATTAACAGCGAGAGAGCAGCAGCGGGGCCATTAACAGTGAGAGAGCAGCAGTGGGGCCTTTAACAGCGAGAGAGCAGCAGCGGGGCGATTAACAGCGAGAGAGCAGCAGCGGGGCCATTAACAGCGAGAGAGCAACAGCGGGGCCATTAACACAGAGCAGCAGCGGTGACATTAACAGTGAGAGAGCAGCAGCGGGGCCATTGACAGCGAGAGAGCAGCAGCGGGGCCATTAACAGTGAGAGAGCAGCAGCGGGGCCATTAACAGTGAGAGAGCAGCAGCGGGGCCATTAACAGCGAGAGAGCAGCAGCGGGGCCATTAACAGCGAGAGAGCAGCAGCGGGGCCATTAACAGTGAGAGCAGCAGCGGGGCCATTAACAGTGAGAGCAGCAGCGGGGCCATTAACAGTGAGAGAGCAGCAGCGGGGCCATTAACAGCGAGAGAGCAGCAGCGGGGGCATCAACAGTGAGAGAGCAGCAGCGGGGGCATCTACAGCGAGAGAGCAACAGCGGGGTCATTAACAGTGAGAGAGCAGCAGCGGGGCCATTTACAGCTAGAGAGCTGCAGCGGGGCCATTAACAGCGAGAGAGCAGCAGCGGGGCCATTAACAGCGAGAGAGCAGCAGCGGGGCCATTAACAGCGAGAGAGCTGCAGCGGGGCCATTAACAGCGAGAGAGCAGCAGCGGGGCCATTAACAGTGATAGAGCAGCAGCGGGGCCATTAACAGTGATAGAGCAGCAGCGGGGTCATTAACAGCTAGAGAGCTGCAGCGGGGCCTTTAACAGTGAGAGAGCAGCAGCGGGGCCATTAACAGTGAGAGAGCAGCAGCGGGGCCATTAACAGTGAGAGAACAGCAGCGGGGCCATTAACAATGAGAGAGCTGCAGCGGGGCCATTAACAGCAAGAGAGCAGCAGCGAGGCCATTAACAGCTAGATCGCAGAAGCGGGGCCATTAACAGCGAGAGCGCAGCAGCGGGGCCATTAACAGTGAGAGCAGCTGCGGGGCCATTAACAGCGAGAGCGCAGCAGCGGGGCCATTAACAGCGAGAGAGCAGCAGCGGGGCCATTAACAGCGAGAGAGCAGCAGCTGGGCCATTGACAGTGAGAGAGCAGCAGCGGGGCCATTAACAGCGAGAGAGCAGCAGCGGGGCCATTAACAGTGAGAGAGCAGCAGCGGGGCCATTAACAGCGAGAGAGCAGCAGCGGGGCCATTAACAGTGAGAGCAGCAGCAGCGGGGCCATTAACAGTGAGAGAGCAACAGCGGGGTCATTAACAGTGAGAGAGCAGCAGCGGGGCCATTTACAGCTAGAGAGCTGCAGCGGGGCCATTAACAGCGAGAGAGCAGCAGCGGGGCCATTAACAGCGAGAGAGCAGCAGCGGGGCCATTAACAGCGAGAGAGCTGCAGCGGGGCCATTAACAGCGAGAGAGCAGCAGCGGGGCCATTAACAGTGATAGAGCAGCAGCGGGGCCATTAACAGTGATAGAGCAGCAGCGGGGTCATTAACAGCTAGAGAGCTGCAGCGGGGCCTTTAACAGTGAGAGAGCAGCAGCGGGGCCATTAACAGTGAGAGAGCAGCAGCGGGGCCATTAACAGTGAGAGAACAGCAGCGGGGCCATTAACAATGAGAGAGCTGCAGCGGGGCCATTAACAGCAAGAGAGCAGCAGCGAGGCCATTAACAGCTAGATCGCAGAAGCGGGGCCATTAACAGCGAGAGCGCAGCAGCGGGGCCATTAACAGTGAGAGCAGCTGCGGGGCCATTAACAGCGAGAGCGCAGCAGCGGGGCCATTAACAGCGAGAGAGCAGCAGCGGGGCCATTAACAGCGAGAGAGCAGCAGCTGGGCCATTGACAGTGAGAGAGCAGCAGCGGGGCCATTAACAGCGAGAGAGCAGCAGCGGGGCCATTAACAGTGAGAGAGCAGCAGCGGGGCCATTAACAGCGAGAGAGCAGCAGCGGGGCCATTAACAGTGAGAGCAGCAGCAGCGGGGCCATTAACAGTGAGAGAGCAGCAGCGGGGCCATTATCAGTGAGAGAGCAGCAGCTGGGCCATTGACAGCGAGAGAGCAGCAGCAGCGGGGGCATTAACAGTGAGAGAGCAGCAGCGGGGGCATTAACAGTGAGAGAGCAGCAGCGGGGCCATTAACAGCGAGAGAGCAGCAGCGGGGCCATTAACAGCGAGAGAGCAGCAGCGGGGCCATTAAAAGCGAGAGAGCAGCAGCTGGGCCATCAGCAGCGGGGCCATTAACAGTGAGAGAGCAGCAGCGGGGCCATTAACAGTGAGAGAGCAGCAGCTGGGCCATTAACAGTGAGAGAGCAGCAGCGGGGCCATTAACAGTGAGAGAGCAGCAGCGGGGCCATTAACAGCGAGAGAGCAGCTGCGGGGCCATTAACAGTGAGAGAGCAACAGCGGGGCCCTTAACAGCGAGCGAGCAGCAGCGGGGCCATTAACAGTGAGAGAGCAGCAGCGGGGCCATTAACAGCGAGAGAGCAGCAGCGGGGCCATTAACAGCGAGAGAGCAGCAGCGGGGCCATTAACAGCGAGAGAGCAGCAGCGGGGCCATTGACAGCGAGAGAGCAGCAGCGGGGCCATTGACAGCGAGAGAGCAGCAGCGGGGCCATTAACAGTGAGAGAGCAGCAGCGGGGCCATTAACAGTGAGAGAGCAGTAGCGGGGCCATTAACAGCGAGAGAGCAGCAGCGGGGCCATTAACAGTGAGAGAGCAGCAGCGGGGCCATTAACAGTGAGAGCTGCAGCGGGGCCATTGACAGTGAGAGAGCAGCAGCGGGGCCACTAACAGCGAGAGAGCAGCAGCAGGGCCATTAACAGTGAGAGAGCAGCAGCGGGGCCATTGACAGTGAGAGAGCAGCAGCGGGGCCATTGACAGTGAGAGAGCAGCAGCGGGGCCATTGACAGTGAGAGAGCAGCAGCGGGGCCATTAACAGCGAGAGAGCAGCAGCGGGGCCATTAACAGCGAGAGAGCAGCAGCGGGGCCATTAAAAGCGAGAGAGCAGCAGCTGGGCCATCAGCAGCGGGGCCATTAACAGTGAGAGAGCAGCAGCGGGGCCATTAACAGTGAGAGAGCAGCAGCTGGGCCATTAACAGTGAGAGAGCAGCAGCGGGGCCATTAACAGTGAGAGAGCAGCAGCGGGGCCATTAACAGCGAGAGAGCAGCTGCGGGGCCATTAACAGTGAGAGAGCAACAGCGGGGCCCTTAACAGCGAGCGAGCAGCAGCGGGGCCATTAACAGTGAGAGAGCAGCAGCGGGGCCATTAACAGCGAGAGAGCAGCAGCGGGGCCATTAACAGCGAGAGAGCAGCAGCGGGGCCATTAACAGCGAGAGAGCAGCAGCGGGGCCATTGACAGCGAGAGAGCAGCAGCGGGGCCATTGACAGCGAGAGAGCAGCAGCGGGGCCATTAACAGTGAGAGAGCAGCAGCGGGGCCATTAACAGTGAGAGAGCAGTAGCGGGGCCATTAACAGCGAGAGAGCAGCAGCGGGGCCATTAACAGTGAGAGAGCAGCAGCGGGGCCATTAACAGTGAGAGCTGCAGCGGGGCCATTGACAGTGAGAGAGCAGCAGCGGGGCCACTAACAGCGAGAGAGCAGCAGCAGGGCCATTAACAGTGAGAGAGCAGCAGCGGGGCCATTGACAGTGAGAGAGCAGCAGCGGGGCCATTGACAGTGAGAGAGCAGCAGCGGGGCCATTGACAGTGAGAGAGCAGCAGCGGGGCCATTGACAGCGAGAGATCAGCAGCGGGGCCATTGACAGTGAGAGAGCAGCAGCGGGGCCATTGACAGCGAGAGATCAGCAGCGGGGCCATTGACAGTGAGAGAGCAGCTGCAGGGCCATTAACAGCGAGAGAGCAGCAGCGGGGCCATTAACAGCGAGAGAGCAGCAGCGGGGCCATTAACAGCGAGAGAGCAGCAGCGGGGCCATTAACAGCGAGAGAGCAGCAGCGGGGCCATTGACAGTGAGAGAGCAGCTGCAGGGCCATTAACAGTGAGAGAGCAGCAGCGGGGCCATTAACAGCGAGAGAGCAGCAGCGGGGCCATTAACAGCGAGAGAGCAGCAGCGGGGCCATTAACAGCGAGAGAGCAGCAGCGGGGCCATTAACAGTGAGAGAGCAATAGCGGGGCCATTAACAGAGCAGCAGCGGGGCCATTAACAGTGAGAGCAGCAGCGGGGCCATTAACAGTGAGAGAGCAGCAGCGGGGCCATTAACAGTGAGAGAGCAGCAGCTGGGCCATTAACAGCGAGAGAGCAGCTGCGGGGCCATTAACAGTGAGAGAGCAACAGCGGGGCCCTTTACAGCGAGAGAGCAGCAGCGGGGCCATTAACAGTGAGAGAGCAGCAGCGGGGCCATTAACAGCGAGAGAGCAGCAGCGGGGCCATTAACAGCGAGAGAGCAGCAGCGGGGCCATTGACAGCGAGAGAGCAGCAGCGGGGCCATTGACAGCGAGAGAGCAGCAGCGGGGCCATTAACAGTGAGAGAGCAGCAGCGGGGCCATTAACAGTGAGAGAGCTGCAGCGGGGCCATTGACAGTGAGAGAGCAGCAGCGGGGCCACTAACAGTGAGAGAGCAGCAGCAGGGCCATTAACAGTGAGAGAGCAGCAGCGGGGCCATTGACAGTGAGAGAGCAGCAGCGGGGCCATTGACAGCGAGAGAGCAGCAGCGGGGCCATTGACAGTGAGAGAGCAGCAGCGGGGCCATTAACAGTGAGAGAGCAGCAGCGGGGCCATTGACAGCGAGAGATCAGCAGCGGGGCCATTGACAGTGAGAGCAGCAGCGGGGCCATTAACAGTGAGAGAGCAGCTGCAGGGCCATTAACAGCGAGAGAGCAGCAGCGGGGCCATTAACAGCGAGAGAGCAGCAGCGGGGCCATTAACAGCGAGAGAGCAGCAGCGGGGCCATTAACAGCGAGAGAGCAGCAGCGGGGCCATTGACAGTGAGAGCAGCTGCAGGGCCATTGACAGTGAGAGAGCAGCTGCAGGGCCATTGACTGAGAGAGCAGCTGCGGGGCCATTAACAGCGAGAGAGCAGCAGCGGGGCCATTAACAGTGAGAGAGCAATAGCGGGGCCATTAACAGAGCAGCAGCGGGGCCATTAACAGTGAGAGAGCTGCAGCGGGGCCATTGACAGTGAGAGAGCAGCAGCGGGGCCATTAACAGCGAGAGAGCAGCAGCAGGGCCATTAACAGCGAGAGAGCAGCAGCAGGGCCATTGACAGTGAGAGAGCAGCAGCGGGGCCATTGACAGTGAGAGAGCAGCAGCGGGGCCATTGACAGTGAGAGAGCAGCAGCGGGGCCATTGACAGTGAGAGAGCAGCAGCGGGGCCATTAACAGTGAGAGAGCAGCAGCGGGGCCATTGACAGCGAGAGATAAGCAGCGGGGCCATTGACAGTGAGAGAGCAGCTGCAGGGCCATTAACAGCGAGAGAGCAGCAGCGGGGCCATTAATAGTGAGAGAGCAGCAGCGGGGCCATTAACAGCGAGAGAGCAACAGCGGGGCCATTAACAGTGAGAGAGCAGAAGCGGGGCCATGAACAGCGAGAGAGCAACAGCGGGGCCATTAACAGTGAGAGAGCAGAAGCGGGGCCATTAACAGTGAGAGAGCAGCAGCGGGGCCATTAACAGTGAGAGAGCAGCAGCGGGGCCATTAACAGTGAGAGAGCAGCAGCGGGGCCATTAACAGTGAGAGAGCAGCAGCGGGGCCATTAACAGTGAGAGAGCAGCAGCGGGGCCATTAACAGTGAGAGAGCAGCAGCGGGGCCATTAACAGCGAGAGAGCAACAGCGGGGCCATTAACAGCGAGAGAGCAGCAGCGGGGCCATTAACAGTGAGAGAGCAGCAGCGGGGCCATTAACAGTGAGAGAGCAGCAGCGGGGCCATGAACAGTGAGAGAGCAGCAGCGTGGCCATTAACAGCGAGAGAGCAACAGCGGGGCCATTAACACAGAGCAGCAGCGGGGCCATTAACAGTGAGAGAGCAGCAGCGGGGCCATTAACAGTGAGAGAGCAGCAGCGGGGCCATTAACAGCGAGAGAGCAGCAGCGGGGCCATTAACAGTGAGAGAGCAGCAGCGGGGCCATTAACAGTGAGAGAGCAGCAGCGGGGCCATTAACAGTGAGAGAGCAGCAGCGGGGCCATTAACAGTGAGAGAGCAGCAGCGGGGCCATCAACAGTGAGAGAGCAGCAGCGGGGCCATTAACAGTGAGAGAGCAGCAGGGGGCCATTAACAGTGAGAGAGCAGCAGGGGGCCATTAACAGAGAGAGCAGCAGCGGGGCCAATAACAGTGAGAGAGCAGCAGGGGGCCATTAACAGCGAGAGAGCAGCAGCGGGGCCATTAACAGCGAGAGAGCAGCAGCGGGGCCATTAACAGTGAGAGAGCAGCAGTGGGGCCTTTAACAGCGAGAGAGCAGCAGCGGGGCGATTAACAGCGAGAGAGCAGCAGCGGGGCCATTAACAGCGAGAGAGCAACAGCGGGGCCATTAACACAGAGCAGCAGCGGTGACATTAACAGTGAGAGAGCAGCAGCGGGGCCATTGACAGCGAGAGAGCAGCAGCGGGGCCATTAACAGTGAGAGAGCAGCAGCGGGGCCATTAACAGTGAGAGAGCAGCAGCGGGGCCATTAACAGCGAGAGAGCAGCAGCGGGGCCATTAACAGTGAGAGCAGCAGCGGGGCCATTAACAGTGAGAGCAGCAGCGGGGCCATTAACAGTGAGAGAGCAGCAGCGGGGCCATTAACAGCGAGAGAGCAGCAGCGGGGGCATCAACAGTGAGAGAGCAGCAGCGGGGGCATCTACAGCGAGAGAGCAACAGCGGGGTCATTAACAGTGAGAGAGCAGCAGCGGGGCCATTTACAGCTAGAGAGCTGCAGCGGGGCCATTAACAGCGAGAGAGCAGCAGCGGGGCCATTAACAGCGAGAGAGCAGCAGCGGGGCCATTAACAGCGAGAGAGCTGCAGCGGGGCCATTAACAGCGAGAGAGCAGCAGCGGGGCCATTAACAGTGATAGAGCAGCAGCGGGGCCATTAACAGTGATAGAGCAGCAGCGGGGTCATTAACAGCTAGAGAGCTGCAGCGGGGCCTTTAACAGTGAGAGAGCAGCAGCGGGGCCATTAACAGTGAGAGAGCAGCAGCGGGGCCATTAACAGTGAGAGAGCAGCAGCGGGGCCATTAACAGTGAGAGAACAGCAGCGGGGCCATTAACAATGAGAGAGCTGCAGCGGGGCCATTAACAGCAAGAGAGCAGCAGCGAGGCCATTAACAGCTAGATCGCAGAAGCGGGGCCATTAACAGCGAGAGCGCAGCAGCGGGGCCATTAACAGTGAGAGCAGCTGCGGGGCCATTAACAGCGAGAGCGCAGCAGCGGGGCCATTAACAGCGAGAGAGCAGCAGCGGGGCCATTAACAGCGAGAGAGCAGCAGCTGGGCCATTGACAGTGAGAGAGCAGCAGCGGGGCCATTAACAGCGAGAGAGCAGCAGCGGGGCCATTAACAGTGAGAGAGCAGCAGCGGGGCCATTAACAGCGAGAGAGCAGCAGCGGGGCCATTAACAGTGAGAGCAGCAGCAGCGGGGCCATTAACAGTGAGAGAGCAACAGCGGGGTCATTAACAGTGAGAGAGCAGCAGCGGGGCCATTTACAGCTAGAGAGCTGCAGCGGGGCCATTAACAGCGAGAGAGCAGCAGCGGGGCCATTAACAGCGAGAGAGCAGCAGCGGGGCCATTAACAGCGAGAGAGCTGCAGCGGGGCCATTAACAGCGAGAGAGCAGCAGCGGGGCCATTAACAGTGATAGAGCAGCAGCGGGGCCATTAACAGTGATAGAGCAGCAGCGGGGTCATTAACAGCTAGAGAGCTGCAGCGGGGCCTTTAACAGTGAGAGAGCAGCAGCGGGGCCATTAACAGTGAGAGAGCAGCAGCGGGGCCATTAACAGTGAGAGAGCAGCAGCGGGGCCATTAACAGTGAGAGAACAGCAGCGGGGCCATTAACAATGAGAGAGCTGCAGCGGGGCCATTAACAGCAAGAGAGCAGCAGCGAGGCCATTAACAGCTAGATCGCAGAAGCGGGGCCATTAACAGCGAGAGCGCAGCAGCGGGGCCATTAACAGTGAGAGCAGCTGCGGGGCCATTAACAGCGAGAGCGCAGCAGCGGGGCCATTAACAGCGAGAGAGCAGCAGCGGGGCCATTAACAGCGAGAGAGCAGCAGCTGGGCCATTGACAGTGAGAGAGCAGCAGCGGGGCCATTAACAGCGAGAGAGCAGCAGCGGGGCCATTAACAGTGAGAGAGCAGCAGCGGGGCCATTAACAGCGAGAGAGCAGCAGCGGGGCCATTAACAGTGAGAGCAGCAGCAGCGGGGCCATTAACAGTGAGAGAGCAGCAGCGGGGCCATTATCAGTGAGAGAGCAGCAGCTGGGCCATTGACAGCGAGAGAGCAGCAGCAGCGGGGGCATTAACAGTGAGAGAGCAGCAGCGGGGGCATTAACAGTGAGAGAGCAGCAGCGGGGCCATTAACAGCGAGAGAGCAGCAGCGGGGCCATTAACAGCGAGAGAGCAGCAGCGGGGCCATTAAAAGCGAGAGAGCAGCAGCTGGGCCATCAGCAGCGGGGCCATTAACAGTGAGAGAGCAGCAGCGGGGCCATTAACAGTGAGAGAGCAGCAGCTGGGCCATTAACAGTGAGAGAGCAGCAGCGGGGCCATTAACAGTGAGAGAGCAGCAGCGGGGCCATTAACAGCGAGAGAGCAGCTGCGGGGCCATTAACAGTGAGAGAGCAACAGCGGGGCCCTTAACAGCGAGCGAGCAGCAGCGGGGCCATTAACAGTGAGAGAGCAGCAGCGGGGCCATTAACAGCGAGAGAGCAGCAGCGGGGCCATTAACAGCGAGAGAGCAGCAGCGGGGCCATTAACAGCGAGAGAGCAGCAGCGGGGCCATTGACAGCGAGAGAGCAGCAGCGGGGCCATTGACAGCGAGAGAGCAGCAGCGGGGCCATTAACAGTGAGAGAGCAGCAGCGGGGCCATTAACAGTGAGAGAGCAGTAGCGGGGCCATTAACAGCGAGAGAGCAGCAGCGGGGCCATTAACAGTGAGAGAGCAGCAGCGGGGCCATTAACAGTGAGAGCTGCAGCGGGGCCATTGACAGTGAGAGAGCAGCAGCGGGGCCACTAACAGCGAGAGAGCAGCAGCAGGGCCATTAACAGTGAGAGAGCAGCAGCGGGGCCATTGACAGTGAGAGAGCAGCAGCGGGGCCATTGACAGTGAGAGAGCAGCAGCGGGGCCATTGACAGTGAGAGAGCAGCAGCGGGGCCATTGACAGCGAGAGATCAGCAGCGGGGCCATTGACAGTGAGAGAGCAGCAGCGGGGCCATTGACAGCGAGAGATCAGCAGCGGGGCCATTGACAGTGAGAGAGCAGCTGCAGGGCCATTAACAGCGAGAGAGCAGCAGCGGGGCCATTAACAGCGAGAGAGCAGCAGCGGGGCCATTAACAGCGAGAGAGCAGCAGCGGGGCCATTAACAGCGAGAGAGCAGCAGCGGGGCCATTGACAGTGAGAGAGCAGCTGCAGGGCCATTAACAGTGAGAGAGCAGCAGCGGGGCCATTAACAGCGAGAGAGCAGCAGCGGGGCCATTAACAGCGAGAGAGCAGCAGCGGGGCCATTAACAGCGAGAGAGCAGCAGCGGGGCCATTAACAGTGAGAGAGCAATAGCGGGGCCATTAACAGAGCAGCAGCGGGGCCATTAACAGTGAGAGCAGCAGCGGGGCCATTAACAGTGAGAGAGCAGCTGCGGGGCCATTAACAGTGAGAGAGCAGCTGCGGGGCCATTAACAGTGAGAGAGCAGCTGCGGGGCCATTAACAGTGAGAGAGCAGCAGCGGGGCCATTAACAGTGAGAGAGCAGCAGCGGGGCCATTGACTTGTGAGAGAGCAGCAGCGGCGCCATTAACAGCGAGAGAGCAGCAGCGGGGCCATTGACTTGAGAGAGCAGCAGCGGCGCCATTAACAGCGAGAGAGCAGCAGCGGGGCCATTAACAGTGAGAGAGCAGCAGCGGGGCCATTGACTTGTGAGAGAGCAGCAGCGGGGCCATTAACAGTGAGAGAGCAGCAGGGGGCCATTAACAGTGAGAGAGCAGCAGGGGGCCATTAACAGTGAGAGAGCAGCAGCGGGGCCAATAACAGTGAGAGAGCAGCAGGGGGCCATTAACAGTGAGAGAGCAACAGCGGGGCCATTAACAGCGAGAGAGCAGCAGTGGGGCCATTAACAGCGAGAGAGCAGCAGCGGGGCGATGAACAGCGAGAGAGCAACAGCGGGGCCATTAACACAGAGCAGCAGCGGGGCATTCACAGTGAGAGAGCAGCAGCGGGGCCATTAACAGCGAGAGAGCAGCAGCGGTGACATTAACAGTGAGAGAGCAGCAGCGGGGCCATTGACAGCGAGAGAGCAGCAGCGGGGCCATTAACAGTGAGAGAGCAGCAGCGGGGCCATTAACAGTGAGAGAGCAGCAGCGGGGCCATTGACAGTGAGAGAGCAGCAGCGGGGCCATTAACAGCGAGAGAGCAGCAGCGGGGCCATTAACAGCGAGAGCAGCAGCGGGGCCATTAACAGTGAGAGCAGCAGCGGGGCCATCAACAGCGAGAGAGCAGCAGCGGGGGCATCAACAGTGAGAGAGCAGCAGCGGGGGCATCTACAGCGAGAGAGCAACAGCGGGGTCATTAACAGTGAGAGAGCAGCAGCGGGGCCATTAACAGCTAGAGAGCTGCAGCGGGGCCATTAACAGCGAGAGCGCAGCAGCGGGGCCATTAACAGCGAGAGCGCAGCAGCGGGGCCATTAACAGCGAGAGAGCAGCAGCGGGGCCATTAACAGTGAGAGCAGCAGCAGCGGGGCCATTAACAGTGAGAGCAGCAGCGGGGCCATTAACAGCGAGAGAGCAGCAGCGGGGCCATTAACAGTGAGAGCAGCAGCAGCGGGGCCATTAACAGTGAGAGAGCAGCAGCGGGGCCATTATCAGTGAGAGAGCAGCAGCTGGGCCATTGACAGCGAGAGAGCAGCAGCAGCGGGGGCATTAACAGTGAGAGAGCAGCAGCGGGGCCATTAACAGTGAGAGAGCAGCAGCGAGGCCATTAACAGCTAGATCGCAGAAGCGGGGCCATTAACAGCGAGAGCGCAGCTGCGGGGCCATTAACAGCGAGAGCGCAGCAGCGGGGCCATTAACAGCGAGAGAGCAGCAGCGGGGCCATTAACAGCGAGAGAGCAGCAGCTGGGCCATTGACAGTGAGAGAGCAGCAGCGGGGCCATTAACAGCGAGAGAGCAGCAGCTGGGCCATTGACAGTGAGAGAGCAGCAGCTGGGCCATTGACAGCGAGAGAGCAGCAGCAGCGGGGGCATTAACAGTGAGAGAGCAGCAGCGGGGGCATTAACAGTGAGAGAGCAGCAGCGGGGCCATTAACAGCGAGAGAGCAGCAGCGGGGCCATTAACAGCGAGAGAGCAGCAGCCGGGCCATTAAAAGCGAGAGAGCAGCAGCTGGGCCATCAGCAGCGGGGCCATTAACAGTGAGAGAGCAGCAGCGGGGCCATTAACAGTGAGAGAGCAGCAGCTGGGCCATTAACAGCGAGAGAGCAGCTGCGGGGCCATTAACAGTGAGAGAGCAACAGCGGGGCCCTTTACAGCGAGAGAGCAGCAGCGGGGCCATTAACAGCGAGAGAGCAGCAGCGGGGCCATTAACAGCGAGAGAGCAGCAGCGGGGCCATTGACAGCGAGAGAGCAGCAGCGGGGCCATTGACAGCGAGAGAGCAGCAGCGGGGCCATTAACAGTGAGAGAGCAACAGCGCGGCCCTTTACAGCGAGAGAGCAGCAGCGGGGCCATTAACAGTGAGAGAGCAGCAGCGGGGCCATTAACAGCGAGAGAGCAGCAGCGGTGCCATTAACAGCGAGAGAGCAGCAGCGGGGCCATTGACAGCGAGAGAGCAGCAGCGGGGCCATTGACAGCGAGAGAGCAGCAGCGGGGCCATTAACAGTGAGAGAGCTGCAGCGGGGCCATTGACAGCGAGAGAGCAGCAGCGGGGCCATTAACAGCGAGAGAGCAGCAGCGGGGCCATTGACAGTGAGAGAGCAGCTGCAGGGCCATTGACAGTGAGAGAGCAGCTGCAGGGCCATTGACAGTGAGAGAGCAGCTGCGGGGCCATTAACAGCGAGAGAGCAGCAGCGGGGCCATTAACAGTGATAGAGCAGCAGCGGGGTCATTAACAGCTAGAGAGCTGCAGCGGGGCCATTAACAGTGAGAGAGCTGCAGCGGGGCCATTAACAGTGAGAGAACAGCAGCGGGGCCATTAACAGCGAGAGAGCAGCAGCGAGGCCATTAACAGCTAGATCGCAGAAGCGGGGCCATTAACAGCGAGAGCGCAGCAGCGGGGCCATTAACAGTGAGAGCAGCTGCGGGGCCATTAACAGCGAGAGCGCAGCAGCGGGGCCATTAACAGCGAGAGAGCAGCAGCGGGGCCATTAACAGCGAGAGAGCAGCAGCTGGGCCATTGACAGTGAGAGAGCAGCAGCGGGGCCATTAACAGCGAGAGAGCAGCAGCGGGGCCATTAACAGTGAGAGAGCAGCAGCGGGGCCATTATCAGTGAGAGAGCAGCAGCTGGGCCATTGACAGCGAGAGAGCAGCAGCAGCGGGGGCATTAACAGTGAGAGAGCAGCAGCGGGGCCATTAACAGTGAGAGAGCAGCAGCGAGGCCATTAACAGCTAGATCGCAGAAGCGGGGCCATTAACAGCGAGAGCGCAGCAGCGGGGCCATTAACAGTGAGAGCAGCTGCGGGGCCATTAACAGCGAGAGCGCAGCAGCGGGGCCATTAACAGCGAGAGAGCAGCAGCGGGGCCATTAACAGCGAGAGAGCAGCAGGTGGGCCATTGACAGTGAGAGAGCAGCAGCGGGGCCATTAACAGCGAGAGAGCAGCAGCGGGGCCATTAACAGTGAGAGCAGCAGCAGCGGGGCCATTAACAGTGAGAGAGCAGCAGCGGGGCCATTATCAGTGAGAGAGCAGCAGCTGGGCCATTGACAGCGAGAGAGCAGCAGCAGCGGGGGCATTAACAGTGAGAGAGCAGCAGCGGGGGCATTAACAGTGAGAGAGCAGCAGCGGGGCCATTAACAGCGAGAGAGCAGCAGCGGTGCGATTAACAGCGAGAGAGCAGCAGCGGGGCCATTAAAAGCGAGAGAGCAGCAGCTGGGCCATCAGCAGCGGGGCCATTAACAGTGAGAGAGCAGCAGCGGGGCCATTAACAGTGAGAGAGCAGCAGCTGGGCCATTAACAGCGAGAGAGCAGCTGCGGGGCCATTAACAGTGAGAGAGCAACAGCGGGGCCCTTTACAGCGAGAGAGCAGCAGCGGGGCCATTAACAGTGAGAGAGCAGCAGCGGGGCCATTAACAGCGAGAGAGCAGCAGCGGGGCCATTAACAGCGAGAGAGCAGCAGCGGGGCCATTGACAGCGAGAGAGCAGCAGCGGGGCCATTGACAGCGAGAGAGCAGCAGCGGGGCCATTAACAGTGAGAGAGCAGCAGCGGGGCCATTAACAGTGAGAGAGCTGCAGCGGGGCCATTAACAGTGAGAGAGCAGCAGCAGGGCCATTAACAGTGAGAGAGCAGCAGCGGGGCCATTGACAGTGAGAGAGCAGCAGCGGGGCCATTGACAGCGAGAGAGCAGCAGCGGGGCCATTGACAGTGAGAGAGCAGCAGCGGGGCCATTAACAGTGAGAGAGCAGCAGCGGGGCCATTGACAGCGAGAGATCAGCAGCGGGGCCATTGACAGTGAGAGCAGCAGCGGGGCCATTAACAGTGAGAGAGCAGCTGCAGGGCCATTAACAGCGAGAGAGCAGCAGCGGGGCCATTAACAGCGAGAGAGCAGCAGCGGGGCCATTAACAGCGAGAGAGCAGCAGCGGGGCCATTAACAGCGAGAGAGCAGCAGCGGGGCCATTGACAGTGAGAGAGCAGCTGCAGGGCCATTGACAGTGAGAGCAGCTGCAGGGCCATTGACTGAGAGAGCAGCTGCGGGGCCATTAACAGCGAGAGAGCAGCAGCGGGGCCATTAACAGTGAGAGAGCAATAGCGGGGCCATTAACAGAGCAGCAGCGGGGCCATTAACAGTGAGAGAGCTGCAGCGGGGCCATTGACAGTGAGAGAGCAGCAGCGGGGCCATTAACAGCGAGAGAGCAGCAGCAGGGCCATTAACAGCGAGAGAGCAGCAGCAGGGCCATTGACAGTGAGAGAGCAGCAGCGGGGCCATTGACAGTGAGAGAGCAGCAGCGGGGCCATTGACAGTGAGAGAGCAGCAGCGGGGCCATTGACAGTGAGAGAGCAGCAGCGGGGCCATTAACAGTGAGAGAGCAGCAGCGGGGCCATTGACAGCGAGAGATAAGCAGCGGGGCCATTGACAGTGAGAGAGCAGCTGCAGGGCCATTAACAGCGAGAGAGCAGCAGCGGGGCCATTAATAGTGAGAGAGCAGCAGCGGGGCCTTTAACAGCGAGAGAGCAACAGCGGGGCCATTAACAGTGAGAGAGCAGAAGCGGGGCCATGAACAGCGAGAGAGCAACAGCGGGGCCATTAACAGTGAGAGAGCAGAAGCGGGGCCATTAACAGTGAGAGAGCAGCAGCGGGGCCATTAACAGTGAGAGAGCAGCAGCGGGGCCATTAACAGTGAGAGAGCAGCAGCGGGGCCATTAACAGTGAGAGAGCAGCAGCGGGGCCATTAACAGTGAGAGAGCAGCAGCGGGGCCATTAACAGTGAGAGAGCAGCAGCGGGGCCATTAACAGCGAGAGAGCAACAGCGGGGCCATTAACAGCGAGAGAGCAGCAGCGGGGCCATTAACAGTGAGAGAGCAGCAGCGGGGCCATTAACAGTGAGAGAGCAGCAGCGGGGCCATGAACAGTGAGAGAGCAGCAGCGTGGCCATTAACAGCGAGAGAGCAACAGCGGGGCCATTAACACAGAGCAGCAGCGGGGCCATTAACAGTGAGAGAGCAGCAGCGGGGCCATTAACAGTGAGAGAGCAGCAGCGGGGCCATTAACAGCGAGAGAGCAGCAGCGGGGCCATTAACAGTGAAAGAGCAGCAGCGTGGCCATTAACAGTGAGAGAGCAGCAGCGGGGCCATTAACAGCGAGAGAGCAGCAGCGGGGCCATTAACAGTGAGAGAGCAGCAGCGGGGCCATTAACAGTGAAAGAGCAGCAGCGGGGCCATTAACAGTGAGAGAGCAGCAGCGGGGCCATTAACAGTGAGAGAGCAGCAGCGGGGCCATCAACAGTGAGAGAGCAGCAGCGGGGCCATTAACAGTGAGAGAGCAGCAGCGGGGCCATTAACAGTGAGAGAGCAGCAGGGGGCCATTAACAGTGAGAGAGCAGCAGGGGGCCATTAACAGAGAGAGCAGCAGCGGGGCCATTAACAGCGAGAGAGCAGCAGCGGGGCCATTAACAGCGAGAGAGCAGCAGCGGGGCCATTAACAGTGAGAGAGCAGCAGTGGGGCCTTTAACAGCGAGAGAGCAGCAGCGGGGCGATTAACAGCGAGAGAGCAGCAGCGGGGCCATTAACAGCGAGAGAGCAACAGCGGGGCCATTAACACAGAGCAGCAGCGGTGACATTAACAGTGAGAGAGCAGCAGCGGGGCCATTGACAGCGAGAGAGCAGCAGCGGGGCCATTAACAGTGAGAGAGCAGCAGCGGGGCCATTAACAGCGAGAGAGCAGCAGCGGGGGCATCAACAGTGAGAGAGCAGCAGCGGGGGCATCTACAGCGAGAGAGCAACAGCGGGGTCATTAACAGTGAGAGAGCAGCAGCGGGGCCATTTACAGCTAGAGAGCTGCAGCGGGGCCATTAACAGCGAGAGAGCAGCAGCGGGGCCATTAACAGCGAGAGAGCAGCAGCGGGGCCATTAACAGCGAGAGAGCTGCAGCGGGGCCATTAACAGCGAGAGAGCAGCAGCGGGGCCATTAACAGTGATAGAGCAGCAGCGGGGCCATTAACAGTGATAGAGCAGCAGCGGGGTCATTAACAGCTAGAGAGCTGCAGCGGGGCCTTTAACAGTGAGAGAGCAGCAGCGGGGCCATTAACAGTGAGAGAGCAGCAGCGGGGCCATTAACAGTGAGAGAGCAGCAGCGGGGCCATTAACAGTGAGAGAACAGCAGCGGGGCCATTAACAATGAGAGAGCTGCAGCGGGGCCATTAACAGCAAGAGAGCAGCAGCGAGGCCATTAACAGCTAGATCGCAGAAGCGGGGCCATTAACAGCGAGAGCGCAGCAGCGGGGCCATTAACAGTGAGAGCAGCTGCGGGGCCATTAACAGCGAGAGCGCAGCAGCGGGGCCATTAACAGCGAGAGAGCAGCAGCGGGGCCATTAACAGCGAGAGAGCAGCAGCTGGGCCATTGACAGTGAGAGAGCAGCAGCGGGGCCATTAACAGCGAGAGAGCAGCAGCGGGGCCATTAACAGTGAGAGAGCAGCAGCGGGGCCATTAACAGCGAGAGAGCAGCAGCGGGGCCATTAACAGTGAGAGCAGCAGCAGCGGGGCCATTAACAGTGAGAGAGCAACAGCGGGGTCATTAACAGTGAGAGAGCAGCAGCGGGGCCATTTACAGCTAGAGAGCTGCAGCGGGGCCATTAACAGCGAGAGAGCAGCAGCGGGGCCATTAACAGCGAGAGAGCAGCAGCGGGGCCATTAACAGCGAGAGAGCTGCAGCGGGGCCATTAACAGCGAGAGAGCAGCAGCGGGGCCATTAACAGTGATAGAGCAGCAGCGGGGCCATTAACAGTGATAGAGCAGCAGCGGGGTCATTAACAGCTAGAGAGCTGCAGCGGGGCCTTTAACAGTGAGAGAGCAGCAGCGGGGCCATTAACAGCGAGAGAGCAGCAGCGGGGCCATTAACAGTGAGAGAGCAGCAGCGGGGCCATTAACAGCGAGAGAGCAGCAGCGGGGCCATTAACAGTGAGAGCAGCAGCAGCGGGGCCATTAACAGTGAGAGAGCAGCAGCGGGGCCATTATCAGTGAGAGAGCAGCAGCTGGGCCATTGACAGCGAGAGAGCAGCAGCAGCGGGGGCATTAACAGTGAGAGAGCAGCAGCGGGGGCATTAACAGTGAGAGAGCAGCAGCGGGGCCATTAACAGCGAGAGAGCAGCAGCGGGGCCATTAACAGCGAGAGAGCAGCAGCGGGGCCATTAAAAGCGAGAGAGCAGCAGCTGGGCCATCAGCAGCGGGGCCATTAACAGTGAGAGAGCAGCAGCGGGGCCATTAACAGTGAGAGAGCAGCAGCGGGGCCATTAACAGTGAGAGAGCAGCAGCGGGGCCATTAACATCGAGAGAGCAGCTGCGGGGCCATTAACAGTGAGAGAGCAACAGCGGGGCCCTTAACAGCGAGCGAGCAGCAGCGGGGCCATTAACAGTGAGAGAGCAGCAGCGGGGCCATTAACAGCGAGAGAGCAGCAGCGGGGCCATTAACAGCGAGAGAGCAGCAGCGGGGCCATTAACAGCGAGAGAGCAGCAGCGGGGCCATTGACAGCGAGAGAGCAGCAGCGGGGCCATTGACAGCGAGAGAGCAGCAGCGGGGCCATTAACAGTGAGAGAGCAGCAGCGGGGCCATTAACAGTGAGAGAGCAGTAGCGGGGCCATTAACAGCGAGAGAGCAGCAGCGGGGCCATTAACAGTGAGAGAGCAGCAGCGGGGCCATTAACAGTGAGAGCTGCAGCGGGGCCATTGACAGTGAGAGAGCAGCAGCGGGGCCACTAACAGCGAGAGAGCAGCAGCAGGGCCATTAACAGTGAGAGAGCAGCAGCGGGGCCATTGACAGTGAGAGAGCAGCAGCGGGGCCATTGACAGTGAGAGAGCAGCAGCGGGGCCATTGACAGTGAGAGAGCAGCAGCGGGGCCATTGACAGCGAGAGATCAGCAGCGGGGCCATTGACAGTGAGAGAGCAGCAGCGGGGCCATTGACAGCGAGAGATCAGCAGCGGGGCCATTGACAGTGAGAGAGCAGCTGCAGGGCCATTAACAGCGAGAGAGCAGCAGCGGGGCCATTAACAGCGAGAGAGCAGCAGCGGGGCCATTAACAGCGAGAGAGCAGCAGCGGGGCCATTAACAGCGAGAGAGCAGCAGCGGGGCCATTGACAGTGAGAGAGCAGCTGCAGGGCCATTAACAGTGAGAGAGCAGCAGCGGGGCCATTAACAGCGAGAGAGCAGCAGCGGGGCCATTAACAGCGAGAGAGCAGCAGCGGGGCCATTAACAGCGAGAGAGCAGCAGCGGGGCCATTAACAGTGAGAGAGCAATAGCGGGGCCATTAACAGAGCAGCAGCGGGGCCATTAACAGTGAGAGCAGCAGCGGGGCCATTAACAGTGAGAGAGCAGCTGCGGGGCCATTAACAGTGAGAGAGCAGCTGCGGGGCCATTAACAGTGAGAGAGCAGCTGCGGGGCCATTAACAGTGAGAGAGCAGCAGCGGGGCCATTAACAGTGAGAGAGCAGCAGCGGGGCCATTGACTTGTGAGAGAGCAGCAGCGGCGCCATTAACAGCGAGAGAGCAGCAGCGGGGCCATTGACTTGAGAGAGCAGCAGCGGCGCCATTAACAGCGAGAGAGCAGCAGCGGGGCCATTAACAGTGAGAGAGCAGCAGCGGGGCCATTGACTTGTGAGAGCAGCAGCGGGGCCATTAACAGTGAGAGAGCAGCAGCGGGGCCATTGACAGTGAGAGGGCAGCAGCGGGGCCATTAACAGCGAGAGAGCAGCTGCAGGGCCATTAACAGCGAGAGAGCAACAGCGGGGCCATTGACTTGTGAGAGAGCAGCAGCGGCGCCATTAACAGTGAGAGAGCAACAGCGGGGCCATTGACTTGTGAGAGAGCAGCAGCGGGCCCATTAACAGCGAGAGAGCAGCAGCGGGGCCATTAACAGCGAGACAGCAGCGGGGCCATTAACAGTGAGAGAGCAGCAGCTGGGCCATTGACAGCGAGAGAGCAGCTGCAGGGCCATTAACAGCGAGAGAGCAACAGCGGGGCCATTAACAGTGAGAGAGCAGCAGCGGGGCCATTAACAGTGAGAGAGCAGCAGCGGGGCCATTGACAGTGAGAGAGCAGCAGCGGGCCCATTAACAGCGAGAGAGCAGCAGCGGGGCCATTAACAGCGAGACAGCAGCGGGGCCATTAACAGTGAGAGAGCAGCAGCGGGGCCATTAACAGTGAGAGAGCAACAGCGGGGCCATTGACTTGTGAGAGAGCAGCAGCGGGCCCATTAACAGCGAGAGAGCAGCAGCGGGGCCATTAACAGCGAGACAGCAGCGGGGCCATTAACAGTGAGAGAGCAGCTGCAGGGCCATTAACAGCGAGGGAGCAACAGCGGGGCCATTGACTTGTGAGAGAGCAACAGCGGGGCCATTAACAGCGAGACAGCAGAGGGGCCATTAACAGTGAGAGAGCAGCAGCGGGGCCATTAACAGCGAGAGAGCAGCAGCGGGGACATTAACAGCGAGAGAGCAGCATCGGGGCCATTGACAGTGAGAGAGCAGCAGCGGGGCCATTAACAGCGAGAGAGCAGCAGCGGGGCCATTAACTGCGAGAGAGCAGAAGCGGGGACATTGACAGCGAGAGAGCAGCAGCGGGGCCATTAACAGCGAGAGAGCAGCAGCGGGGCCATTAACAGTGAGAGAGCAGCAGCGGGGCCATTGACAGTGAGAGAGCAGCAGCGGGGCCATTAACAGCGAGAGAGCAGCAGCGGGGCCATTAACAGCGAGAGAGCAGCAGCGGTGCCATTAACAGCGAGAGAGCAGCAGCGGGGCCATTAACAGTGAGAGAGCAGCAGCGGGGCCATTAACAGTGAGAGCATCAGCGGGGCCATTGACAGTGAGAGAGCAGCAGCGGGGCGATTAACATCGAGAGAGCAGCAGCGGGGCCATTAACAGTGAGAGAGCAGCAGCGGGGTCATTAACAGCTAGAGAGCTGCAGCGGGGCCATTAACAGCAAGAGAGCAGCAGCGGGGCCATTAACAGCGAGAGCGCAGCAGCGGGGCCATTAACAGCGAGAGCGCAGCAGCGGGGCCATTAACAGCGAGAGCGCAGCAGCGGGGCCATTAACAGCGAGAGCGCAGCAGCGGGGCCATTAACAGCGAGAGAGCAGCAGCGGGGCCATTAACAGCGAGAGAGCAGCAGCGGGGCCATTAACAGTGAGAGAGCAGCAGCGGGGCCATTAACAGCGAGAGAGCAGCAGCGGGGCCATTAACAGCGAGAGAGCAGCAGGGGGCCATTAACAGAGAGAGAGCAGCAGCGGGGCCAATAACAGTGAGAGAGCAGCAGGGGGCCATTAACAGTGAGAGAGCAATAGCGGGGCCATTAACAGCGAGAGAGCAGCAGCGGGGCCATTAACAGTGAGAGAGCAGCAGTGGGGCCTTTAACAGCGAGAGAGCAGCAGCGGGGCGATTAACAGCGAGAGAGCAGCAGCGGGGCCATTAACAGCGAGAGAGCAACAGCGGGGCCATTAACACAGAGCAGCAGCGGGGCATTCACAGTGAGAGAGCAGCAGCGGGGCCATTAACAGCGAGAGAGCAGCAGCGGTGACATTAACAGTGAGAGAGCAGCAGCGGGGCCATTGACAGCGAGAGAGCAGCAGCGGGGCCATTAACAGTGAGAGAGCAGCAGCGGGGCCATTAACAGTGAGAGAGCAGCAGCGGGGCCATTAACAGCGAGAGAGCAGCAGCGGGGCCATTAACAGCGAGAGAGCAGCAGCGGGGCCATTAACAGTGAGAGCAGCAGCGGGGCCATTAACAGTGAGAGCAGCAGCGGGGCCATTAACAGTGAGAGAGCAGCAGCGGGGCCATTAACAGCGAGAGAGCAGCAGCGGGGGCATCAACAGTGAGAGAGCAGCAGCGGGGGCATCTACAGCGAGAGAGCAACAGCGGGGTCATTAACAGTGAGAGAGCAGCAGCGGGGCCATTTACAGCTAGAGAGCAGCAGCGGGGCCATTAACAGCGAGAGAGCAGCAGCGGGGCCATTAACAGCGAGAGAGCAGCAGCGGGGCCATTAACAGTGATAGAGCAGCAGCGGGGCCATTAACAGTGATAGAGCAGCAGCGGGGTCATTAACAGCTCGAGAGCTGCAGCGGGGCCATTAACAGTGAGAGAGCAGCAGCGGGGCCATTAACAGTGAGAGAGCAGCAGCGGGGCCATTAACAGTGAGAGAGCAGCAGCGGGGCCATTAACAGTGAGAGAACAGCAGCGGGGCCATTAACAATGAGAGAGCTGCAGCGGGGCCATTAACAGCAAGAGAGCAGCAGCGAGGCCATTAACAGCTAGATCGCAGAAGCGGGGCCATTAACAGCGAGAGCGCAGCAGCGGGGCCATTAACAGTGAGAGCAGCTGCGGGGCCATTAACAGCGAGAGCGCAGCAGCGGGGCCATTAACAGCGAGAGAGCAGCAGCGGGGCCATTAACAGCGAGAGAGCAGCAGCTGGGCCATTGACAGTGAGAGAGCAGCAGCGGGGCCATTAACAGCGAGAGAGCAGCAGCGGGGCCATTAACAGTGAGAGAGCAGCAGCGGGGCCATTAACAGCGAGAGAGCAGCAGCGGGGCCATTAACAGTGAGAGCAGCAGCAGCGGGGCCATTAACAGTGAGAGAGCAGCAGCGGGGCCATTATCAGTGAGAGAGCAGCAGCTGGGCCATTGACAGCGAGAGAGCAGCAGCAGCGGGGGCATTAACAGTGAGAGAGCAGCAGCGGGGGCATTAACAGTGAGAGAGCAGCAGCGGGGCCATTAACAGCGAGAGAGCAGCAGCGGGGCCATTAACAGCGAGAGAGCAGCAGCGGGGCCATTAAAAGCGAGAGAGCAGCAGCTGGGCCATCAGCAGCGGGGCCATTAACAGTGAGAGAGCAGCAGCGGGGCCATTAACAGTGAGAGAGCAGCAGCTGGGCCATTAACAGTGAGAGAGCAGCAGCGGGGCCATTAACAGTGAGAGAGCAGCAGCGGGGCCATTAACAGCGAGAGAGCAGCTGCGGGGCCATTAACAGTGAGAGAGCAACAGCGGGGCCCTTAACAGCGAGCGAGCAGCAGCGGGGCCATTAACAGTGAGAGAGCAGCAGCGGGGCCATTAACAGCGAGAGAGCAGCAGCGGGGCCATTAACAGCGAGAGAGCAGCAGCGGGGCCATTAACAGCGAGAGAGCAGCAGCGGGGCCATTGACAGCGAGAGAGCAGCAGCGGGGCCATTGACAGCGAGAGAGCAGCAGCGGGGCCATTAACAGTGAGAGAGCAGTAGCGGGGCCATTAACAGTGAGAGAGCAGCAGCGGGGCCATTAACAGTGAGAGCTGCAGCGGGGCCATTGACAGTGAGAGAGCAGCAGCGGGGCCACTAACAGCGAGAGAGCAGCAGCAGGGCCATTAACAGTGAGAGAGCAGCAGCGGGGCCATTGACAGTGAGAGAGCAGCAGCGGGGCCATTGACAGTGAGAGAGCAGCAGCGGGGCCATTGACAGTGAGAGAGCAGCAGCGGGGCCATTAACAGTGAGAGAGCAGCAGCGGGGCCATTGACAGCGAGAGATCAGCAGCGGGGCCATTGACAGTGAGAGAGCAGCTGCAGGGCCATTAACAGCGAGAGAGCAGCAGCGGGGCCATTAACAGCGAGAGAGCAGCAGCGGGGCCATTAACAGCGAGAGAGCAGCAGCGGGGCCATTAACAGCGAGAGAGCAGCAGCGGGGCCATTGACAGTGAGAGAGCAGCTGCAGGGCCATTAACAGTGAGAGAGCAGCAGCGGGGCCATTAACAGCGAGAGAGCAGCAGCGGGGCCATTAACAGCGAGAGAGCAGCAGCGGGGCCATTAACAGTGAGAGAGCAATAGCGGGGCCATTAACAGAGCAGCAGCGGGGCCATTAACAGTGAGAGAGCAGCAGCGGGGCCATTAACAGTGAGAGAGCAGCTGCGGGGCCATTAACAGTGAGAGAGCAGCTGCGGGGCCATTAACAGTGAGAGAGCAGCTGCGGGGCCATTAACAGTGAGAGAGCAGCAGCGGGGCCATTAACAGTGAGAGAGCAGCAGCGGGGCCATTGACTTGTGAGAGAGCAGCAGCGGCGCCATTAACAGCGAGAGAGCAGCAGCGGGGCCATTGACTTGAGAGAGCAGCAGCGGCGCCATTAACAGCGAGAGAGCAGCAGCGGGGCCATTAACAGTGAGAGAGCAGCAGCGGGGCCATTGACTTGTGAGAGAGCAGCAGCGGGGCCATTAACAGTGAGAGAGCAGCAGCGGGGCCATTGACAGTGAGAGGGCAGCAGCGGGGCCATTAACAGCGAGAGAGCAGCTGCAGGGCCATTAACAGCGAGAGAGCAACAGCGGGGCCATTGACTTGTGAGAGAGCAGCAGCGGCGCCATTAACAGTGAGAGAGCAACAGCGGGGCCATTGACTTGTGAGAGAGCAGCAGCGGGCCCATTAACAGCGAGAGAGCAGCAGCGGGGCCATTAACAGCGAGACAGCAGCGGGGCCATTAACAGTGAGAGAGCAGCAGCTGGGCCATTGACAGCGAGAGAGCAGCTGCAGGGCCATTAACAGCGAGAGAGCAACAGCGGGGCCATTAACAGTGAGAGAGCAGCAGCGGGGCCATTAACAGTGAGAGAGCAGCAGCGGGGCCATTGACAGTGAGAGAGCAGCAGCGGGCCCATTAACAGCGAGAGAGCAGCAGCGGGGCCATTAACAGCGAGACAGCAGCGGGGCCATTAACAGTGAGAGAGCAGCAGCGGGGCCATTAACAGTGAGAGAGCAACAGCGGGGCCATTGACTTGTGAGAGAGCAGCAGCGGGCCCATTAACAGCGAGAGAGCAGCAGCGGGGCCATTAACAGCGAGACAGCAGCGGGGCCATTAACAGTGAGAGAGCAGCTGCAGGGCCATTAACAGCGAGGGAGCAACAGCGGGGCCATTGACTTGTGAGAGAGCAACAGCGGGGCCATTAACAGCGAGACAGCAGAGGGGCCATTAACAGTGAGAGAGCAGCAGCGGGGCCATTAACAGCGAGAGAGCAGCAGCGGGGACATTAACAGCGAGAGAGCAGCATCGGGGCCATTGACAGTGAGAGAGCAGCAGCGGGGCCATTAACAGCGAGAGAGCAGCAGCGGGGCCATTAACTGCGAGAGAGCAGAAGCGGGGACATTGACAGCGAGAGAGCAGCAGCGGGGCCATGGACAGCGAGAGAGCAGCAGCGGGGACATTGACAGCGAGAGAGCAGCAGCGGGGCCCTTGACAGCGAGAGAGCAGCAGCGGGGCCATTAACAGCGAGAGAGCAGCAGCGGGGCCATGAACTTCGAGAGAGCAGCAGCGGGGACATTGACAGTGAGAGAGCAGCAGCGGGGCCATTGACAGTGAGAGAGCAGCAGCGGGGCCATTGACAGTGAGAGAGCAGCAGCGGGGCCATTAACAGCGAGAGAGCAGCAGCGGGGCCATTAACAGCGAGAGAGCAGCAGCGGTGCCATTAACAGCGAGAGAGCAGCAGCGGGGCCATTAACAGTGAGAGAGCAGCAGCGGGGCCATTAACAGTGAGAGCATCAGCGGGGCCATTGACAGTGAGAGAGCAGCAGCGGGGCGATTAACATCGAGAGAGCAGCAGCGGGGCCATTAACAGTGAGAGAGCAGCAGCGGGGCCATTAACAGCGAGAGAGCAGCAGCGGGGTCATTAACAGCTAGAGAGCTGCAGCGGGGCCATTAACAGCAAGAGAGCAGCAGCGGGGCCATTAACAGCGAGAGCGCAGCAGCGGGGCCATTAACAGCGAGAGCGCAGCAGCGGGGCCATTAACAGCGAGAGCGCAGCAGCGGGGCCATTAACAGCGAGAGCGCAGCAGCGGGGCCATTAACAGCGAGAGCGCAGCAGCGGGGCCATTAACAGCGAGAGCGCAGCAGCGGGGCCATTAACAGCGAGAGCGCAGCAGCGGGGCCATTAACAGCGAGAGAGCAGCAGCGGGGCCATTAACAGCGAGAGCGCAGCAGCGGGGCCATTAACAGTGAGAGAGCAGCAGCGGGGCCATTAAGAGTGAGAGAGCAGCAGCGGGGCCATTAACAGCGAGAGAGCAGCAGCGGGGCCATTAACAGTGAGAGAGCAGCAGCGGGGCCATTAACAGCGAGAGAGCAGCAGCGGGGCCATTAACAGCGAGAGAGCAGCAGCGGGGCCATTAACAGCGAGAGAGCAGCAGCGGGGCTATTAACAGCGAGAGAGCAGCAGCGGGGCCATTAACAGCGAGAGCGCAGCAGCGGGGCCATTAACAGTGAGAGAGCAGCTGCGGGGCCATTGACAGTGAGAGAGCAGCTGCGGGGCCATTAACAGCGAGAGAGCAGCAGCGGGGCCATTAACAGCGAGAGAGCAGCAGCGGGGCCATTAACAGTGAGAGAGCAGCGGCGGGGCCATTAACAGTGAGAGAGCAGCAGCGGGGCCATTAAAAGTGAGAGAGCAGCAGCGGGGCCATTAAAAGTGAGAGAGCAGTAGGGGGGCCATTAACAGTGAGAGAGCAGCAGCGGGGCCATTGACTTGTGAGAGAGCAGCAGCGGCGCCAGTAACAGCGAGAGAGCAGCAGCGGGGTCATTGACTTGCGAGAGAGCAGCAGCGGCGCCATTAACAGCGAGAGAGCAGCAGCGGGGCCATTAACAGCGACAGAGCAGCAGCGGGGCCATTAACAGCGACAGAGCAGCAGCGGGGCCATTAACAGCGAGAGAGCAGCAGCGGGGCCATTAACAGCGAGAGAGCAGCAGCGGGGTCATTAACAGCGAGAGAGCAGCAGCGGGGCCATTAACAGTGAGAGCAGCAGCGGGGCCATTAACAGTGAGAGAGCAGCAGCGGGGCCATTAACAGCGAGAGAGCAGCTGCAGGGCCATTAACAGCGAGAGAGCAGCAGCGGGGCCATTAACAGCGAGAGAGCAGCAGCGGGGCTATTAACAGTGAGAGAGCAGCAGCGGGGCTATTAACAGCGAGAGCGCAGCAGCGGGGCCATTAACAGTGAGAGAGCAGCTGCGGGGCCATTGACAGTGAGAGAGCAGCTGCGGGGCCATTAACAGCGAGAGAGCAGCAGCGGGGCCATTAACAGCGAGAGAGCAGCAGCGGGGCCATTAACAGTGAGAGAGCAGCAGCGGGGCCATTAAAAGTGAGAGAGCAGTAGCGGGGCCATTAACAGTGAGAGAGCAGCAGCGGGGCCATTGACTTGTGAGAGAGCAGCAGCGGCGCCAGTAACAGCGAGAGAGCAGCAGCGGGGTCATTGACTTGCGAGAGAGCAGCAGCGGCGCCATTAACAGCGAGAGAGCAGCAGCGGGGCCATTAACAGCGACAGAGCAGCAGCAGGGCCATTAACAGCGACAGAGCAGCAGCGGGGCCATTAACAGCGACAGAGCAGCAGCGGGGCCATTAACAGCGAGAGAGCAGCAGCGGGGCCATTAACAGTGAGAGAGCAGCAGCGGGGTCATTAACAGCGAGAGAGCAGCAGCGGGGCCATTAACAGTGAGAGAGCAGCAGCGGGGCCATTAACAGTGAGAGAGCAGCAGCGGGGCCATTAACAGCGAGAGCGCAGCTGCAGGGCCATTAACAGCGAGAGCGCAGCTGCAGGGCCATTAACAGTGAGAGAGCAGCAGCGGGGCCATTAACAGTGAGAGAGCAGCAGCGGGGCCATTGACTTGTGAGAGAGCAGCAGCGGCGCCATTAACAGCGAGAGAGCAGCAGCGGGGCCATTGACTTGAGAGAGCAGCAGCGGCGCCATTAACAGCGAGAGAGCAGCAGCGGGGCCATTAACAGTGAGAGAGCAGCAGCGGGGCCATTGACTTGTGAGAGAGCAGCAGCGGGGCCATTAACAGTGAGAGAGCAGCAGCGGGGCCATTGACAGTGAGAGGGCAGCAGCGGGGCCATTAACAGCGAGAGAGCAGCTGCAGGGCCATTAACTTCGAGAGAGCAGCAGCGGGGCCATTAACAGCGAGAGAGCAGCAGCGGGGCCATTAACAGCGAGAGAGCAGCAGCGGGGCCATTAACAGTGAGAGAGCAGCAGCGGGGCCATCTACAGCGAGAGAGCAACAGCGGGACCATTAACAGTGAGAGAGCACAGCGGGGGCATCTACAGCGAGAGAGCAGCAGCGGTGCCATTAACAGCGAGAGAGCAGCAGCGGGGCCATTAACAATGAGAGAGCAGCAGCGGGGCCATTAACAGTGAGAGAGGAACATCGGGGGCCATTAACAGTGAGAGAGCAGCAGCGGGGCCATGAACAGCGAGAGAGCTGCAGCGGGGCCATTAACAGTGAGAGAGCAGCAGCGGGGCCATTAACAGCGAGAGAGCAGCAGCGGGGCCATTAACAGCGAGAGAGCAGCAGCGGGGCCATTAACAGCGAGAGAGCAGCAGCGGGGCCATTAACGGTGAGAGAGCAGCAGCGGGGCCATTAACGGTGAGAGAGCAGCAGCGGGGCCATTAACGGTGAGAGAGCAGCTGCGGGGCCATTAACGGTGAGAGAGCAGCTGCGGGGCCATTAACGGTGAGAGAGCAGCTGCGGGGCCATTAACGGTGAGAAAGCAGCAGCGGGGCCATTATCAGCGAGAGAGCAGCAGCGGGGCCATTAACAGTGAGAGAGCAGCAGCGGGGCCATTAACAGTGCGAGAGCAGCAGCGGGGCCATTAACAGTGCGAGAGCAGCAGCGGGGCCATTAACAGTGAGAGAGCAGCAGCGGGGCCATTAACAGCGAGAGAGCAGCAGCGGGGCCATTAACAGCGAGAGAGCAGCAGCGGGGCCTTTAACAGTGAGAGAGCAGCAGCAGGGCCCTTAACAGCGAGAGAGCAGCAGCGGGGCCATTAACAGTGAGAGAGCAGCAGCGGGGCCATTAACAGTGAGAGAGCAGCAGCGGGGCCATTAACAGCGAGAGAGCAGCAGCGGGGCCATTAACAGTGAGAGAGCAGCAGCGGGGCCATTAACAGTGAGAGAGCAGCAGCGGGGCCATTAACGGTGAGAGAGCAGCTGCGGGGCCATTAACACAGAGCAGCAGCGGGGCCATTAACAGCAAGAGAGCAGCAGCGGGGCCATTAACGGTGAGAGAGCAGCAGCGGGGCCATTAACGGTGAGAGAGCAGCTGCGGGGCCATTAACGGTGAGAGAGCAGCTGCGGGGCCATTAACGGTGAGAGAGCAGCTGCGGGGCCATTAACGGTGAGAAAGCAGCAGCGGGGCCATTATCAGCGAGAGAGCAGCAGCGGGGCCATTAACAGTGAGAGAGCAGCAGCGGGGCCATTAACAGTGAGAGAGCAGCAGCGGGGCCATTAACAGTGAGAGAGCAGCAGCGGGGCCATTAACAGTGAGAGAGCAGCTGCGGGGCCATTAACAGTGAGAGAGCAGCTGCGGGGCCATTAACAGTGAGAGCAGCAGCGGGGCCATTAACAGTGAGAGAGCAGTAGCGGGGCCATTAACAGTGAGAGAGCAGCAGCGGGGCCATTGACTTGTGAGAGAGCAGCAGCGGCGCCATTAACAGCGAGAGAGCAGCAGCGGGGCCATTGACTTGAGAGAGCAGCAGCGGCGCCATTAACAGCGAGAGAGCAGCAGCGGGGCCATTAACAGCGACAGAGCAGCAGCGGGGCCATTGACTTGTGAGAGAGCAGCAGCGGTGCCTTTAACAGCGAGAGAGCAGCAGCGGGGCCATTGACTTGTGAGAGAGCAGCAGCGGGGCCATTAACAGCGAGAGAGCAGCAGCGGGGTCATTAACAGCGAGAGAGCAGCAGCGGGGCCATTAACAGTGAGAGAGCAGCAGCGGGGCCATTGACAGTGAGAGGGCAGCAGCGGGGCCATTAACAGCGAGAGAGCAGCTGCAGGGCCATTAACAGCGAGAGAGCAACAGCGGGGCCATTGACTTGTGAGAGAGCAGCAGCGGCGCCATTAACAGTGAGAGAGCAACAGCGGGGCCATTGACTTGTGAGAGAGCAGCAGCGGGGCCATTAACAGCGAGACAGCAGCGGGGCCATTAACAGTGAGAAAGCAGCAGCTGGGCCATTGACAGCGAGAGAGCAGCTGCAGGGCCATTAACAGCGAGAGAGCAGCAGCGGCGCCATTAACAGTGAGAGAGCAGCAGCGGGGCCATTAACAGTGAGAGCAACAGCGGGGCCATTGACTTGTGAGAGAGCAGCAGCGGGCCCATTAACAGCGAGAGAGTAGCAGCGGGGCCATTAACAGCGAGACAGCAGCGGGGCCATTAACAGTGAGAGAGCAGCAGCGGGGCCATTAACAGTGAGAGAGCAACAGCGGGGCCATTGACTTGTGAGAGAGCAGCAGCGGGCCCATTAACAGCGAGAGAGCAGCAGCGGGGCCATTAACAGCGAGACAGCAGCGGGGCCATTAACAGTGAGAGAGCAGCTGCAGGGCCATTAACAGCGAGGGACCAACAGCGGGGCCATTGACTTGTGAGAGAGCAGCAGCGGGCCCATTAACAGCGAGAGAGCAGCAGCGGGGCCATTAACAGCGAGACAGCAGAGGGGCCATTAACAGTGAGAGAGCAGCAGCGGGGCCATTAACAGCGAGAGAGCAGCAGCGGGGCCATTAACAGCGAGAGAGCAGCAGCGGGGCCATTAACTGCGAGAGAGCAGAAGCGGGGACATTGACAGCGAGAGAGCAGCAGCGGGGCCATTAACAGCGAGAGAGCAGCAGCGGGGCCATTAACAGCGAGAGAGCAGCAGCGGGGCCATTAACTGCGAGAGAGCAGCAGCGAGGACATTGACTGCGAGAGAGCAGCAGCGGGGCCCTTGACAGCGAGAGAGCAGCAGCGGGGCCATTAACAGCGAGAGAGCAGCAGCGGGGCCATGAACTTCGAGAGAGCAGCAGCGGGGACATTGACAGCGAGAGAGCAGCATCGGGGCCATTAACAGTGAGAGAGCAGCAGCGGGGCCATTGACAGTGAGAGAGCAGCAGCGGGGCCATTGACAGTGAGAGAGCAGCAGCGGGGCCATTAACAGTGAGAGAGCAGCAGCGGGGCCATTAACAGCGAGAGAGCAGCTGCGGGGCCATTAACAGTGAGAGAGCAACAGCGGGGCCATTAACAGTGAGAGAGCAGCAGCGTGGCCATTAACAGTGAGAGAGCAGCAGCGGGGCCATTAACAGCGAGAGAGCAGCAGCGGGGCCATTAACAGTGAGAGAGCAGCAGCGGGGCCATTAACAGCGAGAGAGCAGCAGCTGGGCCATTAACAGTGAGAGAGCAGCAGCGGGGCCATTAACAGCGAGAGAGCAGCAGCTGGGCCATTAACAGTGAGAGAGCAGCAGCGGGGCCATTAACAGCGAGAGAGCAGCAGCGGGGCCATTAACAGCGAGAGAGCAGCAGCGGGGCCATTAACAGCGAGAGAGCAGCAGCGGGGCCATTAACAGCGAGAGAGCAGCAGCGGGGCCATTAACAGCGAGAGAGCAGCAGCGGTGCCATTAACAGCGAGAGAGCAGCAGCGGGGCCATTAACAGTGAGAGAGCAGCAGCGGGGCCATTGACAGCGAGAGAGCAGCAGCGGGGCCATTGACCGTGAGAGAGCAGCTGCGGGGCCATTGACAGTGAGAGAGCAGCTGCGGGGCCATTAACAGCGAGAGAGCAGCAGCGGGGCCATTAACAGTGAGAGAGCAGCAGCGGGGCCATTAACAGTGAGAGAGCAGCAGCGGGGCCATTAACAGTGAGAGAGCAGCAGCGGGGCCATTAACAGTGAGAGAGCAGTAGCGGGGCCATTAACAGTGAGAGAGCAGCAGCGGGGCCATTGACTTGTGAGAGAGCAGCAGCGGCGCCAGTAACAGCGAGAGAGCAGCAGCGGGGTCATTGACTTGCGAGAGAGCAGCAGCGGCGCCATTAACAGCGAGAGAGCAGCAGCGGGGCCATTAACAGCGACAGAGCAGCAGCGGGGCCATTAACAGTGACAGAGCAGCAGCGGGGCCATTAACAGCGAGAGAGCAGCAGCGGGGCCATTAACAGTGAGAGAGCAGCAGCGGGGCCATTAACAGCGAGAGAGCAGCTGCAGGGCCATTAACAGCGAGAGAGCAGCTGCAGGGCCATTAACAGCGAGAGAGCAACAGCGGGGCCATTGACTTGTGAGAGAGCAGCAGCGGCGCCATTAACAGTGAGAGAGCAGCAGCGGGGCCATTAACAGTGAGAGAGCAGCAGCGGGGCCATTAACAGCGAGAGAGCAGCAGCGGGGCCATTAACAGTGAGAGAGCAGCAGCGGGGTCATTAACAGCGAAAGAGCAGCAGCGGGGCCATTAACAGTGAGAGAGCAGCAGCGGGGCCATTAACAGTGAGAGAGCAGCAGCGGGGCCATTAACAGCGAGAGAGCAACTGCAGGGCCATTAACAGCAAGAGAGCAGCTGCAGGGCCATTAACAGCGAGAGAGCAACAGCGGGGCCATTGACTTGTGAGAGAGCAGCAGCGGCGCCATTAACAGTGAGAGAGCAGCAGCGGGGCCATTAACAGTGAGAGAGCAACAGCGGGGCCATTGACTTGTGAGAGAGCAGCAGCGGGCCCATTAACAGCGAGAGAGCAGCAGCGGGGCCATTAACAGTGAGAGAGCAGCAGCTGGGCCATTGACAGTGAGAGGGCAGCAGCGGGGCCATTAACAGCGAGAGAGCAGCTGCAGGGCCTTTAACAGCGAGAGAGCAACAGCGGGGCCATTGACTTGTGAGAGAGCAGCAGCGGCGCCATTAACAGTGAGAGAGCAACAGCGGGGCCATTAACAGCGAGACAGCAGCGGGGCCTTTAACAGTGAGAGAGCAGCAGCGGGGCCATTAACAGTGAGAGAGCAACAGCGGGGCCATTGACTTGTGAGAGAGCAGCAGTGGGGCCATTAACAGTGAGAGAGCAGCTGCAGGGCCATCAACAGCGGGGCCATTGACTTGTGAGAGAGCAGCAGCGGGCCCATTAACAGCGAGAGAGCAGCAGCGGGGCCATTAACAGCGAGACAGCTGCGGGGCCATTAACAGTGAGAGAGCAGCAGCGGGGCCATTAACAGCGAGAGAGCAGCAGCGGGGACATTAACAGCGAGAGAGCAGCATCGGGGCCATTGACAGTGAGAGAGCAGCAGCGGGGCCATTAACAACGAGAGAGCAGCAGCGGGGCCATTAACTGCGAGAGAGCAGCAGCGGGGACATTGACAGCGAGAGAGCAGCAGCGGGGCCATTGACAGTGAGAGAGCAGCAGCGGGGCCTTTAACTGCGAGAGAGCAGCAGCGGGGACATTGACAGCGAGAGAGCAGCAGCGGGGCCATTAACAGCGAGAGAGCAGCAGCGGGGCCATTAACTGCGAGAGAGCAGCAGCGGGGACATTGACAGCGAGAGAGCAGCATCGGGGCCATTAACAGTGAGAGAGCAGCAACGGGGCCATTAACAGTGAGAGAGCAGCAGCGGGGCCATTAACAGTGAGAGAGCAGCAGCGGGGCCATTAACAGTGAGAGAGCAGCAGCGGGGCCATTAACAGCGAGAGAGCAGCAGCGGGGCCATTAACAGCGAGACAGCAGCGGGGCCATTAACAGTGAGAGAGCAGCAGCGGGGCCATGAACAGTGAGAGAGCAACAGCGGGGCCATTGACTTGTGAGAGCAGCAGCGGGCCCATTAACAGCGAGACAGCAGCGGGGCCATTAACAGTGAGAGAGCAGCTGCAGGGCCATTGACTTGTGAGAGAGCAGCAGCGGGCCCATTAACAGCGAGAGAGCAGCAGCGGGGCCATTAACAGCGAGACAGCAGAGGGGCCATTAACAGCGAGAGAGCAGCAGCGGGGCCATTAACAGCGAGAGAGCAGCAGCGGGGCCATTAACAGCGACAGAGCAGCAGCGGGGCCATTAACAGTGACAGAGCAGCAGCGGGGCCATTAACAGCGAGAGAGCAGCAGCGGGGCCATTAACAGTGAGAGAGCAGCAGCGGGGCCATTAACAGCGAGAGAGCAGCTGCAGGGCCATTAACAGCGAGAGAGCAGCTGCAGGGCCATGAACAGCGAGAGAGCAACAGCGGGGCCATTGACTTGTGAGAGAGCAGCAGCGGCGCCATTAACAGTGAGAGAGCAGCAGCGGGGCCATTAACAGTGAGAGAGCAGCAGCGGGGCCATTAACAGCGAGAGAGCAGCAGCGGGGCCATTAACAGCGAGAGAGCAGCAGCGGGGTCATTAACAGCGAAAGAGCAGCAGCGGGGCCATTAACAGTGAGAGAGCAGCAGCGGGGCCATTAACAGTGAGAGAGCAGCAGCGGGGCCATTAACAGCGAGAGAGCAGCTGCAGGGCCATTAACAGCAAGAGAGCAGCTGCAGGGCCATTAACAGCGAGAGAGCAACAGCGGGGCCATTGACTTGTGAGAGAGCAGCAGCGGCGCCATTAACAGTGAGAGAGCAGCAGCGGGGCCATTAACAGTGAGAGAGCAACAGCGGGGCCATTGACTTGTGAGAGAGCAGCAGCGGGCCCATTAACAGCGAGAGAGCAGCAGCGGGGCCATTAACAGTGAGAGAGCAGCAGCTGGGCCATTGACAGTGAGAGGGCAGCAGCGGGGCCATTAACAGCGAGAGAGCCGCTGCAGGGCCTTTAACAGCGAGAGAGCAACAGCGGGGCCATTAACAGTGAGAGAGCAACAGCGGGGCCATTAACAGCGAGACAGCAGCAGGGCCTTTAACAGTGAGAGAGCAGCATGGGGGCCATTGACAGTGAGAGAGCAGCAGCGGGGCCATTAACAGCGAGAGAGCAGCAGCGGGGCCATTAACTGCGAGAGAGCAGCAGCGGGGACATTGACAGCGAGAGAGCAGCAGCGGGGCCCTTGACAGCGAGAGAGCAGCAGCGGGGCCATTAACAGCGAGAGAGCAGCAGCGGGGCCATGAACTTCGAGAGAGCAGCAGCGGGGACATTGACAGCGAGAGAGCAGCATCGGGGCCATTAACAGTGAGAGAGCAGCAGCGGGGCCATTGACAGTGAGAGAGCAGCAGCGGGGCCATTGACAGTGAGAGAGCAGCAGCGGGGCCATTAACAGTGAGAGAGCAGCAGCGGGGCCATTAACAGCGAGAGAGCAGCTGCGGGGCCATTAAAAGTGAGAGAGCAACAGCGGGGCCCTTAACAGCGAGAGAGCAGCAGCGGGGACATTAACAGTGAGAGAGCACAGCGGGGCCATTAACAGTGAGAGCGCAGCAGCGGGGCCATTAACAGCGAGAGAGCAGCAGCGGGGCCATTAACAGTGAGAGAGCAGCAGCGGGGCCATTAACAGCGAGAGAGCAGCAGCGGGGCCATTAACAGTGAGAGAGCAGCAGCGGGGCCATTAACAGCGAGAGAGCAGCTGCGGGGCCATTAACAGCGAGAGAGCAGCAGCGGGGCCATTAACAGCGAGAGAGCAGCAGCGGGGCCATTAACAGTGAGAGAGCAGCAGCGGGGCCATTAACAGTGAGAGAGCAGTAGCGGGGCCATTAACAGTGAGAGAGCAGCAGCGGGGCCATTGACTTGTGAGAGAGCAGCAGCGGCGCCAGTAACAGCGAGAGAGCAGCAGCGGGGTCATTGACTTGCGAGAGAGCAGCAGCGGCGCCATTAACAGCGAGAGAGCAGCAGCGGGGCCATTAACAGCGAGAGAGCAGCAGCGGGGCCATTAACAGCGAGAGAGCAGCAGCGGGGCCATTAACAGCGACAGAGCAGCAGCGGGGCCATTAACAGCGAGAGAGCAGCAGCGGGGCCATTAACAGTGAGAGAGCAGCAGCGGGGTCATTAACAGTGAGAGAGCAGCAGCGGGGCCATTAACAGTGAGAGAGCAGCAGCGGGGCCATTAACAGCGAGAGAGCAGCTGCAGGGCCATTAACAGCGAGAGAGCAGCTGCAGGGCCATTAACAGCGAGAGAGCAGCTGCAGGGCCATTAACAGCGAGAGAGCAACAGCGGGGCCATTGACTTGTGAGAGAGCAGCAGCGGCGCCATTAACAGTGAGAGAGCAGCAGCGGGGCCATTAACAGTGAGAGAGCAACAGCGGGGCCATTGACTTGTGAGAGAGCAGCAGCGGGCCCATTAACAGCGAGAGAGCAGCAGCGGGGCCATTAACAGTGAGAGAGCAGCAGCTGGGCCATTGACAGTGAGAGGGCAGCAGCGGGGCCATTAACAGCGAGAGAGCCGCTGCAGGGCCTTTAACAGCGAGAGAGCAACAGCGGGGCCATTGACTTGTGAGAGAGCAGCAGCGGGGCCATTAACAGTGAGAGAGCAGCAGCGGGGCCATTAACAGTGAGAGAGCAACAGCGGGGCCATTGACTTGTGAGAGAGCAGCAGTGGGGCCATTAACAGTGAGAGAGCAGCTGCAGGGCCATCAACAGCGGGGCCATTGACTTGTGAGAGAGCAGCAGCGGGCCCATTAACAGCGAGAGAGCAGCAGCGGGGCCATTAACAGTGAGAGAGCAGCAGCGGGGCCATTAACAGCGAGAGAGCAGCAGCGGGGCCATTAACAGCGAGAGAGCAGCAGCGGGGCCATTAACAGCGAGAGAGCAGCAGCGGGGCCATTAACAGCGAGAGAGCAGCAGCGGGGCCATTAACTGCGAGAGAGCAGCAGCGGGGACATTGACAGCGAGAGAGCAGCAGCGGGGCCATTGACAGTGAGAGAGCAGCAGCGGGGCCATTAACATCGAGAGAGCAGCAGCGGGGCCTTTGACTGCGAGAGAGCAGCAGCGGGGACATTGACAGCGAGAGAGCAGCAGCGGGGCCATTAACAGCGAGAGAGCAGCAGCGGGGCCATTAACTGCGAGAGAGCAGCAGCGGGGACATTGACAGCGAGAGAGCAGCATCGGGGCCATTAACAGTGAGAGAGCAGCAGTGGGGCCATTGACAGTGAGAGAGCAGCAGCGGGGCCATTAACAGTGAGAGAGCAGCAGCGGGGCCATTGACAGTGAGAGAGCAGCAGCGGGGCCATTAACAGTGAGAGAGCAGCAACGGGGCCATTAACAGCGAGAGAGCAGCAGCGGGGCCATCAACAGTGAGACAGCAGAGGGGCCATTAACAGTGAGAGAGCAGCAGCTGGGCCATTGACAGTGAGAGGGCAGCAGCGGGGCCATTAACAGCGAGAGAGCCGCTGCAGGGCCTTTAACAGCGAGAGAGCAACAGCGGGGCCATTGACTTGTGAGAGAGCAACAGCGGGGCCATTAACAGCGAGACAGCAGCGGGGCCTTTAACAGTGAGAGAGCAGCAGCGGGGCCATTAACAGTGAGAGAGCAACAGCGGGGCCATTGACTTGTGAGAGAGCAGCAGTGGGGCCATTAACAGTGAGAGAGCAGCTGCAGGGCCATTAACAGTGAGAGAGCAACAGCGGGGCCATTGACTTGTGAGAGAGCAGCAGCGGGCCCATTAACAGCGAGAGAGCAGCAGCGGGGCCATTGACAGTGAGAGAGCAGCAGCGGGGCCATTGACAGTGAGAGAGCAGCAGCGGGGCCATTAACAACGAGAGCAGCAGCAGCGGGGCCATTAACTGCGAGAGAGCAGCAGCGGGGACATTGACAGCGAGAGAGCAGCAGCGGGGCCATTGACAGTGAGAGAGCAGCAGCGGGGCCATTAACATCGAGAGAGCAGCAGCGGGGACATTGACAGCGAGAGAGAAGCAGCGGGGCCATTAACAGCGAGAGAGCAGCAGCGGGGCGATTAACTGCGAGAGAGCAGCAGCGGGGCCATTAACAGTGAGAGAGCAGCAACGGGGCCATTAACAGTGAGAGAGCAGCAGCGGGGCCATTGACAGTGAGAGAGCAGCAGCGGGGCCATTAACAGTGAGAGAGCAGCAGCGGGGCCATTAACAGCGAGAGAGCAGCAGCGGGGCCTTTAACAGTGAGAGAGCAGCAGCGGGGCCCTTAACAGCGAGAGAGCAGCAGCGGGGCCATTAACAGTGAGAGAGCAGCAGCGGGGCCATTAACAGTGAGAGAGCAGCAGCGGGGCCATTAACAGTGAGAGAGCAGCAGCGGGGCCATTAACGGTGAGAGAGCAGCAGCGGGGCCATTAACGGTGAGAGAGCAGCAGCGGGGCCATTAACAGCGAGAGAGCAGCAGCGGGGCCATTAACAGCAAGAGAGCAGCAGCGGGGCCATTAACAGCGAGAGAGCAGCAGCGGGGCCATTAACAGTGAGAGAGCAGCAGCGGGGCCATTAACAGCGAGAGAGCAGCAGCGGGGCCATTAACAGTGAGAGAGCAGCAGCGGGGCCATTAACAGTGAGAGAGCAGCAGCGGCACATTAACAGTGAGAGAGCAGCAGCGGGGCCATTGACAGTGAGAGAGCAGCAGCGGGGCCATTAACAGTGAGCGCAGCAGCGGGGCCATTAACTGTGAGAGAGCAGCAGCGGGGCCATTAACGGTGAGAGAGCAGCTGCGGGGCCATTAACGGTGAGAGAGCAGCAGCGGGGCCATTAACAGTGAGAGAGCAGCAGCGGTGCCATTAACAGTGAGAGAGCAGCAGCGGGGCCATTAACAGTGAGAGAGCAGCAGCGGTGCCATTAACAGTGAGAGAGCAGCAGCGGGGCCATTAACAGCAAGAGAGCAGCAGCGGGGCCATTAACGGTGAGAGAGCAGCTGCGGGGCCATTAACGGTGAGAGAGCAGCAGCGGGGCCATTAACAGTGAGAGAGCAGCAGCGGGGCCATTAACACAGAGCAGCAGCGGGGCCATTAACGGCGAGAGAGCAGCTGCGGGGCCATTAACGGTGAGAGAGCAGCAGCGGGGCCATTAACAGCGAGAGAGCAGGAGCGGGGCCATTAACAGCGAGAGAGCAGGAGCGGGGCCATTAACAGCGGGAGAGCAGCAGCGGGGCCATTAACAGCGAGAGAGCAGCAGCGGGGCCATTAACAGTGAGAGAGCAGCAGCGGGGCCATTAACAGTGAGAGAGCAGCAGCGGGGCCATTAACAGTGAGAGAGCAGCTGCGGGGCCATTAACAGTGAGAGAGCAGCTGCGGGGCCATTAACAGTGAGAGAGCAGCAGCGGGGCCATTAACACAGAGAGAGCAGTAGCGGGGCCATTAACAGTGAGAGAGCAGCAGCGGGGCCATTGACTTGTGAGAGAGCAGCAGCGGCGCCATTAACAGCGAGAGAGCAGCAGCGGGGCCATTGACTTGAGAGAGCAGCAGCGGCGCCATTAACAGCGTGAGAGCAGCAGCGGGGCCATTAACAGCGACAGAGCAGCAGCGGGGCCATTAACAGTGAGAGAGCAGTAGCGGGGCCATTAACAGTGAGAGAGCAGCAGCGGGGCCATTGACAGTGAGAGAGCAGCAGCGGGGCCATTAACAGTGAGAGAGCAGCAGCGGGGCCATTAACAGCGAGAGAGCAGCAGCGGGGCCTTTAACAGTGAGAGAGCAGCAGCGGGGCCCTTAACAGCGAGAGAGCAGCAGCGGGGCCATTAACAGTGAGAGAGCAGCAGCGGGGCCATTAACAGTGAGAGAGCAGCAGCGGGGCCATTAACAGTGAGAGAGCAGCAGCGGGGCCATTAACGGTGAGAGAGCAGCAGCGGGGCCATTAACGGTGAGAGAGCAGCAGCGGGGCCATTAACAGCGAGAGAGCAGCAGCGGGGCCATTAACAGCAAGAGAGCAGCAGCGGGGCCATTAACAGCGAGAGAGCAGCAGCGGGGCCATTAACAGTGAGAGAGCAGCAGCGGGGCCATTAACGGTGAGAGAGCAGCAGCGGGGCCCTTAACAGCGAGAGAGCAGCAGCGGGGCCATTAACAGTGAGAGAGCAGCAGCGGGGCCATTAACAGTGAGAGAGCAGCAGCGGGGCCATTAACAGCGAGAGAGCAGCAGCGGGGCCATTAACAGCAAGAGAGCAGCAGCGGGGCCATTATCAGCGAGAGAGCAGCAGCGGGGCCATTAACAGTGAGAGAGCAGCAGCGGGGCCATTAACAGTGAGAGAGCAGCAGCGGCACATTAACAGTGAGAGAGCAGTAGCGGGGCCATTAACAGTGAGAGAGCAGCAGCGGGGCCATTGACAGTGAGAGAGCAGCAGCGGGGCCATTAACAGTGAGAGAGCAGCAGCGGGGCCATTAACAGCGAGAGAGCAGCAGCGGGGCCTTTAACAGTGAGAGAGCAGCAGCGGGGCCCTTAACAGCGAGAGAGCAGCAGCGGGGCCATTAACAGTGAGAGAGCAGCAGCGGGGCCATTAACAGTGAGAGAGCAGCAGCGGGGCCATTAACAGTGAGAGAGCAGCAGCGGGGCCATTAACGGTGAGAGAGCAGCAGCGGGGCCATTAACGGTGAGAGAGCAGCAGCGGGGCCATTAACAGCGAGAGAGCAGCAGCGGGGCCATTAACAGCAAGAGAGCAGCAGCGGGGCCATTAACAGCGAGAGAGCAGCAGCGGGGCCATTAACAGTGAGAGAGCAGCAGCGGGGCCATTAACAGCGAGAGAGCAGCAGCGGGGCCATTAACAGTGAGAGAGCAGCAGCGGGGCCATTAACAGTGAGAGAGCAGCAGCGGCACATTAACAGTGAGAGAGCAGCAGCGGGGCCATTGACAGTGAGAGAGCAGCAGCGGGGCCATTAACAGTGAGCGCAGCAGCGGGGCCATTAACTGTGAGAGAGCAGCAGCGGGGCCATTAACGGTGAGAGAGCAGCTGCGGGGCCATTAACGGTGAGAGAGCAGCAGCGGGGCCATTAACAGTGAGAGAGCAGCAGCGGTGCCATTAACAGTGAGAGAGCAGCAGCGGGGCCATTAACAGTGAGAGAGCAGCAGCGGTGCCATTAACAGTGAGAGAGCAGCAGCGGGGCCATTAACAGCAAGAGAGCAGCAGCGGGGCCATTAACGGTGAGAGAGCAGCTGCGGGGCCATTAACGGTGAGAGAGCAGCAGCGGGGCCATTAACAGTGAGAGAGCAGCAGCGGGGCCATTAACACAGAGCAGCAGCGGGGCCATTAACGGCGAGAGAGCAGCTGCGGGGCCATTAACGGTGAGAGAGCAGCAGCGGGGCCATTAACAGCGAGAGAGCAGGAGCGGGGCCATTAACAGCGAGAGAGCAGGAGCGGGGCCATTAACAGCGGGAGAGCAGCAGCGGGGCCATTAACAGCGAGAGAGCAGCAGCGGGGCCATTAACAGTGAGAGAGCAGCAGCGGGGCCATTAACAGTGAGAGAGCAGCAGCGGGGCCATTAACAGTGAGAGAGCAGCTGCGGGGCCATTAACAGTGAGAGAGCAGCTGCGGGGCCATTAACAGTGAGAGAGCAGCAGCGGGGCCATTAACACAGAGAGAGCAGTAGCGGGGCCATTAACAGTGAGAGAGCAGCAGCGGGGCCATTGACTTGTGAGAGAGCAGCAGCGGCGCCATTAACAGCGAGAGAGCAGCAGCGGGGCCATTGACTTGAGAGAGCAGCAGCGGCGCCATTAACAGCGTGAGAGCAGCAGCGGGGCCATTAACAGCGACAGAGCAGCAGCGGGGCCATTAACAGTGAGAGAGCAGTAGCGGGGCCATTAACAGTGAGAGAGCAGCAGCGGGGCCATTAACAGCGAGAGAGCAGCAGCGGGGTCATTAACAGTGAGAGAGCAGCAGCGGGGCCATCAACAGTGAGACAGCAGAGGGGCCATTAACAGTGAGAGAGCAGCAGCGGGGCCATGAGCAGCAGCGGGGCCTTTAACAGTGAGAGAGCAGCAGCGGGGCCCTTAACAGCGAGAGAGCAGCAGCGGGGCCATTAACAGTGAGAGAGCAGCAGCGGGGCCATTAACAGTGAGAGAGCAGCAGCGGGGCCATTAACAGCAAGAGAGCAGCAGCGGGGCCATTAACAGTGAGAGAGCAGCAGCGGGGCCATTAACGGTGAGAGAGCAGCAGCGGGGCCATTAACAGTGAGAGAGCAGCAGCGGCCCATTAAAAGTGAGAGAGCAGCAGCGGGGCCATTGGCAGTGAGAGAGCAGCAGCGGGGCCATTAACAGCGAGAGAGCAGCAGCGGGGCCATTAACAGTGAGAGAGCAGCAGCGGGGCCATTAACTGTGAGAGAGCAGCAGCGGGGCCATTAACGGTGAGAGAGCAGCTGCGGGGCCATTAACACTGAGAGCAGCAGCGGGGCCATTAACGGTGAGAGAGCAGCAGCGGGGCCATTAACGGTGAGAGAGCAGCAGCGGGGCCATTAACGGTGAGAGAGCAGCTGCGGGGCCATTAACGGTGAGAGAGCAGCAGCGGGGCCATTAACGGTGAGAGAGCAGCAGCGGGGCCATTAACAGCAAGAGAGCAGCAGCGGGGCCATTAACGGTGAGAGAGCAGCAGCGGGGCCATTAACGGTGAGAGAGCAGCTGCGGGGCCATTAACGGTGAGAGAGCAGCAGCGGGGCCATTAACAGTGAGAGAGCAGCAGCGGGGCCATTAACGGTGAGAGAGCAGCAGCGGGGCCCTTAACAGCGAGAGAGCAGGAGCGGGGCCATTAACAGCGAGAGAGCAGGAGCGGGGCCATTAACAGCGAGAGAGCAGCAGCGGGGCCATTAACAGCGAGAGAGGAGCAGCGGGGCCATTAACAGTGAGAGAGGAGCAGCGGGGCCATTAACAGTGAGAGAGCAGCAGCGGGGCCATTAACAGTGAGAGAGCAGCAGCGGGGCCATTAACAGTGAGAGAGCAGCTGCGGGGCCATTAACAGTGAGAGAGCAGCTGCGGGGCCATTAACAGTGAGAGAGCAGCAGCGGGGCCATTAACAGTGAGAGAGCAGCAGCGGGGCCATTGACTTGTGAGAGAGCAGCAGCGGCGCCATTAACAGCGAGACAGCAGCGGGGCCATTGACTTGTGAGAGAGCAGCAGCGGGCCCATTAACAGCGAGAGAGCAGCAGCGGGGCCATTAACAGCGAGACAGCAGCGGGGCCATTAACAGTGAGAGAGCAGCAGCTGGGCCATTGACAGCGAGAGAGCAGCTGCAGGGCCATTAACAGCGAGAGAGCAACAGCGGGGCCATTAACAGTGAGAGAGCAGCAGCGGCGCCATTAACAGTGAGAGAGCAGCAGCGGGGCCATCAACAGCGGGGCCATTGACTTGTGAGAGAGCAGCAGCGGGCCCATTAACAGCGAGAGAGCAGCAGCGGGGCCATTAACAGTGAGAGCAGCAGCGGGGCCATTAACAGTGAGAGAGCAGCAGCGGGGCCATTAACAGTGAGAGAGCAACAGCGGGGCCATCAACAGCGGGGCCATTATCAGTGAGAGAGCAGCAGCGGGGCCATTAACAGCGAGAGAGCAGCAGCGGGGACATTAACAGCGAGAGAGCAGCATCGGGGCCATTGACAGTGAGAGAGCAGCAGCGGGGCCATTAACAGCGAGAGAGCAGCAGCGGGGCCATTAACTGCGAGAGAGCAGCAGCGGGGACATTGACAGCGAGAGAGCAGCAGCGGGGCCATTGACAGTGAGAGAGCAGCAGCGGGGCCATTAACAGCGAGAGAGCAGCAGCGGGGCCATTAACAGCGAGAGAGCAGCAGCGGGGCCATTAACAGTGAGAGAGCAGCAGCGGGGCCATTAACAGTGAGAGAGCAGCAGCGGGGCCATTGACAGTGAGAGAGCAGCAGCGGGGCCATTAACAGCGACAGAGCAGCAGCGGGGCCATTAACAGTGAGAGAGCAGTAGCGGGGCCATTAACAGTGAGAGAGCAGCAGCGGGGCCATTAACAGCGAGAGAGCAGCAGCGGGGTCATTAACAGTGAGAGAGCAGCAGCGGGGCCATCAACAGTGAGACAGCAGAGGGGCCATTAACAGTGAGAGAGCAGCAGCGGGGCCATGAGCAGCAGCGGGGCCTTTAACAGTGAGAGAGCAGCAGCGGGGCCCTGAACAGCGAGAGAGCAGCAGCGGGGCCATTAACAGTGAGAGAGCAGCAGCGGGGCCATTAACAGTGAGAGAGCAGCAGCGGGGCCATTAACAGCAAGAGAGCAGCAGCGGGGCCATTAACAGTGAGAGAGCAGCAGCGGGGCCATTAACGGTGAGAGAGCAGCAGCGGGGCCATTAACAGTGAGAGAGCAGCAGCGGCCCATTAACAGTGAGAGAGCAGCAGCGGGGCCATTGACAGTGAGAGAGCAGCAGCGGGGCCATTAACAGCGAGAGAGCAGCAGCGGGGCCATTAACAGTGAGAGAGCAGCAGCGGGGCCATTAACTGTGAGAGAGCAGCAGCGGGGCCATTAACGGTGAGAGAGCAGCTGCGGGGCCATTAACACAGAGCAGCAGCGGGGCCATTAACGGTGAGAGAGCAGCAGCGGGGCCATTAACGGTGAGAGAGCAGCTGCGGGGCCATTAACGGTGAGAGAGCAGCAGCGGGGCCATTAACAGTGAGAGAGCAGCAGCGGGGCCATTAACAGCAAGAGAGCAGCAGCGGGGCCATTAACGGTGAGAGAGCAGCAGCGGGGCCATTAACGGTGAGAGAGCAGCTGCGGGGCCATTAACGGTGAGAGAGCAGCAGCGGGGCCATTAACAGTGAGAGAGCAGCAGCGGGGCCATTAACAGCGAGAGAGCAGCTGCGGGGCCATTAACGGTGAGAGAGCAGCAGCGGGGCCCTTAACAGCGAGAGAGCAGGAGCGGGGCCATTAACAGCGAGAGAGCAGGAGCGGGGCCATTAACAGCGAGAGAGCAGCAGCGGGGCCATTAACAGCGAGAGAGGAGCAGCGGGGCCATTAACAGTGAGAGAGGAGCAGCGGGGCCATTAACAGTGAGAGAGCAGCAGCGGGGCCATTAACAGTGAGAGAGCAGCAGCGGGGCCATTAACAGTGAGAGAGCAGCTGCGGGGCCATTAACAGTGAGAGAGCAGCTGCGGGGCCATTAACAGTGAGAGAGCAGCAGCGGGGCCATTAACAGTGAGAGAGCAGCAGCGGGGCCATTGACTTGTGAGAGAGCAGCAGCGGCGCCATTAACAGCGAGAGAGCAGCAGCGGGGCCATTGACTTGTGAGAGAGCAGCAGCGGGCCCATTAACAGCGAGAGAGCAGCAGCGGGGCCATTAACAGCGAGACAGCAGCGGGGCCATTAACAGTGAGAGAGCAGCAGCTGGGCCATTGACAGCGAGAGAGCAGCTGCAGGGCCATTAACAGCGAGAGAGCAACAGCGGGGCCATTAACAGTGAGAGAGCAGCAGCGGCGCCATTAACAGTGAGAGAGCAGCAGCGGGGCCATCAACAGCGGGGCCATTGACTTGTGAGAGAGCAGCAGCGGGCCCATTAACAGCGAGAGAGCAGCAGCGGGGCCATTAACAGTGAGAGAGCAGCAGCGGGGCCATTAACAGTGAGAGAGCAGCAGCGGGGCCATTGACAGTGAGAGAGCAGCAGCGGGGCCATTAACAGCGACAGAGCAGCAGCGGGGCCATTAACAGTGAGAGAGCAGTAGCGGGGCCATTAACAGTGAGAGAGCAGCAGCGGGGCCATTAACAGCGAGAGAGCAGCAGCGGGGTCATTAACAGTGAGAGAGCAGCAGCGGGGCCATCAACAGTGAGACAGCAGAGGGGCCATTAACAGTGAGAGAGCAGCAGCGGGGCCATGAGCAGCAGCGGGGCCTTTAACAGTGAGAGAGCAGCAGCGGGGCCCTGAACAGCGAGAGAGCAGCAGCGGGGCCATTAACAGTGAGAGAGCAGCAGCGGGGCCATTAACAGTGAGAGAGCAGCAGCGGGGCCATTAACAGCAAGAGAGCAGCAGCGGGGCCATTAACAGTGAGAGAGCAGCAGCGGGGCCATTAACGGTGAGAGAGCAGCAGCGGGGCCATTAACAGTGAGAGAGCAGCAGCGGCCCATTAACAGTGAGAGAGCAGCAGCGGGGCCATTGACAGTGAGAGAGCAGCAGCGGGGCCATTAACAGCGAGAGAGCAGCAGCGGGGCCATTAACAGTGAGAGAGCAGCAGCGGGGCCATTAACTGTGAGAGAGCAGCAGCGGGGCCATTAACGGTGAGAGAGCAGCTGCGGGGCCATTAACACAGAGCAGCAGCGGGGCCATTAACGGTGAGAGAGCAGCAGCGGGGCCATTAACGGTGAGAGAGCAGCTGCGGGGCCATTAACGGTGAGAGAGCAGCAGCGGGGCCATTAACAGTGAGAGAGCAGCAGCGGGGCCATTAACAGCAAGAGAGCAGCAGCGGGGCCATTAACGGTGAGAGAGCAGCAGCGGGGCCATTAACGGTGAGAGAGCAGCTGCGGGGCCATTAACGGTGAGAGAGCAGCAGCGGGGCCATTAACAGTGAGAGAGCAGCAGCGGGGCCATTAACAGCGAGAGAGCAGCTGCGGGGCCATTAACGGTGAGAGAGCAGCAGCGGGGCCCTTAACAGCGAGAGAGCAGGAGCGGGGCCATTAACAGCGAGAGAGCAGGAGCGGGGCCATTAACAGCGAGAGAGCAGCAGCGGGGCCATTAACAGCGAGAGAGGAGCAGCGGGGCCATTAACAGTGAGAGAGGAGCAGCGGGGCCATTAACAGTGAGAGAGCAGCAGCGGGGCCATTAACAGTGAGAGAGCAGCAGCGGGGCCATTAACAGTGAGAGAGCAGCTGCGGGGCCATTAACAGTGAGAGAGCAGCTGCGGGGCCATTAACAGTGAGAGAGCAGCAGCGGGGCCATTAACAGTGAGAGAGCAGCAGCGGGGCCATTGACTTGTGAGAGAGCAGCAGCGGCGCCATTAACAGCGAGAGAGCAGCAGCGGGGCCATTGACTTGTGAGAGAGCAGCAGCGGGCCCATTAACAGCGAGAGAGCAGCAGCGGGGCCATTAACAGCGAGACAGCAGCGGGGCCATTAACAGTGAGAGAGCAGCAGCTGGGCCATTGACAGCGAGAGAGCAGCTGCAGGGCCATTAACAGCGAGAGAGCAACAGCGGGGCCATTAACAGTGAGAGAGCAGCAGCGGCGCCATTAACAGTGAGAGAGCAGCAGCGGGGCCATCAACAGCGGGGCCATTGACTTGTGAGAGAGCAGCAGCGGGCCCATTAACAGCGAGAGAGCAGCAGCGGGGCCATTAACAGTGAGAGCAGCAGCGGGGCCATTAACAGTGAGAGAGCAACAGCGGGGCCATCAACAGCGGGGCCATTATCAGTGAGAGAGCAGCAGCGGGGCCATTAACAGCGAGAGAGCAGCAGCGGGGACATTAACAGCGAGAGAGCAGCATCGGGGCCATTGACAGTGAGAGAGCAGCAGCGGGGCCATTAACAGCGAGAGAGCAGCAGCGGGGCCATTAACTGCGAGAGAGCAGCAGCGGGGACATTGACAGCGAGAGAGCAGCAGCGGGGCCATTGACAGTGAGAGAGCAGCAGCGGGGCCATTAACAGCGAGAGAGCAGCAGCGGGGCCATTAACAGCGAGAGAGCAGCAGCGGGGCCATTAACAGTGAGAGAGCAGCAGCGGGGCCATTAACAGTGAGAGAGCAGCAGCGGGGCCATTGACAGTGAGAGAGCAGCAGCGGGGCCATTAACAGTGAGAGAGCACAGCGGGGCCATTAACAGTGAGAGAGCAGCAGCGGGGCCATTAACAATGAGAGAGCAGCAGCGGGGCCATTAACAGCGAGAGAGCAGCAGCGGGGCCATTAACAGCGAGAGAGCAGCAGCGGGGTCATTAACAGTGAGAGAGCAGCAGCGGGGCCATTAACAGCGAGAGAGCAGCAGCGGGGCCATCAACAGTGAGACAGCAGAGGGGCCATTAACAGCGAGAGAGCAGCAGCGGGGCCATTAACAGCGAGAGAGTAGCAGCGGGGCCTTTAACAGTGAGAGAGCAGCAGCGGGGCCCTTAATGGCCCCGCTGCTGCTCTCTCACTGTTAAGGGCCCCGCTGCTGCTCTCTCACTGTTAAAGGCCCCGCTGCTACTCTCTCGCTGTTAATGGCCCCGCTGCTGCTCTCTCGCTGTTAATGGGCCCGCTGCTGCTCTCTCACTGTTAATGGCCCCGCTGCTGCTCTCTCACTGTTAACAGTGAGAGAGCAGCAGCGCGCCCATTAACAGCGAGAGAGTAGCAGCGGGGCCATTAACAGCGAGACAGCAGCGGCGGGGCCATTAACAGTGAGAGAGCAACAGCGGGGCCATTGACTTGTGAGAGAGCAGCAGTGGGGCCATTAACAGTGAGAGAGCAGCTGCAGGGCCATCAACAGCGGGGCCATTGACTTGTGAGAGAGCAGCAGCGGGCCCATTAACAGCGGGGCCATTGACTTGTGAGAGAGCAGCAGCGGGCCCATTAACAGTGAGAGAGCAGCAGCGGGGCCATTAACAGCGAGACAGCAGCGGGGCCATTAACAGTGAGAGAGCAGCAGCGGGGCCATTAACAGCGAGAGAGCAGCAGCGGGGCCTTAACTGCGAGAGAGCAGCAGCGGGGCCATTGACAGTGAGAGAGCAGCAGCGGGGCCATTAACTGCGAGAGAGCAGCAGCGGGGCCCTTGACAGCGAGAGAGCAGCAGCGGGGCCCTTGACAGCGAGAGAGCAGCAGCGGGGCCATTAACTGCGAGAGAGCAGCAGCGGGGACATTGACAGCGAGAGAGCAGCATCGGGGCCATTAACAGTGAGAGAGCAGCAGCGGGGCCATTGACAGTGAGAGAGCAGCAGCGGGGCCATTAACAGTGAGAGAGCAGCAACGGGGCCATTAACAGTGAGAGAGCAGCAGCGGGGCCATTAACAGTGAGAGAGCAGCAGCGGGGCCATTAACAGCGAGAGAGCAGCTGCGGGGCCATTAACAGTGAGAGAGCAACAGCGGGGCCCTTAACAGCGAGAGAGCAGCAGCGGGGCCCTTAACAGCGAGAGAGCAGCAGCGGGGCCATTAACAGCGAGAGAGCAGCAGCGGGGCCATTAACAGCGAGAGAGCAGCAGCGGGGCCATTAACAGTGAGAGAGCAGCAGCGGGGCCATTAACAGCGAGAGAGCAGCAGCGGGGCCATCAACAGTGAGGGAGCAGCAGCGGGGCCATTAACAGCGAGAGAGCAGCAGCGGGGCCATTAACAGCGAGAGAGCAACAGCGGGGCCATTGACTTGTGAGAGAGCAGCAGCGGGCCCATTAACAGCGAGAGAGCAGAAGCGGGGCCATTGACAGTGAGAGAGCAGCAGCGGGGCCATTAACAACGAGAGAGCAGCAGCGGGGCCATTAACTGCGAGAGAGCAGCAGCGGGGACATTGACAGCGAGAGAGCAGCAGCGGGGCCATTGACAGTGAGAGAGCAGCAGCGGGGCCATTAACATCGAGAGAGCAGCAGCGGGGCCTTTAACTGCGAGAGAGCAGCAGCGGGGACATTGACAGCGAGAGAGCAGCAGCGGGGCCATTAACAGCGAGAGAGCAGCAGCGGGGCCATTAACTGCGAGAGAGCAGCAGCGGGGACATTGACAGCGAGAGAGCAGCAGCGGGGACATTAACAGTGAGAGAGCAGCAGCGGGGCCATTGACAGTGAGAGAGCAGCAGCGGGGCTATTAACAGTGAGAGAGCAGCAACGGGGCCATTAACAGTGAGAGAGCAGCAGCGGGGCCATTAACAGTGAGAGAGCAGCAGCGGGGCCATAAACAGTGAGAGAGCAGCAGCGGGGCCATAAACAGTGAGAGAGCAGCATCGGGGCCATTAACAGTGAGAGAGCAGCAGCGGGGCCATTGACAGTGAGAGAGCAGCAGCGGGGCCATTAACAGTGAGAGAGCAGCAACGGGGCCATTAACAGCGAGAGAGCAGCAGCGGGGCCATCAACAGTGAGACAGCAGAGGGGCCATTAACAGTGAGAGAGCAGCAGCGGGGCCATTAACAGTGAGAGAGCAGCAGCGGGGCCATTAACAGTGAGAGAGCAGCAGCGGGGCCATTAACAGTGAGAGAGCAGCAGCGGGGCCATTAACGGTGAGAGAGCAGCAGCGGGGCCATTAACAGCGAGAGAGCAGCAGCGGGGCCATTAACAGCGAGAGAGCAGCAGCGGGGCCATTAACAGTGAGAGAGCAGCAGCGGGGCCATTAACAGCGAGAGAGCAGCAGCGGGGCCATTAACAGTGAGAGAGCAGCAGCGGGGCCATTAACAGTGAGAGAGCAGCAGCGGGGCCATTGACAGTGAGAGAGCAGCAGCGGGGCCATTAACAGCGAGAGAGCAGCAGCGGGGCCATTAACAGTGAGAGCGCAGCAGCGGGGCCATTAACTGTGAGAGAGCAGCAGCGGGGCCATTAACGGTGAGAGAGCAGCTGCGGGGCCATTAACACAGAGCAGCAGCGGGGCCATTAACAGCAAGAGAGCAGCAGCGGGGCCATTAACGGTGAGAGAGCAGCAGCGGGGCCATTAACGGTGAGAGAGCAGCTGCGGGGCCATTAACGGTGAGAGAGCAGCAGCGGGGCCATTAACGGTGAGAGAGCAGCAGCGGGGCCATTAACAGTGAGAGAGCAGCAGCGGGGCCATTAACAGCGAGAGCGCAGGAGCGGGGCCATTAACAGTGGGAGAGCAGCAGCGGGGCCATTAACAGTGAGAGAGCAGCAGCGGGGCCATTAACAGTGAGAGAGCAGCAGCGGGGCCATTAACAGTGAGAGAGCAGCAGCGGGGCCATTAACACAGAGAGCAGCAGCGGGGCCATTAACAGCGAGAGAGCAGCTGCGGGGCCATTAACGGTGAGAGAGCAGCAGCGGGGCCCTTAACAGCGAGAGAGCAGGAGCGGGGCCATTAACAGCGAGAGAGCAGGAGCGGGGCCATTAACAGCGAGAGAGCAGCAGCGGGGCCATTAACAGCGAGAGAGGAGCAGCGGGGCCATTAACAGTGAGAGAGGAGCAGCGGGGCCATTAACAGTGAGAGAGCAGCAGCGGGGCCATTAACAGTGAGAGAGCAGCAGCGGGGCCATTAACAGTGAGAGAGCAGCTGCGGGGCCATTAACAGTGAGAGAGCAGCTGCGGGGCCATTAACAGTGAGAGAGCAGCAGCGGGGCCATTAACAGTGAGAGAGCAGCAGCGGGGCCATTGACTTGTGAGAGAGCAGCAGCGGCGCCATTAACAGCGAGAGAGCAGCAGCGGGGCCATTGACTTGTGAGAGAGCAGCAGCGGGCCCATTAACAGCGAGAGAGCAGCAGCGGGGCCATTAACAGCGAGACAGCAGCGGGGCCATTAACAGTGAGAGAGCAGCAGCTGGGCCATTGACAGCGAGAGAGCAGCTGCAGGGCCATTAACAGCGAGAGAGCAACAGCGGGGCCATTAACAGTGAGAGAGCAGCAGCGGCGCCATTAACAGTGAGAGAGCAGCAGCGGGGCCATCAACAGCGGGGCCATTGACTTGTGAGAGAGCAGCAGCGGGCCCATTAACAGCGAGAGAGCAGCAGCGGGGCCATTAACAGTGAGAGAGCAGCAGCGGGGCCATTAACAGTGAGAGAGCAGCAGCGGGGCCATTAACAGTGAGAGAGCAGCAGCGGGGCCATTAACAGTGAGAGAGCAACAGCGGGGCCATCAACACCGGGGCCATTATCAGTGAGAGAGCAGCAGCGGGGCCATTAACAGCGAGAGAGCAGCAGCGGGGACATTAACAGCGAGAGAGCAGCATCGGGGCCATTGACTGTGAGAGAGCAGCAGCGGGGCCATTAACAACGAGAGAGCAGCAGCGGGGCCATTAACTGCGAGAGAGCAGCAGCGGGGACATTGACAGCGAGAGAGCAGCAGCGGGGCCATTGACAGTGAGAGAGCAGCAGCGGGGCCATTAACAGCGAGAGAGCAGCAGCGGGGTCTTTAACAGCGAGAGAGCAGCAGCGGGGCCATTGACAGCGAGAGAGCAGCAGCGGGGCCATTAACAGCGAGAGAGCAGCAGCGGGGCCATTGACAGCGAGAGAGCAGCAGCGGGGCTATTAACAGTGAGAGAGCAGCAGCGGGGCCATTGACAGTGAGAGAGCAGCAGCGGGGCCATTAACAGTGAGAGAGCACAGCGGGGCCATTAACAGTGAGAGAGCAGCAGCGGGGCCATTAACAATGAGAGAGCAGCAGCGGGGCCATTAACAGCGAGAGAGCAGCAGCGGGGCCATTAACAGCGAGAGAGCAGCAGCGGGGCCATCAACAGTGAGACAGCAGAGGGGCCATTAACAGCGAGAGAGCAGCAGCGGGGCCATTAACAGCGAGAGAGTAGCAGCGGGGCCTTTAACAGTGAGAGAGCAGCAGCGGGGCCTTTAACAGTGAGAGAGCAGCAGCGGGGCCTTTAACAGTGAGAGAGCAGCAGCGGGGCCATTAACAGTGAGAGAGCAGCAGCGGGCCCATTAACAGCGAGAGAGCAGCAGCGGGGCCATTAACAGCGAGACAGCAGCGGCGGGGCCATTAACAGTGAGAGAGCAACAGCGGGGCCATTGACTTGCGAGAGAGCAGCAGTGGGGCCATTAACAGTGAGAGAGCAGCTGCAGGGCCATCAACAGCGGGGCCATTGACTTGTGAGAGAGCAGCAGCGGGCCCATTAACAGCGGGGCCATTGACTTGTGAGAGAGCAGCAGCGGGCCCATTAACAGTGAGAGAGCAGCAGCGGGGCCATTAACAGCGAGACAGCAGCGGGGCCATTAACAGCGAGAGAGCAGCAGCGGGGCCTTAACTGCGAGAGAGCAGCAGCGGGGCCATTGACAGTGAGAGAGCAGCAGCGGGGCCATTAACTGCGAGAGAGCAGCAGCGGGGCCCTTGACAGCGAGAGAGCAGCAGCGGGGCCCTTGACAGCGAGAGAGCAGCAGCGGGGCCATTAACTGCGAGAGAGCAGCAGCGGGGACATTGACAGCGAGAGCAGCAGCATCGGGGCCATTAACAGTGAGAGAGCAGCAGCGGGGCCATTGACAGTGAGAGAGCAGCAGCGGGGCCATTAACAGTGAGAGAGCAGCAACGGGGCCATTAACAGTGAGAGAGCAGCAGCGGGGCCATTAACAGTGAGAGAGCAGCAGCGGGGCCATTAACAGCGAGAGAGCAGCTGCGGGGCCATTAACAGTGAGAGAGCAACAGCGGGGCCATTAACAGTGAGAGAGCAACAGCGGGGCCCTTAACAGCGAGAGAGCAGCAGCGGTGACATTAACAGTGAGAGAGCACAGCGGGGCCATTAACAGTGAGAGAGCAGCAGCGGGGCCATTAACAGTGAGAGAGCAGCAGCGGGGCCATTAACAGCGAGAGAGCAGTAGCGGGGCCATTAACAGTGAGAGAGCAGCAGCGGGGCCATTAACAGTGAGAGAGCAGCAGCGGGGTCATTAACAGCGAGAGAGCAGCAGCGGGGCCATCAACAGTGAGAGAGCAGCAGCGGGGCCATCAACAGCGAGAGAGCAGCAGCGGGGCGATTAACAGCGAGAGAGCAGCAGCGGGGCCATTAACAGTGAGAGAGCAGCAGCGGGGCCATCTACAGTGAGAGAGCAGCAGCGGGGACATTAACAGCGAGAGAGCAGCAGCGGGGCCTTAACAGCGAGAGAGCAGCAGCGGGGCCATTAACAGTGAGAGAGCAGCAGCGGGGCCATTAACAGTGAGAGAGCAGCAGCGGGGCCATTAACAGTGAGAGAGCAGCAGCGGGGCCATTAACAGCGAGAGAGCAGCAGCGGGGCCATTAACAGCTAGAGAGCAGCAGCGGGGCCATTAACAGCGAGAGAGCAGCAGTGGGGTCATTAACAACGAGAGAGCAGCAGCGGGGCCATTAACAGCGAGAGAGCAGCAGCGGGGCCATTAACAGCGAGAGAGCAGCAGCGGGGCCATTGACAGCGAGAGAGCAGCAGCGGGGCCATTAACAGAGAGAGAGCAGCAGCGGGGCCATTCACAGCGAGAGAGCAGCAGCGGGGCCATTAACAGTGAGAGAGCAGCAGCGGGGCCATTAACAGTGAGAGAGCAGCAGCGGGGCCATTCACAGTGAGAGAGCAGCAGCGGGGCCATTCACAGCGAGAGAGCAGCAGCGGGGCCATTCACAGTGAGAGAGCAGCAGCGGGGCCATTAACAGCGAGAGAGCAGCAGCGGAGCCATTAACAGCGAGAGAGCAGCAGCGGGGCCATTAACAGCGAGAGAGCAGCAGCGGGGCCATTAACAGCGAGAGAGCAGCAGCGGGGCCATTAACAGTGAGAGAGCAGCAGCCGGGCCATTAACAGCGAGAGAGCAGCAGCGGGGCCATGAACTTCGAGAGAGCAGCAGCGGGGACATTGACAGCGAGAGAGCAGCATCGGGGCCATTGACAGTGAGAGAGCAGCAGCGGGGCCATTGACAGTGAGAGAGCAGCAGCGGGGCCATTGACAGTGAGAGAGCAGCAGCGGGGCCATTAACAGCGAGAGAGCAGCTGCGGGGCCATTAACAGTGAGAGAGCAACAGCGGGGCCCTTAACAGCGAGAGAGCAGCAGCGGGGCCATTAACAGCGAGAGAGCAGCAGCGGGGCCATTAACAGCGAGAGAGCAGCAGCGGGGCCATTAACAGCGAGAGAGCAGCAGCGGGGCCATCAACAGCGAGGGAGCAGCAGCGGGGCCATCAACAGCGAGAGAGCAGCAGCGGGGCCATTAACAGCGAGAGAGCAGCAGCGGGGCCATTAAAGCGAGAGAGCAGCAGCGGGGCCATTAACAGCGAGAGAGCAGCAGCGGGGCCATTAACAGCGAGAGAGCAGCAGCGGGGCCATTAACAGCGAGAGAGCAGCAGCGGTGCCATTAACAGTGAGAGCATCAGCGGGGCCATTGACAGTGAGAGAGCAGCAGCGGGGTTATTAACAGCTAGAGAGCTGCAGCGGGGCCATTAACAGCGAGAGCGCAGCAGCGGGGCCATTAACAGCGAGAGCGCAGCAGCGGGGCCATTAACAGCGAGAGAGCAGCAGCGGGGCCATTAACAGCGAGAGCGCAGCAGCGGGGCCATTAACAGTGAGAGAGCAGCAGCGGGGCCATTAAGAGTGAGAGAGCAGCAGCGGGGCCATTAACAGCGAGAGAGCAGCAGCGGGGCCATTAACAGCGAGAGAGCAGCAGCGGGGCCATTGACAGCGAGAGAGCAGCAGCGGGGCCATTAACAGTGAGAGAGCAGCAGCGGGGCCATTAACAGTGAGAGAGCAACAGCGGGGCCATTGACTTGTGAGAGAGCAGCAGCGGGCCCATTAACAGTGAGAGAGCAGCAGCGGGGCCATTGACAGTGAGAGAGCAACAGCGGGGCCATTGACTTGTGAGAGAGCAGCAGCGGGCCCATTAACAGCGAGAGAGCAGCAGCGGGGCCATTAACAGCGAGACAGCAGCGGGGCCTTTAACAGTGAGAGAGCAGCTGCAGGGCCATTAACAGCGAGAGAGCAACAGCGGGGCCATTGACTTGTGAGAGAGCAGCAGCGGGCCCATTAACAGCGAGAGAGCAGCAGCGGGGCCATTAACAGCGAGACAGCAGAAGCGGGGACATTGACAGCGAGAGAGCAGCATCGGGGCCATTGACTGAGAGAGCAGCAGCGGGGCCATTAACAGCGAGAGAGCAGCAGCGGGGCCATTAACTGCGAGAGAGCAGAAGCGGGGACATTGACAGCGAGAGAGCAGCAGCGGGGCCATTGACAGCGAGAGAGCAGCAGCAGGGCCATTAACAGCAAGAGAGCAGCAGCGGGGCCATTAACTGCGAGAGAGCAGCAGCAGCGGGACCCTTGACAGCGAGAGAGCAGCAGCGGGCCCATTAACAGCGAGAGAGCAGCAGCGGGGCCATTAACAGCGAGACAGCAGAGGGGCCATTAACAGTGAGAGAGCAGCAGCGGGGCCATTAACAGCGAGAGAGCAGCAGCGGGGCCATTAACAGCGAGAGAGCAGCAGCGGGGCCATTAACTGCGAGAGAGCAGAAGCGGGGACATTGACAGCGAGAGAGCAGCAGCGGGGCCATTGACAGTGAGAGAGCAGCAGCGGGGCCATTAACTGCGAGAGAGCAGCAGCGGGGCCATTAACTGCGAGAGAGCAGCAGCGGGGACATTGACAGCGAGAGAGCAGCAGCGGGGCCCTTGACAGCGAGAGAGCAGCAGCGGGGCCATTAACAGCGAGAGAGCAGCAGCGGGGCCATGAACTTCGAGAGAGCAGCAGCGGGGACATTGACAGCGAGAGAGCAGCATCGGGGCCATTAACAGTGAGAGAGCAGCAGCGGGGACATTGACAGTGAGAGAGCAGCAGCGGGGCCATTGACAGTGAGAGAGCAGCAGTGGGGCCATTAACAGCGAGAGAGCAGCAGCGGGGCCATTAACAGCGAGAGAGCAGCAGCGGGGCCATTAACAGCGAGAGAGCAGCAGCGGGGCCATTAACAGCGAGAGAGCAGCAGCGGGGCCATTAACAGCGAGAGAGCAGCAGCGGGGCCATTAACAGCGAGAGAGCAGCAGCGGGGCCATTAACAGCGAGAGAGCAGCAGCGGGGCCATTAACAGCGAGAGAGCAGCAGCGGGGCCATCAACAGTGAGGGAGCAGCAGCGGGGCCATTAACAGCGAGAGAGCAGCAGCGGGGCCATTAACAGCGAGAGAGCAGCAGCGGGGCCATTAACAGCGAGAGAGCAGCAGCGGGGCCATTAACAGTGAGAGAGCAGCAGCGGGGCCATTAACAGCGAGAGAGCAGCAGCGGTGCCATTAACAGTGAGAGAGCAGCAGCGGGGCCATTAACTGCGAGAGAGCAGCAGCGGGGCCATTAACTGCGAGAGAGCAGCAGCGGGGACATTGACAGCGAGAGCAGCAGCATCGGGGCCATTAACAGTGAGAGAGCAGCAGCGGGGCCATTGACAGTGAGAGAGCAGCAGCGGGGCCATTAACAGTGAGAGAGCAGCAACGGGGCCATTAACAGTGAGAGAGCAGCAGCGGGGCCATTAACAGTGAGAGAGCAGCAGCGGGGCCATTAACAGCGAGAGAGCAGCTGCGGGGCCATTAACAGTGAGAGAGCAACAGCGGGGCCCTTAACAGCGAGAGAGCAGCAGCGGTGACATTAACAGTGAGAGAGCACAGCGGGGCCATTAACAGTGAGAGAGCAGCAGCGGGGCCATTAACAGTGAGAGAGCAGCAGCGGGGCCATTAACAGCGAGAGAGCAGTAGCGGGGCCATTAACAGTGAGAGAGCAGCAGCGGGGCCATTAACAGTGAGAGAGCAGCAGCGGGGTCATTAACAGCGAGAGAGCAGCAGCGGGGCCATCAACAGTGAGAGAGCGCAGCGGGGCCATCAACAGCGAGAGAGCAGCAGCGGGGCGATTAACAGCGAGAGAGCAGCAGCGGGGCCATTAACAGTGAGAGAGCAGCAGCGGGGCCATCTACAGTGAGAGAGCAGCAGCGGGGACATTAACAGCGAGAGAGCAGCAGCGGGGCCTTAACAGCGAGAGAGCAGCAGCGGGGCCATTAACAGTGAGAGAGCAGCAGCGGGGCCATTAACAGTGAGAGAGCAGCAGCGGGGCCAGTAACAGCGAGAGAGCAGCAGCGGGGCCATTAACAGCGAGAGAGCAGCAGCGGGGCCATTAACAGCTAGAGAGCAGCAGCGGGGCCATTAACAGCGAGAGAGCAGCAGTGGGGTCATTAACAACGAGAGAGCAGCAGCGGGGCCATTAACAGCGAGAGAGCAGCAGCGGGGCCATTAACAGCGAGAGAGCAGCAGCGGGGCCATTGACAGCGAGAGAGCAGCAGCGGGGCCATTAACAGAGAGAGAGCAGCAGCGGGGCCATTCACAGCGAGATAGCAGCAGCGGGGCCATTAACAGTGAGAGAGCAGCAGCGGGGCCATTAACAGTGAGAGAGCAGCAGCGGGGCCATTCACAGTGAGAGAGCAGCAGCGGGGCCATTCACAGCGAGAGAGCAGCAGCGGGGCCATTCACAGTGAGAGAGCAGCAGCGGGGCCATTAACAGCGAGAGAGCAGCAGCGGAGCCATTAACAGCGAGAGAGCAGCAGCGGGGCCATTAACAGCGAGAGAGCAGCAGCGGGGCCATTAACAGCGAGAGAGCAGCAGCGGGGCCATTAACAGTGAGAGAGCAGCAGCCGGGCCATTAACAGCGAGAGAGCAGCAGCGGGGCCATGAACTTCGAGAGAGCAGCAGCGGGGACATTGACAGCGAGAGAGCAGCATCGGGGCCATTGACAGTGAGAGAGCAGCAGCGGGGCCATTGACAGTGAGAGAGCAGCAGCGGGGCCATTGACAGTGAGAGAGCAGCAGCGGGGCCATTAACAGCGAGAGAGCAGCTGCGGGGCCATTAACAGTGAGAGAGCAACAGCGGGGCCCTTAACAGCGAGAGAGCAGCAGCGGGGCCATTAACAGCGAGAGAGCAGCAGCGGGGCCATTAACAGCGAGAGAGCAGCAGCGGGGCCATTAACAGCGAGAGAGCAGCAGCGGGGCCATCAACAGCGAGGGAGCAGCAGCGGGGCCATCAACAGCGAGAGAGCTGCAGCGGGGCCATTAACAGCGAGAGAGCAGCAGCGGGGCCATTAAAGCGAGAGAGCAGCAGCGGGGCCATTAACAGCGAGAGAGCAGCAGCGGGGCCATTAACAGCGAGAGAGCAGCAGCGGGGCCATTAACAGCGAGAGAGCAGCAGCGGTGCCATTAACAGTGAGAGCATCAGCGGGGCCATTGACAGTGAGAGAGCAGCAGCAGGGCCATTAACAGCGAGAGAGCAGCAGCGGGGTTATTAACAGCTAGAGAGCTGCAGCGGGGCCATTAACAGCGAGAGCGCAGCAGCGGGGCCATTAACAGCGAGAGCGCAGCAGCGGGGCCATTAACAGCGAGAGAGCAGCAGCGGGGCCATTAACAGCGAGAGCGCAGCAGCGGGGCCATTAACAGTGAGAGAGCAGCAGCGGGGCCATTAAGAGTGAGAGAGCAGCAGCGGGGCCATTAACAGCGAGAGAGCAGCAGCGGGGCCATTAACAGTGAGAGAGCAGCAGCGGGGCCATTGACAGCGAGAGAGCAGCAGCGGGGCCATTAACAGTGAGAGAGCAGCAGCGGGGCCATTAACAGTGAGAGAGCAACAGCGGGGCCATTGACTTGTGAGAGAGCAGCAGCGGGCCCATTAACAGTGAGAGAGCAGCAGCGGGGCCATTGACAGTGAGAGAGCAACAGCGGGGCCATTGACTTGTGAGAGAGCAGCAGCGGGCCCATTAACAGCGAGAGAGCAGCAGCGGGGCCATTAACAGCGAGACAGCAGCGGGGCCTTTAACAGTGAGAGAGCAGCTGCAGGGCCATTAACAGCGAGAGAGCAACAGCGGGGCCATTGACTTGTGAGAGAGCAGCAGCGGGCCCATTAACAGCGAGAGAGCAGCAGCGGGGCCATTAACAGCGAGACAGCAGAAGCGGGGACATTGACAGCGAGAGAGCAGCATCGGGGCCATTGACTGAGAGAGCAGCAGCGGGGCCATTAACAGCGAGAGAGCAGCAGCGGGGCCATTAACTGCGAGAGAGCAGAAGCGGGGACATTGACAGCGAGAGAGCAGCAGCGGGGCCATTGACAGCGAGAGAGCAGCAGCAGGGCCATTAACAGCAAGAGAGCAGCAGCGGGGCCATTAACTGCGAGAGAGCAGCAGCAGCGGGACCCTTGACAGCGAGAGAGCAGCAGCGGGCCCATTAACAGCGAGAGAGCAGCAGCGGGGCCATTAACAGCGAGACAGCAGAGGGGCCATTAACAGTGAGAGAGCAGCAGCGGGGCCATTAACAGCGAGAGAGCAGCAGCGGGGCCATTAACAGCGAGAGAGCAGCAGCGGGGCCATTAACTGCGAGAGAGCAGAAGCGGGGACATTGACAGCGAGAGAGCAGCAGCGGGGCCATTGACAGTGAGAGAGCAGCAGCGGGGCCATTAACTGCGAGAGAGCAGCAGCGGGGCCATTAACTGCGAGAGAGCAGCAGCGGGGACATTGACAGCGAGAGAGCAGCAGCGGGGCCCTTGACAGCGAGAGAGCAGCAGCGGGGCCATTAACAGCGAGAGAGCAGCAGCGGGGCCATGAACTTCGAGAGAGCAGCAGCGGGGACATTGACAGCGAGAGAGCAGCATCGGGGCCATTAACAGTGAGAGAGCAGCAGCGGGGACATTGACAGTGAGAGAGCAGCAGCGGGGCCATTGACAGTGAGAGAGCAGCAGCGGGGCCATTAACAGCGAGAGAGCAGCAGCGGGGCCATTAACAGCGAGAGAGCAGCAGCGGGGCCATTAACAGCGAGAGAGCAGCAGCGGGGCCATTAACAGCGAGAGAGCAGCAGCGGGGCCATTAACAGCGAGAGAGCAGCAGCGGGGCCATTAACAGCGAGAGAGCAGCAGCGGGGCCATCAACAGTGAGGGAGCAGCAGCGGGGCCATTAACAGCGAGAGAGCAGCAGCGGGGCCATTAACAGCGAGAGAGCAGCAGCGGGGCCATTAACAGCGAGAGAGCAGCAGCGGGGCCATTAACAGTGAGAGAGCAGCAGCGGGGCCATTAACAGCGAGAGAGCAGCAGCGGTGCCATTAACAGTGAGAGAGCAGCAGCGGGGCCATTGACAGTGAGAGAGCAGCAGCAGGGCCATTAACAGCGAGAGAGCAGCAGCGGGGTCATTAACAGCTAGAGAGCTGCAGCGGGGCCATTAACAGCAAGAGAGCAGCAGCGGGGCCATTAACAGCGAGAGCGCAGCAGCGGGGCCATTAACAGCGAGAGCGCAGCAGCGGGGCCATTAACAGCGAGAGAGCAGCAGCGGGGCCATTAACAGCGAGAGCGCAGCAGCGGGGCCATTAACAGTGAGAGAGCAGCAGCGGGGCCATTAAGAGTGAGAGAGCAGCAGCGGGGCCATTAACAGCGAGAGAGCAGCAGCGGGGCCATTAACAGTGAGAGAGCAGCAGCGGTGCCATTAACAGTGAGAGAGCAGCAGCGGGGCCATTAACAGTGAGAGCATCAGCGGGGCCATTGACAGTGAGAGAGCAGCAGCAGGGCCATTAACAGCGAGAGAGCAGCAGCGGGGTCATTAACAGCTAGAGAGCTGCAGCGGGGCCATTAACAGCAAGAGAGCAGCAGCGGGGCCATTAACAGCGAGAGCGCAGCAGCGGGGCCATTAACAGCGAGAGCGCAGCAGCGGGGCCATTAACAGCGAGAGAGCAGCAGCGGGGCCATTAACAGCGAGAGCGCAGCAGCGGGGCCATTAACAGTGAGAGAGCAGCAGCGGGGCCATTAAGAGTGAGAGAGCAGCAGCGGGGCCATTAACAGCGAGAGAGCAGCAGCGGGGCCATTAACAGTGAGAGCAGCAGCGGGGCCATTGACAGCGAGAGAGCAGCAGCGGGGCCGTTGACAGTGAGAGAGCAGCTGCGGGGCCATTGACAGTGAGAGAGCAGCTGCTGGGCCATTAACAGCGAGAGAGCAGCAGCGGGGCCATTAACAGCGAGAGAGCAGCAGCGGGGCCATTAACAGTGAGAGAGCAGCAGCGGGGCCATTAACAGTGAGAGAGCAACAGCGGGGCCATTGACTTGTGAGAGCAGCAGCGGGCCCATTAACAGCGAGACAGCAGCGGGGCCATTAACAGTGAGAGAGCAGCAGCGGGGCCATTAACATGAGAGAGTAACAGCGGGGCCATTGACTTGTGAGAGAGCAGCAGTGGGGCCATTAACAGTGAGAGAGCAGCTGCAGGGCCATCAACAGCGGGGCCATTGACTTGTGAGAGAGCAGCAGCGGGCCCATTAACAGCGAGAGAGCAGCAGCGGGGCCATTAACAGCGAGAGAGCAGCAGCGGGGACATTAACAGCGAGAGAGCAGCATCGGGGCCATTGACAGTGAGAGAGCAGCAGCGGGGCCATTAACAACGAGAGAGCAGCAGCGGGGCCATTAACTGCGAGAGAGCAGCAGCGGGGACATTGACAGTGAGAGAGCAGCAGCGGGGCCATCAACAGTGAGAGAGCAGCAGCGGGGCCATTAACAGTGAGAGAGTAGCAGCGGGGCCTTTAACAGTGAGAGAGCAGCAGCGGGGCCCTTAACAGTGAGAGAGCAGCAGCGGGGCCATTAACAGTGAGAGAGCAGCAGCGGGCCCATTAACAGCGAGAGAGCAGCAGCGGGGCCATTAACAGCGAGACAGCAGCGGCAGGGCCATTAACAGTGAGAGAGCAACAGCGGGGCCATTAACAGTGAGAGAGCAGCTGCAGGGCCATCAACAGCGGCGCCATTGACTTGTGAGAGAGCAGCAGCGGGCCCATTAACAGCGAGAGAGCAGCAGCGGGGCCTTAACTGCGAGAGAGCAGCAGCGGGGCCATTGACAGTGAGAGAGCAGCAGCGGGGCCATTAACTGCGAGAGAGCAGCAGCGGGGCCATTAACTGCGAGAGAGCAGCAGCGGGGCCCTTGACAGCGAGAGAGCAGCAGCGGGGCCATTAACTGCGAGAGAGCAGCAGCGGGGACATTGACAGCGAGAGAGCAGCATCGGGGCCATTAACAGTGAGAGAGAAGCAGCGGGGCCATTATCAGTGAGAGAGCAGCAGCGGGGCCATTGACTTGTGAGAGAGCAGCAGCGGGCCCATTAACAGCGAGAGAGCAGCAGCGGGGCCATTAACAGCGAGACAGCAGCGGGGCCTTTAACAGTGAGAGAGCAGCTGCAGTGCCATTAACAGCGAGAGAGCAACAGCGGGGCCATTGACTTGTGAGAGAGCAGCAGCGGGCCCATTAACAGCGAGAGAGCAGCAGCGGGGCCATTAACAGCGAGACAGCAGAGGGGCCATTAACAGTGAGAGAGCAGCAGCGGGGACATTAACAGCGAGAGAGCAGCATCGGGGCCATTGACTGAGAGAGCAGCAGCGGGGCCATTAACTGCGAGAGAGCAGAAGCGGGGACATTGACAGCGAGAGAGCAGCAGCGGGGCCATTGACAGTGAGAGAGCAGCAGCGGGGCCATTAACAGCGAGAGAGCAGCAGCGGGGCCATTAACTGCGAGAGAGCAGCAGCGGGGACATTGACAGCGAGAGAGCAACAGCGGGGCCCTTGACAGCGAGAGAGCAGCAGCGGGGCCATTAACAGCGAGAGAGCAGCAGCGGGGCCATGAACTTCGAGAGAGCAGCAGCGGGGACATTGATAGCGAGAGAGCAGCATCGGGGCCATTAACAGTGAGAGAGCAGCAGCGGGGCCATTGACAGTGAGAGAGCAGCAGCGGGGCCATTGACAGTGAGAGAGCAGCAGCGGGGCCATTGACAGTGAGAGAGCAGCAGCGGGGCCATTAACAGTGAGAGAGCAACAGCGGGGCCCTTAACAGCGAGAGAGCAGCAGCGGTGACATTAACAGTGAGAGCACAGCGGGGCCATTAACAGAGAGAGCAGCAGCGGGGCCATTAACAGCGAGAGAGCAGCAGCGGGGCCATTAACAGCGAGAGAGCAGCAGCGGGGCCATTAACAGTGAGAGAGCAGCAGCGGGGCCATTAACAGCGAGAGAGCAGCAGCGGGGCCATTAACAGTGAGAGAGCAGCAGCGGGGCCATTAACAGCGAGAGAGCAGCAGCGGGGCCATCAACAGCGAGGGAGCAGCAGCGGGGCCATTAACAGCGAGAGAGCAGCAGCGGGGCCATTAACAGCGAGAGAGCAGCAGCGGGGCCATTAACAGCGAAAGAGCAGCAGCGGGGCCATTAACAGCGAGAGAGCAGCAGCGGTGCCATTAACAGTGAGAGAGCAGCAGCGGGGCCATTAACAGTGAGAGCATCAGCGGGGCCATTGACAGTGAGAGAGCAGCAGCGGGGCCATTAACAGCGAGAGAGCAGCAGCGGGGTCATTAACAGCTAGAGAGCTGCAGCGGGGCCATTAACAGCAAGAGAGCAGCAGCGGGGCCATTAACAGCGAGAGCGCAGCAGCGGGGCCATTAACAGCTAGAGCGCAGCAGCGGGGCCATTAACAGCGAGAGAGCAGCAGCGGGGCCATTAACAGCGAGAGCGCAGCAGCGGGGCCATTAACAGTGAGAGAGCAGCAGCGGGGCCATTAAGAGTGAGAGAGCAGCAGCGGGGCCATTAACAGCGAGAGAGCAGCAGCGGGGCCATTAACAGTGAGAGAGCAGCAGCGGGGCCATTGACAGCGAGAGAGCAGCAGCGGGGCCATTGACAGTGAGAGAGCAGCTGCGGGGCCATTGACAGTGAGAGAGCAGCTGCTGGGCCATTAACAGCGAGAGAGCAGCAGCGGGGCCATTAACAGCGAGAGAGCAGCAGCGGGGCCATTAACAGTGAGAGAGCAGCTGCGGGGCCATTAACAGTGAGAGAGCAGCTGCGGGGCCATTAACAGTGAGAGAGCAGCAGCGGGGCCATTAACAGTGAGAGAGCAGCTGCGGGGCCATTAACAGCGAGAGAGCAGCAGCGGGGCCATTAACAGCGAGAGAGCAGCAGCGGGGCCATTAACAGCGAGAGAGCAGCAGCGGGGCCATTAACAGTGAGAGAGCAGCTGCGGGGCCATTAACAGTGAGAGAGCAGCTGCGGGGCCATTAACAGTGAGAGAGCAGCAGCGGGGCCATTAACAGTGAGAGAGCAGTAGCGGGGCCATTAACAGTGAGAGAGCAGCAGCGGGGCCATTGACTTGTGAGAGAGCAGCAGCGGCGCCAGTAACAGCGAGAGAGCAGCAGCGGGGCCATTGACTTGCGAGAGAGCAGCAGCGGCGCCATTAACAGCGAGAGAGCAGCAGCGGGGCATTTAACAGCGACAGAGCAGCAGCGGGGCCATTAACAGCGACAGAGCAGCAGCGGGGCCATTAACAGCGAGAGAGCAGCAGCGGGGCCATTAACAGCGAGAGAGCAGCAGCGGGGCCATTTACAGTGAGAGAGCAGCAGCGGGGCCATTTACAGTGAGAGAGCAGCAGCGGGGCCATTGACAGTGAGAGGGCAGCAGCGGGGCCATTAACAGCGAGAGAGCAGCTGCAGGGCCATTAACAGCGAGAGAGCAGCTGCAGGGCCATTAACAGCGAGAGAGCAACAGCGGGGCCATTGACTTGTGAGAGAGCAGCAGCGGCGCCATTAACAGTGAGAGAGCAGCTGCTGGGCCATTAACAGTGAGAGAGCAACAGCGGGGCCATTGACTTGTGAGAGAGCAGCAGCGGGCCCATTAACAGCGAGAGAGCAGCAGCGGGGCCATTAACAGCGAGACAGCAGCGGGGCCATTAACAGTGAGAGAGCAGCAGCTGGGCCATTGACAGTGAGAGGGCAGCAGCGGGGCCATTAACAGCGAGAGAGCAACAGCGGGGCCATTGACTTGTGAGAGAGCAGCAGCGGCGCCATTAACAGTGAGAGAGCAGCAGCGGGGCCATTAACAGTGAGAGAGCAACAGCGGGGCCATTGACTTGTGAGAGAGCAGCAGTGGGGCCATTAACAGTGAGAGAGCAGCTGCAGGGCCATCAACAGCGGGGCCATTGACTTGTGAGAGAGCAGCAGCGGGGCCATTAACAGCGAGAGAGCAGCAGCGGGCCCATTAACAGCGAGAGAGCAGCAGCGGGGCCATTAACAGCGAGACAGCAGCGGGGCCATTAACAGTGAGAGAGCAGCAGCGGGGCCATTAACAGCGAGAGAGCAGCAGCGGGGACATTAACAGCGAGAGAGCAGCATCGGGGCCATTGACAGTGAGAGAGCAGCACCGGGGCCATTAACAACGAGAGAGCAGCAGCGGGGCCATTAACTGCGAGAGAGCAGCAGCGGGGCCATTGACAGTGAGAGAGCAGCAGCGGGGCCATTAACAGCGAGAGAGCAGCAGCGGGGCCATTAACTGCGAGAGAGCAGCAGCGGGGACATTGACAGCGAGAGAGCAGCAGCGGGGACATTGACAGCGAGAGAGCAGCAGCGGGGCCATTAACTGCGAGAGAGCAGCAGCGGGGCCATTAACTGCGAGAGAGCAGCAGCGGGGCCATTGACAGCGAGAGAGCAGCAGCGGGGCCATTAACAGCGAGAGAGCAGCAGCGGGGCCATTAACAGTGAGAGAGCAGCAGCGGGGCCATTAACAGTGAGAGAGCAGCAGCGGGGCCATTAACAGTGAGAGAGCAGCAGCGGGGCCATTAACAGTGAGAGAGCAGCAGCGGGGCCATTAACAGCGAGAGAGCACCAGCGGGGCCATTAACAGCTAGAGAGCAGCAGCGGGGCCATTAACAGCGAGAGAGCAGCAGTGGGGTCATTAACAGCGAGAGAGCAGCAGCGGGGCCATTAACAGCGAGAGAGCAGCAGCGGGGCCATTAACAGCGAGACAGCAGCGGGGCCTTTAACAGTGAGAGAGCAGCTGCAGTGCCATTAACAGCGAGAGAGCAACAGCGGGGCCATTGACTTGTGAGAGAGCAGCAGCGGGCCCATTGACAGCGAGAGAGCAGCAGCGGGGCCATTAACAGAGAGAGAGCAGCAGCGGGGCCATTCACAGCGAGAGAGCAGCAGCGGGGCCATTAACAGTGAGAGAGCAGCAGCGGGGCCATTAACAGTGAGAGAGCAGCAGCGGGGCCATTAACAGTGAGAGAGCAGCAGCGGGGCCATTCACAGCGAGAGAGCAGCAGCGGGGCCATTCACAGTGAGAGAGCAGCAGCGGGGCCATTAACAGCGAGAGAGCAGCAGCGGAGCCATTAACAGCGAGAGAGCAGCAGCGGGGCCATTAACAGCGAGAGAGCAGCAGCGGGGCCATTAACAGCGAGAGAGCAGCAGCGGGGCCATTAACAGTGAGAGAGCAGCAGCCGGGCCATTAACAGCGAGAGAGCAGCAGCGGGGCCATGAACTTCGAGAGAGCAGCAGCGGGGACATTGACAGCGAGAGAGCAGCAGCGGGGCCATTGACAGTGAGAGAGCAGCAGCGGGGCCATTGACAGTGAGAGAGCAGCAGCGGGGCCATTGACAGTGAGAGAGCAGCAGCGGGGCCATTAACAGCGAGAGAGCAGCTGCGGGGCCATTAACAGTGAGAGAGCAACAGCGGGGCCCTTAACAGCGAGAGAGCAGCAGCGGGGCCATTAACAGTGAGAGAGCAGCAGCGGGGCCATTAACAGCGAGAGAGCAGCAGCGGGGCCATTAACAGTGAGAGAGCAGCAGCGGGGCCATTAACAGCGAGAGAGCAGCAGCGGGGCCATCAACAGTGAGGGAGCAGCAGCGGGGCCATTAACAGCGAGAGAGCAGCAGCGGGGCCATTAACAGCGAGAGCAGCAGCAGCGGGGCCATTAACAGCGAGAGAGCAGCAGCGGGGCCATTAACAGTGAGAGAGCAGCAGCGGGGCCATTAACAGCGAGAGAGCAGCAGCGGTGCCATTAACAGTGAGAGAGCAGCAGCGGGGCCATTAACAGTGAGAGCATCAGCGGGGCCATTGACAGTGAGAGAGCAGCAGCAGGGCCATTAACAGCGAGAGAGCAGCAGCGGGGTCATTAACAGCTAGAGAGCTGCAGCGGGGCCATTAACAGCAAGAGAGCAGCAGCGGGGCCATTAACAGCGAGAGCGCAGCAGCGGGGCCATTAACAGCGAGAGCGCAGCAGCGGGGCCATTAACAGCGAGAGAGCAGCAGCGGGGCCATTAACAGCGAGAGCGCAGCAGCGGGGCCATTAACAGTGAGAGAGCAGCAGCGGGGCCATTAACAGCGAGAGAGCAGCAGCGGGGCCATTAACAGTGAGAGAGCAGCAGCGGGGCCATTGACAGCGAGAGAGCAGCAGCGGGGCCATTAACAGTGAGAGAGCAGCAGCGGGGCCATTAACAGTGAGAGAGCAACAGCGGGGCCATTGACTTGTGAGAGAGCAGCAGCGGGCCCATTAACAGTGAGAGAGCAGCAGCGGGGCCATTGACAGTGAGAGAGCAACAGCGGGGCCATTGACTTGTGAGAGAGCAGCAGCGGGCCCATTAACAGCGAGAGAGCAGCAGCGGGGCCATTAACAGCGAGACAGCAGCGGGGCCTTTAACAGTGAGAGAGCAGCTGCAGGGCCATTAACAGCGAGAGAGCAACAGCGGGGCCATTGACTTGTGAGAGAGCAGCAGCGGGCCCATTAACAGCGAGAGAGCAGCAGCGGGGCCATTAACAGCGAGACAGCAGAAGCGGGGACATTGACAGCGAGAGAGCAGCATCGGGGCCATTGACTGAGAGAGCAGCAGCGGGGCCATTAACAGCGAGAGAGCAGCAGCGGGGCCATTAACTGCGAGAGAGCAGAAGCGGGGACATTGACAGCGAGAGAGCAGCAGCGGGGCCATTGACAGCGAGAGAGCAGCAGCGGGGCCATTAACTGCGAGAGAGCAGCAGCAGCGGGACCCTTGACAGCGAGAGATCAGCAGCGGGCCCATTAACAGCGAGAGAGCAGCAGCGGGGCCATTAACAGTGAGAGAGCAGCAGCGGGGCCATTAACAGCGAGAGCGCAGCAGCGGGGCCATTAACAGCGAGAGAGCAGCAGCGGGGCCATTAACTGCGAGAGAGCAGAAGCGGGGACATTGACAGCGAGAGAGCAGCAGCGGGGCCATTGACAGTGAGAGAGCAGCAGCGGGGCCATTAACAGCGAGAGAGCAGCAGCGGGGCCATTAACTGCGAGAGAGCAGCAGCGGGGACATTGACAGCGAGAGAGCAGCAGCGGGGCCCTTGACAGCGAGAGAGCAGCAGCGGGGCCCTTGACAGCGAGAGAGCAGCAGCGGGGCCATTAACAGCGAGAGAGCAGCAGCGGGGCCATGAACTTCGAGAGAGCAGCAGCGGGGACATTGACAGCGAGAGAGCAGCATCGGGGCCATTAACAGTGAGAGAGCAGCAGCGGGGACATTGACAGTGAGAGAGCAGCAGCGGGGACATTGACAGTGAGAGAGCAGCAGCGGGGCCATTGACAGCGAGAGAGCAGCAGCGGGGCCATTAACAGCGAGAGAGCAGCAGCGGGGCCATTAACAGCGAGAGAGCAGCAGCGGGGCCATTAACAGCGAGAGAGCAGCAGCGGGGCCATTAACAGTGAGAGAGCAGCAGCGGGGCCATTAACAGCGAGAGAGCAGCAGCGGGGCCATTAACAGCGAGAGAGCAGCAGCGGGGCCATTAACAGCGAGAGAGCAGCAGCGGGGCCATCAACAGTGAGGGAGCAGCAGCGGGGCCATTAACAGCGAGAGAGCAGCAGCGGGGCCATTAACAGCGAGAGAGCAGCAGCGGGGCCATCAACAGCGAGAGAGCAGCAGCGCCGCCATTAACAGTGAGAGAGCAGCAGCGGGGCCATTAACAGCGAGAGAGCAGCAGCGGTGCCATTAACAGTGAGAGAGCAGCAGCGGGGCCATTAACAGTGAGAGCATCAGCGGGGCCATTGACAGTGAGAGAGCAGCAGCAGGGCCATTAACAGAGAGAGAGCAGCAGCGGGGTCATTAACAGCTAGAGAGCTGCAGCGGGGCCATTAACAGCAAGAGAGCAGCAGCGGGGCCATTAACAGCGAGAGCGCAGCAGCGGGGCCATTAACAGCGAGAGCGCAGCAGCGGGGCCATTAACAGCGAGAGAGCAGCAGCGGGGCCATTAACAGCGAGAGCGCAGCAGCGGGGCCATTAACAGTGAGAGAGCAGCAGCGGGGCCATTAAGAGTGAGAGAGCAGCAGCGGGGCCATTAACAGCGAGAGAGCAGCAGCGGGGCCATTAACAGCGAGAGAGCAGCAGCGGTGCCATTAACAGTGAGAGAGCAGCAGCGGGGCCATTAACAGTGAGAGCATCAGCGGGGCCATTGACAGTGAGAGAGCAGCAGCAGGGCCATTAACAGCGAGAGAGCAGCAGCGGGGTCATTAACAGCTAGAGAGCTGCAGCGGGGCCATTAACAGCAAGAGAGCAGCAGCGGGGCCATTAACAGCGAGAGCGCAGCAGCGGGGCCATTAACAGCGAGAGCGCAGCAGCGGGGCCATTAACAGCGAGAGAGCAGCAGCGGGGCCATTAACAGCGAGAGCGCAGCAGCGGGGCCATTAACAGTGAGAGAGCAGCAGCGGGGCCATTAACAGCGAGAGAGCAGCAGCGGGGCCATTAACAGTGAGAGAGCAGCAGCGGGGCCATTGACAGCGAGAGAGCAGCAGCGGGGCCATTAACAGTGAGAGAGCAGCAGCGGGGCCATTAACAGTGAGAGAGCAACAGCGGGGCCATTGACTTGTGAGAGAGCAGCAGCGGGCCCATTAACAGTGAGAGAGCAGCAGCGGGGCCATTGACAGTGAGAGAGCAACAGCGGGGCCATTGACTTGTGAGAGAGCAGCAGCGGGCCCATTAACAGCGAGAGAGCAGCAGCGGGGCCATTAACAGCGAGACAGCAGCGGGGCCTTTAACAGTGAGAGAGCAGCTGCAGGGCCATTAACAGCGAGAGAGCAACAGCGGGGCCATTGACTTGTGAGAGAGCAGCAGCGGGCCCATTAACAGCGAGAGAGCAGCAGCGGGGCCATTAACAGCGAGACAGCAGAAGCGGGGACATTGACAGCGAGAGAGCAGCATCGGGGCCATTGACTGAGAGAGCAGCAGCGGGGCCATTAACAGCGAGAGAGCAGCAGCGGGGCCATTAACTGCGAGAGAGCAGAAGCGGGGACATTGACAGCGAGAGAGCAGCAGCGGGGCCATTGACAGCGAGAGAGCAGCAGCGGGGCCATTAACTGCGAGAGAGCAGCAGCAGCGGGACCCTTGACAGCGAGAGAGCAGCAGCGGGCCCATTAACAGCGAGAGAGCAGCAGCGGGGCCATTAACAGCGAGACAGCAGAGGGGCCATTAACAGTGAGAGAGCAGCAGCGGGGCCATTAACAGCGAGAGAGCAGCAGCGGGGCCATTAACAGCGAGAGAGCAGCAGCGGGGCCATTAACTGCGAGAGAGCAGAAGCGGGGACATTGACAGCGAGAGAGCAGCAGCGGGGCCATTGACAGTGAGAGAGCAGCAGCGGGGCCATTAACAGCGAGAGAGCAGCAGCGGGGCCATTAACTGCGAGAGAGCAGCAGCGGGGACATTGACAGCGAGAGAGCAGCAGCGGGGCCCTTGACAGCGAGAGAGCAGCAGCGGGGCCATTAACAGCGAGAGAGCAGCAGCGGGGCCATGAACTTCGAGAGAGCAGCAGCGGGGACATTGACAGCGAGAGAGCAGCATCGGGGCCATTAACAGTGAGAGAGCAGCAGCGGGGACATTGACAGTGAGAGAGCAGCAGCGGGGCCATTAACAGCGAGAGAGCAGCAGCGGGGCCATTAACAGCGAGAGAGCAGCAGCGGGGCCATTAACAGCGAGAGAGCAGCAGCGGGGCCATTAACAGTGAGAGAGCAGCAGCGGGGCCATTAACAGCGAGAGAGCAGCAGCGGGGCCATTAACAGCGAGAGAGCAGCAGCGGGGCCATTAACAGCGAGAGAGCAGCAGCGGGGCCATCAACAGTGAGGGAGCAGCAGCGGGGCCATTAACAGCGAGAGAGCAGCAGCGGGGCCATTAACAGCGAGAGAGCAGCAGCGGGGCCATTAACAGCGAGAGAGCAGCAGCGGGGCCATTAACAGTGAGAGAGCAGCAGCGGGGCCATTAACAGCGAGAGAGCAGCAGCGGTGCCATTAACAGTGAGAGAGCAGCAGCGGGGCCATTAACAGTGAGAGCATCAGCGGGGCCATTGACAGTGAGAGAGCAGCAGCAGGGCCATTAACAGAGAGAGAGCAGCAGCGGGGTCATTAACAGCTAGAGAGCTGCAGCGGGGCCATTAACAGCAAGAGAGCAGCAGCGGGGCCATTAACAGCGAGAGCGCAGCAGCGGGGCCATTCACAGCGAGAGCGCAGCAGCGGGGCCATTAACAGCGAGAGAGCAGCAGCGGGGCCATTAACAGCGAGAGCGCAGCAGCGGGGCCATTAACAGTGAGAGAGCAGCAGCGGGGCCATTAAGAGTGAGAGAGCAGCAGCGGGGCCATTAACAGCGAGAGAGCAGCAGCGGGGCCATTAACAGCGAGAGAGCAGCAGCGGTGCCATTAACAGTGAGAGAGCAGCAGCGGGGCCATTAACAGTGAGAGCATCAGCGGGGCCATTGACAGTGAGAGAGCAGCAGCAGGGCCATTAACAGCGAGAGAGCAGCAGCGGGGTCATTAACAGCTAGAGAGCTGCAGCGGGGCCATTAACAGCAAGAGAGCAGCAGCGGGGCCATTAACAGCGAGAGCGCAGCAGCGGGGCCATTAACAGCGAGAGCGCAGCAGCGGGGCCATTAACAGCGAGAGAGCAGCAGCGGGGCCATTAACAGCGAGAGCGCAGCAGCGGGGCCATTAACAGTGAGAGAGCAGCAGCGGGGCCATTAAGAGTGAGAGAGCAGCAGCGGGGCCATTAACAGCGAGAGAGCAGCAGCGGGGCCATTAACAGTGAGAGCAGCAGCGGGGCCATTGACAGTGAGAGAGCAGCTGCTGGGCCATTAACAGCGAGAGAGCAGCAGCGGGGCCATTAACAGCGAGAGAGCAGCAGCAGGGCCATTAACAGTGAGAGAGCAGCAGCGGGGCCATTAACAGTGAGAGAGCAACAGCGGGGCCATTGACTTGTGAGAGCAGCAGCGGGCCCATTAACAGCGAGACAGCAGCGGGGCCATTAACAGTGAGAGAGCAGCAGCGGGGCCATTAACAGTGAGAGAGTAACAGCGGGGCCATTGACTTGTGAGAGAGCAGCAGTGGGGCCATTAACAGTGAGAGAGCAGCTGCAGGGCCATCAACAGCGGGGCCATTGACTTGTGAGAGAGCAGCAGCGGGCCCATTAACAGCGAGAGAGCAGCAGCGGGGCCATTAACAGCGAGAGAGCAGCAGCGGGGCCATTGACAGTGAGAGAGCAGCAGCGGGGCCATTAACAACGAGAGAGCAGCAGCGGGGCCATTAACTGCGAGAGAGCAGCAGCGGGGACATTGACAGTGAGAGAGCAGCAGCGGGGCCATTGACAGTGAGAGAGCAGCAGCGGGGCCATCAACAGTGAGAGAGCAGCAGCGGGGCCATTAACAGCGAGAGAGTAGCAGCGGGGCCTTTAACAGTGAGAGAGCAGCAGCGGGGCCCTTAACAGTGAGAGAGCAGCAGCGGGGCCATTAACAGTGAGAGAGCAGCAGCGGGCCCATTAACAGCGAGAGAGCAGCAGCGGGGCCATTAACAGCGAGACAGCAGCGGCAGGGCCATTAACAGTGAGAGAGCAACAGCGGGGCCATTAACAGTGAGAGAGCAGCTGCAGGGCCATCAACAGCGGGGCCATTGACTTGTGAGAGAGCAGCAGCGGGCCCATTAACAGCGGGGCCATTGACTTGTGAGAGAGCAGCAGCGGGCCCATTAACAGTGAGAGAGCAGCAGCGGGGCCATTAACAGCGAGACAGCAGCGGGGCCATTAACAGTGAGAGAGCAGCAGCGGGGCCATTAACAGCGAGAGAGCAGCAGCGGGGCCTTAACTGCGAGAGAGCAGCAGCGGGGCCATTGACAGTGAGAGAGCAGCAGCGGGGCCATTAACTGCGAGAGAGCAGCAGCGGGGCCATTAACTGCGAGAGAGCAGCAGCGGGGCCCTTGACAGCGAGAGAGCAGCAGCGGGGCCATTAACTGCGAGAGAGCAGCAGCGGGGACATTGACAGCGAGAGAGCAGCATCGGGGCCATTAACAGTGAGAGAGCAGCAGCGGGGCCATTGACAGTGAGAGAGCAGCAGCGGGGCCATTGACAGTGAGAGAGCAGCAGCGGGGCCATTAACAGTGAGAGAGCAGCAGCGGGGCCATTAACAGTGAGAGAGCAGCAGCGGGGCCATTAACAGCGAGAGAGCAGCTGCGGGGCCATTATCAGTGAGAGAGCAGCAGCGGGGCCATTAACAGTGAGAGAGCAGCAGCGGGGCCATTAACAGCGAGAGAGCACCAGCGGGGCCATTAACAGCTAGAGAGCAGCAGCGGGGCCATTAACAGCGAGAGAGCAGCAGTGGGGTCATTAACAGCGAGAGAGCAGCAGTGGGGTCATTAACAGCGAGAGAGCAGCAGCGGGGCCATTAACAGAGAGAGAGCAGCAGCGGGGCCATTGACAGCGAGAGAGCAGCAGCGGGGCCATTAACAGAGAGAGAGCAGCAGCGGGGCCATTCACAGCGAGAGAGCAGCAGCGGGGCCATTAACAGTGAGAGAGCAGCAGCGGCGCCATTAACAGTGAGAGAGCAGCAGCGGGGCCATTAACAGCGAGAGAGCAGCAGCGGGGCCATTAACAGCGAGAGAGCAACAGCGGGGCCATTGACTTGTGAGAGAGCAGCAGCGGGCCCATTAACAGTGAGAGAGCAGCAGCGGGCCCATTAACAGCGAGAGAGCAGCAGCGGGGCCATTAACAGCGAGACAGCAGCGGGGCCTTTAACAGTGAGAGAGCAGCTGCAGTGCCATTAACAGCGAGAGAGCAACAGCGGGGCCATTGACTTGTGAGAGAGCAGCAGCGGGCCCATTAACAGCGAGAGAGCAGCAGAGGGGCCATTAACAGTGAGAGAGCAGCAGCGGGGACATTAACAGCGAGAGAGCAGCATCGGGGCCATTGACTGAGAGAGCAGCAGCGGGGCCATTAACTGCGAGAGAGCAGAAGCGGGGACATTGACAGCGAGAGAGCAGCAGCGGGGCCATTGACAGTGAGAGAGCAGCAGCGGGGCCATTAACAGCGAGAGAGCAGCAGCGGGGCCATTAACTGCGAGAGAGCAGCAGCGGGGACATTGACAGCGAGAGAGCAGCAGCGGGGCCCTTGACAGCGAGAGAGCAGCAGCGGGGCCATTAACAGCGAGAGAGCAGCAGCGGGGCCATGAACTTCGAGAGAGCAGCAGCGGGGACATTGACAGCGAGAGAGCAGCATCGGGGCCATTAACAGTGAGAGAGCAGCAGCGGGGCCATTGACAGTGAGAGAGCAGCAGCGGGGCCATTGACAGTGAGAGAGCAGCAGCGGGGCCATTGACAGTGAGAGAGCAGCAGCGGGGCCATTAACAGTGAGAGAGCAACAGCGGGGCCCTTAACAGCGAGAGAGCAGCAGCGGTGACATTAACAGTGAGAGCACAGCGGGGCCATTAACAGAGAGAGCAGCAGCGGGGCCATTAACAGCGAGAGAGCAGCAGCGGGGCCATTAACAGCGAGAGAGCAGCAGCGGGGCCATTAACAGTGAGAGAGCAGCAGCGGGGCCATTAACAGCGAGAGAGCAGCAGCGGGGCCATTAACAGTGAGAGAGCAGCAGCGGGGCCATTAACAGCGAGAGAGCAGCAGCGGGGCCATCAACAGTGAGGGAGCAGCAGCGGGGCCATTAACAGCGAGAGAGCAGCAGCGGGGCCATTAACAGCGAGAGAGCAGCAGCGGGGCCATTAACAGCGAGAGAGCAGCAGCGGGGCCATTAACAGCGAGAGAGCAGCAGCGGGGCCATTAACAGCGAGAGAGCAGCAGCGGTGCCATTAACAGTGAGAGAGCAGCAGCGGGGCCATTAACAGTGAGAGCATCAGCGGGGCCATTGACAGTGAGAGAGCAGCAGCGGGGCCATTAACAGCGAGAGAGCAGCAGCGGGGTCATTAACAGCTAGAGAGCTGCAGCGGGGCCATTAACAGCAAGAGAGCAGCAGCGGGGCCATTAACAGCGAGAGCGCAGCAGCGGGGCCATTAACAGCGAGAGCGCAGCAGCGGGGCCATTAACAGCGAGAGAGCAGCAGCGGGGCCATTAACAGCGAGAGCGCAGCAGCGGGGCCATTAACAGCGAGAGAGCAGCAGCGGGGCCATTAACAGTGAGAGAGCAGCAGCGGGGCCATTGACAGCGAGAGAGCAGCAGCGGGGCCATTGACAGTGAGAGAGCAGCTGCGGGGCCATTGACAGTGAGAGAGCAGCTGCTGGGCCATTAACAGCGAGAGAGCAGCAGCGGGGCCATTAACAGCGAGAGAGCAGCAGCGGGGCCATTAACAGCGAGAGAGCAGCAGCGGGGCCATTAACAGTGAGAGAGCAGCTGCGGGGCCATTAACAGTGAGAGAGCAGCTGCGGGGCCATTAACAGTGAGAGAGCAGCAGCGGGGCCATTAACAGTGAGAGAGCAGCAGCGGGGCCATTAACAGTGAGAGAGCAGTAGCGGGGCCATTAACAGTGAGAGAGCAGCAGCGGGGCCATTGACTTGTGAGAGAGCAGCAGCGGCGCCAGTAACAGCGAGAGAGCAGCAGCGGGGCCATTGACTTGCGAGAGAGCAGCAGCGGCGCCATTAACAGCGACAGAGCAGCAGCGGGGCCATTAACAGCGAGAGAGCAGCAGCGGGGCCATTAACAGCGAGAGAGCAGCAGCGGGGCCATTTACAGTGAGAGAGCAGCAGCGGGGCCATTTACAGTGAGAGAGCAGCAGCGGGGCCATTGACAGTGAGAGGGCAGCAGCGGGGCCATTAACAGCTAGAGAGCAGCTGCAGGGCCATTAACAGCGAGAGAGCAGCTGCAGGGCCATTAACAGCGAGAGAGCAACAGCGGGGCCATTGACTTGTGAGAGAGCAGCAGCGGCGCCATTAACAGTGAGAGAGCAGCTGCGGGGCCATTAACAGTGAGAGAGCAACAGCGGGGCCATTGACTTGTGAGAGAGCAGCAGCGGGCCCATTAACAGCGAGAAAGCAGCAGCGGGGCCATTAACAGCGAGACAGCAGCGGGGCCATTAACAGTGAGAGAGCAGCAGCTGGGCCATTGACAGTGAGAGGGCAGCAGCGGGGCCATTAACAGCGAGAGAGCAACAGCGGGGCCATTGACTTGTGAGAGAGCAGCAGCGGCGCCATTAACAGTGAGAGAGCAGCAGCGGGGCCATTAACAGTGAGAGAGCAACAGCGGGGCCATTGACTTGTGAGAGAGCAGCAGCGGGCCCATTAACAGCGAGAGAGCAGCAGCGGGGCCATTAACAGCGAGACAGCAGCGGGGCCATTAACAGTGAGAGAGCAGCAGCGGGGCCATTAACAGTGAGAGAGCAACAGCGGGGCCATTGACTTGTGAGAGAGCAGCAGTGGGGCCATTAACAGTGAGAGAGCAGCTGCAGGGCCATCAACAGCGGGGCCATTGACTTGTGAGAGAGCAGCAGCGGGGCCATTAACAGCGAGAGAGCAGCAGCGGGCCCATTAACAGCGAGAGAGCAGCAGCGGGGCCATTAACAGCGAGACAGCAGCGGGGCCATTAACAGTGAGAGAGCAGCAGCGGGGCCATTAACAGCGAGAGAGCAGCAGCGGGGACATTAACAGCGAGAGAGCAGCATCGGGGCCATTGACAGTGAGAGAGCAGCACCGGGGCCATTAACAACGAGAGAGCAGCAGCGCGGGGCCATTGACAGTGAGAGAGCAGCAGCGGGGCCATTAGCAGCGGGGCCATTAACAGCGAGACAGCAGCGGGGCCTTTAACAGTGAGAGAGCAGCTGCAGGGCCATTAACAGCGAGAGAGCAACTGCGGGGCCATTGACTTGTGAGAGAGCAGCAGCGGGCCCATTAACAGCGAGAGAGCAGCAGCGGGGCCATTAACAGTGAGAGAGCAGCAGCGGGGACATTAACAGCGAGAGAGCAGCATCGGGGCCATTGACTGAGAGAGCAGCAGCGGGGCCATTAACAGCGAGAGAGCAGCAGCGGGGCCATTAACTGCGAGAGAGCAGAAGCGGGGACATTGACAGCGAGAGAGCAGCAGCGGGGCCATTGACAGCGAGAGAGCAGCAGCAGGGCCATTAACAGCGAGAGAGCAGCAGCGGGGCCATTAACTGCGAGAGAGCAGCAGCGGGGACATTGACAGCGAGAGAGCAGCAGCGGGACCCTTGACAGCGAGAGAGCAGCAGCGGGCCCATTAACAGCGAGAGAGCAGCAGCGGGGCCATTAACAGCGAGACAGCAGAGGGGCCATTAACAGTGAGAGAGCAGCAGCGGGGCCATTAACAGCTAGAGAGCAGCAGCGGGGCCATTAACTGCGAGAGAGCAGAAGCGGGGACATTGACAGCGAGAGAGCAGCAGCGGGGCCATTGACAGTGAGAGAGCAGCAGCGGGGCCATTAACTGCGAGAGAGCAGCAGCGGGGACATTGACAGCGAGAGAGCAGCATCGGGGCCATTAACAGTGAGAGAGCAGCAGCGGGGCCATTATCAGTGAGAGAGCAGCAGCGGGGCCATTGACTTGTGAGAGAGCAGCAGCGGGCCCATTAACAGCGAGAGAGCAGCAGCGGGGCCATTAACAGCGAGACAGCAGCGGGGCCTTTAACAGTGAGAGAGCAGCTGCAGTGCCATTAACAGCGAGAGAGCAACAGCGGGGCCATTGACTTGTGAGAGAGCAGCAGCGGGCCCATTAACAGCGAGAGAGCAGCAGCGGGGCCATTAACAGCGAGACAGCAGAGGGGCCATTAACAGTGAGAGAGCAGCAGCGGGGACATTAACAGCGAGAGAGCAGCATCGGGGCCATTGACTGAGAGAGCAGCAGCGGGGCCATTAACAGCGAGAGAGCAGCAGCGGGGCCATTAACTGCGAGAGAGCAGCAGCGGGGACATTGACAGCGAGAGAGCAACAGCGGGGCCCTTGACAGCGAGAGAGCAGCAGCGGGGCCATTAACAGCGAGAGAGCAGCAGCGGGGCCATGAACTTCGAGAGAGCAGCAGCGGGGACATTGACAGCGAGAGAGCAGCATCGGGGCCATTAACAGTGAGAGAGCAGCAGCGGGGCCATTGACAGTGAGAGAGCAGCAGCGGGGCCATTGACAGTGAGAGAGCAGCAGCGGGGCCATTGACAGTGAGAGAGCAGCAGCGGGGCCATTAACAGTGAGAGAGCAACAGCGGGGCCCTTAACAGCGAGAGAGCAGCAGCGGTGACATTAACAGTGAGAGCACAGCGGGGCCATTAACAGAGAGAGCAGCAGCGGGGCCATTAACAGCGAGAGAGCAGCAGCGGGGCCATTAACAGCGAGAGAGCAGCAGCGGGGCCATTAACAGCGAGAGAGCAGCAGCGGGGCCATTAACAGTGAGAGAGCAGCAGCGGGGCCATTAACAGTGAGAGAGCAGCAGCGGGGCCATTAACAGCGAGAGAGCAGCCACGGGGCCATTAACAGTGAGAGAGCAGCAGCGGGGCCATTAACAGCGAGAGAGCAGCAGCGGGGCCATCAACAGCGAGGGAGCAGCAGCGGGGCCATTAACAGCGAGAGAGCAACAGCGGGGCCATTGACTTGTGAGAGAGCAGCAGCGGGCCCATTAACAGCGAGAGAGCAGCAGCGGGGCCATTAACAGCGAGACAGCAGAGGGGCCATTAACAGTGAGAGAGCAGCAGCGGGGACATTAACAGCGAGAGCATCAGCGGGGCCATTGACAGTGAGAGAGCAGCAGCGGGGCCATTAACAGCGAGAGAGCAGCAGCGGGGTCATTAACAGCTAGAGAGCTGCAGCGGGGCCATTAACAGCAAGAGAGCAGCAGCGGGGCCATTAAAAGCGAGAGCGCAGCAGCGGGGCCATTAACAGCTAGAGCGCAGCAGCGGGGCCATTAACAGCGAGAGAGCAGCAGCGGGGCCATTAACAGCGAGAGCGCAGCAGCGGGGCCATTAACAGTGAGAGAGCAGCAGCGGGGCCATTAAGAGTGAGAGAGCAGCAGCGGGGCCATTAACAGCGAGAGAGCAGCAGCGGGGCCATTAACAGTGAGAGAGCAGCAGCGGGGCCATTGACAGCGAGAGAGCAGCAGCGGGGCCATTGACAGTGAGAGAGCAGCTGCGGGGCCATTGACAGTGAGAGAGCAGCTGCTGGGCCATTAACAGCGAGAGAGCAGCAGCGGGGCCATTAACAGCGAGAGAGCAGCAGCGGGGCCATTAACAGTGAGAGCAGCTGCGGGGCCATTAACAGTGAGAGAGCAGCTGCGGGGCCATTAACAGTGAGAGAGCAGCAGCGGGGCCATTAACAGTGAGAGAGCAGCTGCGGGGCCATTAACAGCGAGAGAGCAGCAGCGGGGCCATTAACAGCGAGAGAGCAGCAGCGGGGCCATTAACAGCGAGAGAGCAGCAGCGGGGCCATTAACAGTGAGAGAGCAGCTGCGGGGCCATTAACAGTGAGAGAGCAGCTGCGGGGCCATTAACAGTGAGAGAGCAGCAGCGGGGCCATTAACAGTGAGAGAGCAGTAGCGGGGCCATTAACAGTGAGAGAGCAGCAGCGGGGCCATTGACTTGTGAGAGAGCAGCAGCGGCGCCAGTAACAGCGAGAGAGCAGCAGCGGGGCCATTGACTTGCGAGAGAGCAGCAGCGGCGGCATTTAACAGCGACAGAGCAGCAGCGGGGCCATTAACAGCGACAGAGCAGCAGCGGGGCCATTAACAGCGAGAGAGCAGCAGCGGGGCCATTAACAGCGAGAGAGCAGCAGCGGGGCCATTTACAGTGAGAGAGCAGCAGCGGGGCCATTTACAGTGAGAGAGCAGCAGCGGGGCCATTGACAGTGAGAGGGCAGCAGCGGGGCCATTAACAGCGAGAGAGCAGCTGCAGGGCCATTAACAGCGAGAGAGCAGCTGCAGGGCCATTAACAGCGAGAGAGCAACAGCGGGGCCATTGACTTGTGAGAGAGCAGCAGCGGCGCCATTAACAGTGAGAGAGCAGCTGCTGGGCCATTAACAGTGAGAGAGCAACAGCGGGGCCATTGACTTGTGAGAGAGCAGCAGCGGGCCCATTAACAGCGAGAGAGCAGCAGCGGGGCCATTAACAGCGAGACAGCAGCGGGCCCATTAACAGCGAGAGAGCAGCAGCGGGGCCATTAACAGCGAGACAGCAGCGGGGCCATTAACAGCGAGACAGCAGCGGGGCCATTAACAGTGAGAGAGCAGCAGCTGGGCCATTGACAGTGAGAGGGCAGCAGCGGGGCCATTAACAGCGAGAGAGCAACAGCGGGGCCATTGACTTGTGAGAGAGCAGCAGCGGCGCCATTAACAGTGAGAGAGCAGCAGCGGGGCCATTAACAGTGAGAGAGCAACAGCGGGGCCATTGACTTGTGAGAGAGCAGCAGCGGGCCCATTAACAGCGAGAGAGCAGCAGCGGGGCCATTAACAGCGAGACAGCAGCGGGGCCATTAACAGTGAGAGAGCAGCAGCGGGGCCATTAACAGTGAGAGAGCAACAGCGGGGCCATTGACTTGTGAGAGAGCAGCAGTGGGGCCATTAACAGTGAGAGAGCAGCTGCAGGGCCATCAACAGCGGGGCCATTGACTTGTGAGAGAGCAGCAGCGGGGCCATTAACAGCGAGAGAGCAGCAGCGGGCCCATTAACAGCGAGAGAGCAGCAGCGGGGCCATTAACAGCGAGACAGCAGCGGGGCCATTAACAGTGAGAGAGCAGCAGCGGGGCCATTAACAGCGAGAGAGCAGCATCGGGGCCATTGACAGTGAGAGAGCAGCACCGGGGCCATTAACAACGAGAGAGCAGCAGCGGGGCCATTAACAGTGAGAGAGCAGCAGCGGGGCCATTAACAGTGAGAGAGCAACAGCGGGGCCATTGACTTGTGAGAGAGCAGCAGCGGGCCCATTAACAGTGAGAGAGCAGCAGCGGGGCCATTGACAGTGAGAGAGCAACAGCGGGGCCATTGACTTGTGAGAGAGCAGCAGCGGGCCCATTAACAGCGAGAGAGCAGCAGCGGGGCCATTAACAGCGAGACAGCAGCGGGGCCTTTAACAGTGAGAGAGCAGCTGCAGGGCCATTAACAGCGAGAGAGCAACAGCGGGGCCATTGACTTGTGAGAGAGCAGCAGCGGGCCCATTAACAGCGAGAGAGCAGCAGCGGGGCCATTAACAGCGAGACAGCAGAAGCGGGGACATTGACAGCGAGAGAGCAGCATCGGGGCCATTGACTGAGAGAGCAGCAGCGGGGCCATTAACAGCGAGAGAGCAGCAGCGGGGCCATTAACTGCGAGAGAGCAGAAGCGGGGACATTGACAGCGAGAGAGCAGCAGCGGGGCCATTGACAGCGAGAGAGCAGCAGCGGGGCCATTAACTGCGAGAGAGCAGCAGCAGCGGGAGCCTTGACAGCGAGAGAGCAGCAGCGGGCCCATTAACAGCGAGAGAGCAGCAGCGGGGCCATTAACAGCGAGACAGCAGAGGGGCCATTAACAGCGAGAGAGCAGCAGCGGGGCCATTAACAGCGAGAGAGCAGCAGCGGGGCCATTAACAGCGAGAGAGCAGCAGCGGGGCCATTAACTGCGAGAGAGCAGAAGCGGGGACATTGACAGCGAGAGAGCAGCAGCGGGGCCATTGACAGTGAGAGAGCAGCAGCGGGGCCATTAACAGCGAGAGAGCAGCAGCGGGGCCATTAACTGCGAGAGAGCAGCAGCGGGGACATTGACAGCGAGAGAGCAGCAGCGGGGCCCTTGACAGCGAGAGAGCAGCAGCGGGGCCATTAACAGCGAGAGAGCAGCAGCGGGGCCATGAACTTCGAGAGAGCAGCAGCGGGGACATTGACAGTGAGAGAGCAGCAGCGGGGACATTGACAGTGAGAGAGCAGCAGCGGGGACATTGACAGTGAGAGAGCAGCAGCGGGGCCATTGACAGTGAGAGAGCAGCAGCGGGGCCATTAACAGCGAGAGAGCAGCAGCGGGGCCATTAACAGCGAGAGAGCAGCAGCGGGGCCATTAACAGCGAGAGAGCAGCAGCGGGGCCATTAACAGTGAGAGAGCAGCAGCGGGGCCATTAACAGCGAGAGAGCAGCAGCGGGGCCATTAACAGCGAGAGAGCAGCAGCGGGGCCATTAACAGCGAGAGAGCAGCAGCGGGGCCATCAACAGTGAGGGAGCAGCAGCGGGGCCATTAACAGCGAGAGAGCAGCAGCGGGGCCATTAACAGCGAGAGAGCAGCAGCGGGGCCATTAACAGCGAGAGAGCAGCAGCGGGGCCATTAACAGTGAGAGAGCAGCAGCGGGGCCATTAACAGCGAGAGAGCAGCAGCGGTGCCATTAACAGTGAGAGAGCAGCAGCGGGGCCATTAACAGTGAGAGCATCAGCGGGGCCATTGACAGTGAGAGAGCAGCAGCAGGGCCATTAACCCAGAGAGAGCAGCAGCGGGGTCATTAACAGCTAGAGAGCTGCAGCGGGGCCATTAACAGCAAGAGAGCAGCAGCGGGGCCATTAACAGCGAGAGCGCAGCAGCGGGGCCATTAACAGCGAGAGCGCAGCAGCGGGGCCATTAACAGCGAGAGAGCAGCAGCGGGGCCATTAACAGCGAGAGCGCAGCAGCGGGGCCATTAACAGTGAGAGAGCAGCAGCGGGGCCATTAAGAGTGAGAGAGCAGCAGCGGGGCCATTAACAGCGAGAGAGCAGCAGCGGGGCCATTAACAGCGAGAGAGCAGCAGCGGTGCCATTAACAGTGAGAGAGCAGCAGCGGGGCCATTAACAGTGAGAGCATCAGCGGGGCCATTGACAGTGAGAGAGCAGCAGCAGGGCCATTAACAGCGAGAGAGCAGCAGCGGGGTCATTAACAGCTAGAGAGCTGCAGCGGGGCCATTAACAGCAAGAGAGCAGCAGCGGGGCCATTAACAGCGAGAGCGCAGCAGCGGGGCCATTAACAGCGAGAGCGCAGCAGCGGGGCCATTAACAGCGAGAGAGCAGCAACGGGGCCATTAACAGCGAGAGCGCAGCAGCGGGGCCATTAACAGTGAGAGAGCAGCAGCGGGGCCATTAACAGCGAGAGAGCAGTAGCGGGGCCATTAACAGTGAGAGAGCAGCAGCGGGGCCATTAACAGTGAGAGAGCAGCAGCGGGGCCATTGACAGCGAGAGAGCAGCAGCGGGGCCATTGACAGTGAGAGAGCAGCTGCTGGGCCATTAACAGCGAGAGAGCAGCAGCGGGGCCATTAACAGCGAGAGAGCAGCAGCAGGGCCATTAACAGTGAGAGAGCAGCAGCGGGGCCATTAACAGTGAGAGAGCAACAGCGGGGCCATTGACTTGTGAGAGCAGCAGCGGGCCCATTAACGGCGAGACAGCAGCGGGGCCATTAACAGTGAGAGAGCAGCAGCGGGGCCATTAACAGTGAGAGAGTAACAGCGGGGCCATTGACTTGTGAGAGAGCAGCAGTGGGGCCATTAACAGTGAGAGAGCAGCTGCAGGGCCATCAACAGCGGGGCCATTGACTTGTGAGAGAGCAGCAGCGGGCCCATTAACAGCGAGAGAGCAGCAGCGGGGCCATTAACAGCGAGAGAGCAGCAGCGGGGCCATTGACAGTGAGAGAGCAGCAGCGGGGCCATTAACAACGAGAGAGCAGCAGCGGGGCCATTAACTGCGAGAGAGCAGCAGCGGGGACATTGACAGTGAGAGAGCAGCAGCGGGGCCATTGACAGTGAGAGAGCAGCAGCGGGGCCATCAACAGTGAGAGAGCAGCAGCGGGGCCTTTAACAGTGAGAGAGCAGCAGCGGGGCCCTTAACAGTGAGAGAGCAGCAGCGGGGCCATTAACAGTGAGAGAGCAGCAGCGGGCCCATTAACAGCGAGAGAGCAGCAGCGGGGCCATTAACAGCGAGACAGCAGCGGCAGGGCCATTAACAGTGAGAGAGCAACAGCGGGGCCATTAACAGTGAGAGAGCAGCTGCAGGGCCATCAACAGCGGGGCCATTGACTTGTGAGAGAGCAGCAGCGGGCCCATTAACAGTGAGAGAGCAGCAGCGGGGCCATTAACAGCGAGAGAGCAGCAGCGGGGCCTTAACTGCGAGAGAGCAGCAGCGGGGCCATTGACAGTGAGAGAGCAGCAACGGGGCCATTAACTGCGAGAGAGCAGCAGCGGGGCCATTAACTGCGAGAGAGCAGCAGCGGGGCCCTTGACAGCGAGAGAGCAGCAGCGGGGCCATTAACTGCGAGAGAGCAGCAGCGGGGACATTGACAGCGAGAGAGCAGCATCGGGGCCATTAACAGTGAGAGAGCAGCAGCGGGGCCATTGACAGTGAGAGAGCAGCAGCGGGGCCATTGACAGTGAGAGAGCAGCAGCGGGGCCATTAACAGTGAGAGAGCAGCAGCGGGGCCATTAACAGTGAGAGAGCAGCAGCGGGGCCATTAACAGCGAGAGAGCAGCTGCGGGGCCATTATCAGTGAGAGAGCAGCAGCGGGGCCATTAACAGCGAGAGAGCACCAGCGGGGCCATTAACAGCTAGAGAGCAGCAGCGGGGCCATTAACAGCGAGAGAGCAGCAGTGGGGTCATTAACAGCGAGAGAGCAGCAGTGGGGTCATTAACAGCGAGAGAGCAGCAGCGGGGCCATTAACAGAGAGAGAGCAGCAGCGGGGCCATTGACAGCGAGAGAGCAGCAGCGGGGCCATTAACAGAGAGAGAGCAGCAGCGGGGCCATTCACAGCGAGAGAGCAGCGGGGCCATTAACAGTGAGAGAGCAGCAGCGGCGCCATTAACAGTGAGAGAGCAGCAGCGGGGCCATTAACAGCGAGAGAGCAGCAGCGGGGCCATTAACAGCGAGAGAGCAACAGCGGGGCCATTGACTTGTGAGAGAGCAGCAGCGGGCCCATTAACAGTGAGAGAGCAGCAGCGGGCCCATTAACAGCGAGAGAGCAGCAGCGGGGCCATTAACAGCGAGACAGCAGCGGGGCCTTTAACAGTGAGAGAGCAGCTGCAGTGCCATTAACAGCGAGAGAGCAACAGCGGGGCCATTGACTTGTGAGAGAGCAGCAGCGGGCCCATTAACAGCGAGAGAGCAGCAGAGGGGCCATTAACAGTGAGAGAGCAGCAGCGGGGACATTAACAGCGAGAGAGCAGCATCGGGGCCATTGACTGAGAGAGCAGCAGCGGGGCCATTAACTGCGAGAGAGCAGAAGCGGGGACATTGACAGCGAGAGAGCAGCAGCGGGGCCATTGACAGTGAGAGAGCAGCAGCGGGGCCATTAACAGCGAGAGAGCAGCAGTGGGGCCATTAACTGCGAGAGAGCAGCAGCGGGGACATTGACAGCGAGAGAGCAGCAGCGGGGCCCTTGACAGCGAGAGAGCAGCAGCGGGGCCATTAACAGCGAGAGAGCAGCAGCGGGGCCATGAACTTCGAGAGAGCAGCAGCGGGGACATTGACAGCGAGAGAGCAGCATCGGGGCCATTAACAGTGAGAGAGCAGCAGCGGGGCCATTGACAGTGAGAGAGCAGCAGCGGGGCCATTGACAGTGAGAGAGCAGCAGCGGGGCCATTGACAGTGAGAGAGCAGCAGCGGGGCCATTAACAGTGAGAGAGCAACAGCGGGGCCCTTAACAGCGAGAGAGCAGCAGCGGTGACATTAACAGTGAGAGCACAGCGGGGCCATTAACAGAGAGAGCAGCAGCGGGGCCATTAACAGCGAGAGAGCAGCAGCGGGGCCATTAACAGCGAGAGAGCAGCAGCGGGGCCATTAACAGTGAGAGAGCAGCAGCGGGGCCATTAACAGCGAGAGAGCAGCAGCGGGGCCATTAACAGTGAGAGAGCAGCAGCGGGGCCATTAACAGCGAGAGAGCAGCAGCGGGGCCATCAACAGTGAGGGAGCAGCAGCGGGGCCATTAACAGCGAGAGATCAGCAGCGGGGCCATTAACAGCGAGAGAGCAGCAGCGGGGCCATTAACAGCGAGAGAGCAGCAGCGGGGCCATTAACAGCGAGAGAGCAGCAGCGGGGCCATTAACAGCGAGAGAGCAGCAGCGGGGCCATTAACAGCGAGAGAGCAGCAGCGGTGCCATTAACAGTGAGAGAGCAGCAGCGGGGCCATTAACAGTGAGAGCATCAGCGGGGCCATTGACAGTGAGAGAGCAGCAGCGGGGCCATTAACAGCGAGAGAGCAGCAGCGGGGTCATTAACAGCTAGAGAGCTGCAGCGGGGCCATTAACAGCAAGAGAGCAGCAGCGGGGCCATTAACAGCGAGAGCGCAGCAGCGGGGCCATTAACAGCGAGAGCGCAGCAGCGGGGCCATTAACAGCGAGAGCGCAGCAGCGGGGCCATTAACAGTGAGAGAGCAGCAGCGGGGCCATTAACAGTGAGAGAGCAGCAGCGGGGCCATTAACAGTGAGAGAGCAGTAGCGGGGCCATTAACAGTGAGAGAGCAGCAGCGGGGCCATTGACTTGTGAGAGAGCAGCAGCGGCGCCAGTAACAGCGAGAGAGCAGCAGCGGGGCCATTGACTTGCGAGAGAGCAGCAGCGGCGCCATTAACAGCGACAGAGCAGCAGCGGGGCCATTAACAGCGAGAGAGCAGCAGCGGGGCCATTAACAACGAGAGAGCAGCAGCGGGGCCATTTACAGTGAGAGAGCAGCAGCGGGGCCATTTACAGTGAGAGCGCAGCAGCGGGGCCATTGACAGTGAGAGGGCAGCAGCGGGGCCATTAACAGCGAGAGAGCAGCTGCAGGGCCATTAACAGCGAGAGAGCAGCTGCAGGGCCATTAACAGCGAGAGAGCTACAGCGGGGCCATTGACTTGTGAGAGAGCAGCAGCGGCGCCATTAACAGTGAGAGAGCAGCTGCGGGGCCATTAACAGTGAGAGAGCAACAGCGGGGCCATTGACTTGTGAGAGAGCAGCAGCGGGCCCATTAACAGCGAGAGAGCAGCAGCGGGGCCATTAACAGCGAGACAGCAGCGGGGCCATTAACAGTGAGAGAGCAGCAGCTGGGCCATTGACAGTGAGAGGGCAGCAGCGGGGCCATTAACAGCGAGAGAGCAACAGCGGGGCCATTGACTTGTGAGAGAGCAGCAGCGGCGCCATTAACAGTGAGAGAGCAGCAGCGGGGCCATTAACAGTGAGAGAGCAACAGCGGGGCCATTGACTTGTGAGAGAGCAGCAGCGGGCCCATTAACAGCGAGAGAGCAGCAGCGGGGCCATTAACAGCGAGACAGCAGCGGGGCCATTAACAGTGAGAGAGCAGCAGCGGGGCCATTAACAGTGAGAGAGCAACAGCGGGGCCATTGACTTGTGAGAGAGCAGCAGTGGGGCCATTAACAGTGAGAGAGCAGCTGCAGGGCCATCAACAGCGGGGCCATTGACTTGCGAGAGAGCAGCAGCGGGGCCATTAACAGCGAGAGAGCAGCAGCGGGCCCATTAACAGCGAGAGAGCAGCAGCGGGGCCATTAACAGCGAGACAGCAGCGGGGCCATTAACAGTGAGAGAGCAGCAGCGGGGCCATTAACAGCGAGAGAGCAGCAGCGGGGACATTAACAGCGAGAGAGCAGCATCGGGGCCATTGACAGTGAGAGAGCAGCACCGGGGCCATTAACAACGAGAGAGCAGCAGCGGGGCCATTAACTGCGAGAGAGCAGCAGCGGGGCCATTGACAGTGAGAGAGCAGCAGCGGGGCCATTAGCAGCGGGGCCATTAACAGCGAGAGAGCAGCAGCGGGGCCATTAACTGCGAGAGAGCAGCAGCGGGGACATTGACAGCGAGAGAGCAGCAGCGGGGCCATTAACAGCGAGAGAGCAGCAGCGGGGCCATTAACAGTGAGAGAGCAGCAGCGGGGCCATTAACAGTGAGAGAGCAGCAGCGGGGCCATTAACAGTGAGAGAGCAGCAGCGGGGCCATTAACAGTGAGAGAGCAGCAGCGGGGCCATTAACAGCGAGAGAGCAGCAGCGGGGCCATTAACAGCGAGAGAGCAGCAGTGGGGTCATTAACAGCGAGAGAGCAGCAGCGGGGCCATTAACAGCGAGAGAGCAGCAGCGGGGCCATTAACAGCGAGACAGCAGCGGGGCCTTTAACAGTGAGAGAGCAGCTGCAGGGCCATTAACAGCGAGAGAGCAACAGCGGGGCCATTGACTTGTGAGAGAGCAGCAGCGGGCCCATTAACAGCGAGAGAGCAGCAGCGGGGCCATTAACAGTGAGAGAGCAGCAGCGGGGACATTAACAGCGAGAGAGCAGCATCGGGGCCATTGACTGAGAGAGCAGCAGCGGGGCCATTAACAGCGAGAGAGCAGCAGCGGGGCCATTAACTGCGAGAGAGCAGAAGCGGGGACATTGACAGCGAGAGAGCAGCAGCGGGGCCATTGACAGCGAGAGAGCAGCAGCAGGGCCATTAACAGCGAGAGAGCAGCAGCGGGGCCATTAACTGCGAGAGAGCAGCAGCGGGGACATTGACAGCGAGAGAGCAGCAGCGGGACCCTTGACAGCGAGAGAGCAGCAGCGGGCCCATTAACAGCGAGAGAGCAGCAGCGGGGCCATTAACAGCGAGACAGCAGAGGGGCCATTAACAGTGAGAGAGCAGCAGCGGGGCCATTAACAGCTAGAGAGCAGCAGCGGGGCCATTAACTGCGAGAGAGCAGAAGCGGGGACATTGACAGCGAGAGAGCAGCAGCGGGGCCATTGACAGTGAGAGAGCAGCAGCGGGGCCATTAACTGCGAGAGAGCAGCAGCGGGGACATTGACAGCGAGAGAGCAGCAGCGGGGCCCTTGACAGCGAGAGAGCAGCAGCGGGGCCATTAACAGCGAGAGAGCAGCAGCGGGGCCATGAACTTCGAGAGAGCAGCAGCGGGGACATTGACAGCGAGAGAGCAGCAGCGGGGACATTGACAGCGAGAGAGCAGCATCGGGGCCATTAACAGTGAGAGAGCAGCAGCGGGGCCATTGACAGTGAGAGAGCAGCAGCGGGGCCATTAACAGCGAGAGAGCAGCAGCGGGGCCATTAACAGTGAGAGAGCAGCAGCGGGGCCATTAACAGCGAGAGAGCAGCAGCGGGGCCATTAACAGTGAGAGAGCAGCAGCGGGGCCATTAACAGCGAGAGAGCAGCAGCGGGGCCATCAACAGTGAGGGAGCAGCAGCGGGGCCATTAACAGCGAGAGAGCAGCAGCGGGGCCATTAACAGCGAGAGAGCAGCAGCGGGGCCATTAACAGTGAGAGAGCAGCAGCGGGGCCATTAACAGTGAGAGAGCAGCAGCGGGGCCATTAACAGTGAGAGCATCAGCGGGGCCATTGACAGTGAGAGAGCAGCAGCGGGGCCATTAACAGCGAGAGAGCAGCAGCGGGGTCATTAACAGCTAGAGAGCTGCAGCGGGGCCATTAACAGCAAGAGAGCAGCAGCGGGGCCATTAACAGCGAGAGCGCAGCAGCGGGGCCATTAACAGCGAGAGCGCAGCAGCGGGGCCATTAACAGCGAGAGAGCAGCAGCGGGGCCATTAACAGCGAGAGCGCAGCAGCGGGGCCATTAACAGTGAGAGAGCAGCAGCGGGGCCATTAACAGCGAGAGAGCAGCAGCGGGGCCATTAACAGCGAGAGAGCAGCAGCGGGGCCATTAACAGCGAGAGAGCAGCAGCGGGGCCATTAACAGTGAGAGAGCAGCTGCGGGGCCATTAACAGTGAGAGAGCAGCAGCGGCGCCAGTAACAGCGAGAGAGCAGCAGCGGGGCCATTGACTTGCGAGAGAGCAGCAGCGGCGCCATTAACAGCGAGAGAGCAGCAGCGGGGCATTTAACAGCGACAGAGCAGCAGCGGGGCCATTAACAGCGAGAGAGCAGCAGCGGGGCCATTTACAGTGAGAGAGCAGCAGCGGGGCCATTGACAGTGAGAGAGCAGCATCGGGGCCATTGACAGTGAGAGAGCAGCACCGGGGCCATTAACAACGAGAGAGCAGCAGCGGGGCCATTAACTGCGAGAGAGCAGCAGCGGGGCCATTGACAGTGAGAGAGCAGCAGCGGGGCCATTAGCAGCAGGGCCATTAACAGCGAGAGAGCAGCAGCGGGGCCATTAACTGCGAGAGAGCAGCAGCGGGGACATTGACAGCGAGAGAGCAGCAGCGGGGCCATTAACAGAGAGAGAGCAGCTGCAGGGCCATTAACAGCGAGAGAGCAACAGCGGGGCCATTGACTTGTGAGAGAGCAGCAGCGGCGCCATTAACAGTGAGAGAGCAGCTGCGGGGCCATTAACAGTGAGAGAGCAACAGCGGGGCCATTGACTTGTGAGAGAGCAGCAGCGGGCCCATTAACAGCGAGAGAGCAGCAGCGGGGCCATTAACAGCGAGACAGCAGCGGGGCCATTAACAGTGAGAGAGCAGCAGCTGGGCCATTGACAGTGAGAGGGCAGCAGCGGGGCCATTAACAGCGAGAGAGCAACAGCGGGGCCATTGACTTGTGAGAGAGCAGCAGCGGCGCCATTAACAGTGAGAGAGCAGCAGCGGGGCCATTAACAGTGAGAGAGCAACAGCGGGGCCATTGACTTGTGAGAGAGCAGCAGCGGGCCCATTAACAGCGAGAGAGCAGCAGCGGGGCCATTAACAGCGAGACAGCAGCGGGGCCATTAACAGCGAGACAGCAGCGGGGCCATTAACAGCGAGAGAGCAGCAGCGGGGCCATTAACAGCGAGAGAGCAGCAGCGGGGCCATTGACTTGCGAGAGAGCAGCAGCGGCGCCATTAACAGCGACAGAGCAGCAGCGGGGCCATTAACAGCGAGAGAGCAGCAGCGGGGCCATTAACAACGAGAGAGCAGCAGCGGGGCCATTTACAGTGAGAGAGCAGCAGCGGGGCCATTTACAGTGAGAGCGCAGCAGCGGGGCCATTGACAGTGAGAGGGCAGCAGCGGGGCCATTAACAGCGAGAGAGCAGCTGCAGGGCCATTAACAGCGAGAGAGCAGCTGCAGGGCCATTAACAGCGAGAGAGCTACAGCGGGGCCATTGACTTGTGAGAGAGCAGCAGCGGCGCCATTAACAGTGAGAGAGCAGCTGCGGGGCCATTAACAGTGAGAGAGCAACAGCGGGGCCATTGACTTGTGAGAGAGCAGCAGCGGGCCCATTAACAGCGAGAGAGCAGCAGCGGGGCCATTAACAGCGAGACAGCAGCGGGGCCATTAACAGTGAGAGAGCAGCAGCTGGGCCATTGACAGTGAGAGGGCAGCAGCGGGGCCATTAACAGCGAGAGAGCAACAGCGGGGCCATTGACTTGTGAGAGAGCAGCAGCGGCGCCATTAACAGTGAGAGAGCAGCAGCGGGGCCATTAACAGTGAGAGAGCAACAGCGGGGCCATTGACTTGTGAGAGAGCAGCAGCGGGCCCATTAACAGCGAGAGAGCAGCAGCGGGGCCATTAACAGCGAGACAGCAGCGGGGCCATTAACAGTGAGAGAGCAGCAGCGGGGCCATTAACAGTGAGAGAGCAACAGCGGGGCCATTGACTTGTGAGAGAGCAGCAGTGGGGCCATTAACAGTGAGAGAGCAGCTGCAGGGCCATCAACAGCGGGGCCATTGACTTGCGAGAGAGCAGCAGCGGGGCCATTAACAGCGAGAGAGCAGCAGCGGGCCCATTAACAGCGAGAGAGCAGCAGCGGGGCCATTAACAGCGAGACAGCAGCGGGGCCATTAACAGTGAGAGAGCAGCAGCGGGGCCATTAACAGCGAGAGAGCAGCAGCGGGGACATTAACAGCGAGAGAGCAGCATCGGGGCCATTGACAGTGAGAGAGCAGCACCGGGGCCATTAACAACGAGAGAGCAGCAGCGGGGCCATTAACTGCGAGAGAGCAGCAGCGGGGCCATTGACAGTGAGAGAGCAGCAGCGGGGCCATTAGCAGCGGGGCCATTAACAGCGAGAGAGCAGCAGCGGGGCCGTTAACTGCGAGAGAGCAGCAGCGGGGACATTGACAGCGAGAGAGCAGCAGCGGGGCCATTAACAGCGAGAGAGCAGCAGCGGGGCCATTAACAGTGAGAGAGCAGCAGCGGGGCCATTAACAGTGAGAGAGCAGCAGCGGGGCCATTAACAGTGAGAGAGCAGCAGCGGGGCCATTAACAGTGAGAGAGCAGCAGCGGGGCCATTAACAGTGAGAGAGCAGCAGCGGGGCCATTAACAGTGAGAGAGCAGCAGCGGGGCCATTAACAGTGAGAGAGCAGCAGCGGGGCCATTAACAGCTAGAGAGCAGCAGCGGGGCCATTAACAGCGAGAGAGCAGCAGCGGGGCCATTAACAGCGAGAGAGCAGCAGTGGGGTCATTAACAGCGAGAGAGCAGCAGCGGGGCCATTAACAGCGAGAGAGCAGCAGCGGGGCCTTTAACAGTGAGAGAGCAGCTGCAGGGCCATTAACAGCGAGAGAGCAACAGCGGGGCCATTGACTTGAGAGAGCAGCAGCGGGCCCATTAACAGCGAGAGAGCAGCAGCGGGGCCATTAACAGCGAGAGAGCAGCAGCGGGGCCTTTAACAGTGAGAGAGCAGCTGCAGGGCCATTAACAGCGAGAGAGCAGCATCGGGGCCATTGACTGAGAGAGCAGCAGCGGGGCCATTAACAGCGAGAGAGCAGCAGCGGGGCCATTAACTGCGAGAGAGCAGAAGCGGGGACATTGACAGCGAGAGAGCAGCAGCGGGGCCATTGACAGCGAGAGAGCAGCAGCAGGGCCATTAACAGCGAGAGAGCAGCAGCGGGGCCATTAACTGCGAGAGAGCAGCAGCGGGGACATTGACAGCGAGAGAGCAGCAGCGGGACCCTTGACAGCGAGAGAGCAGCAGCGGGCCCATTAACAGCGAGAGAGCAGCAGCGGGGCCATTAACAGCGAGACAGCAGAGGGGCCATTAACAGTGAGAGAGCAGCAGCGGGGCCATTAACAGCTAGAGAGCAGCAGCGGGGCCATTAACTGCGAGAGAGCAGAAGCGGGGACATTGACAGCGAGAGAGCAGCAGCGGGGCCATTGACAGTGAGAGAGCAGCAGCGGGGCCATTAACTGCGAGAGAGCAGCAGCGGGGACATTGACAGCGAGAGAGCAGCAGCGGGGCCCTTGACAGCGAGAGAGCAGCAGCGGGGCCATTAACAGCGAGAGAGCAGCAGCGGGGCCATGAACTTCGAGAGAGCAGCAGCGGGGACATTGACAGCGAGAGAGCAGCAGCGGGGACATTGACAGCGAGAGAGCAGCATCGGGGCCATTAACAGTGAGAGAGCAGCAGCGGGGCCATTGACAGTGAGAGAGCAGCAGCGGGGCCATTAACAGCGAGAGAGCAGCAGCGGGGCCATTAACAGTGAGAGAGCAGCAGCGGGGCCATTAACAGCGAGAGAGCAGCAGCGGGGCCATTAACAGTGAGAGAGCAGCAGCGGGGCCATTAACAGCGAGAGAGCAGCAGCGGGGCCATCAACAGTGAGGGAGCAGCAGCGGGGCCATTAACAGCGAGAGAGCAGCAGCGGGGCCATTAACAGCGAGAGAGCAGCAGCGGGGCCATTAACAGTGAGAGAGCAGCAGCGGGGCCATTAACAGTGAGAGAGCAGCAGCGGGGCCATTAACAGTGAGAGCATCAGCGGGGCCATTGACAGTGAGAGAGCAGCAGCGGGGCCATTAACAGCGAGAGAGCAGCAGCGGGGTCATTAACAGCTAGAGAGCTGCAGCGGGGCCATTAACAGCAAGAGAGCAGCAGCGGGGCCATTAACAGCGAGAGCGCAGCAGCGGGGCCATTAACAGCGAGAGCGCAGCAGCGGGGCCATTAACAGCGAGAGAGCAGCAGCGGGGCCATTAACAGCGAGAGAGCAGCAGCGGGGCCATTAACAGTGAGAGAGCAGCAGCGGGGCCATTAACAGTGAGAGAGCAGCAGCGGGGCCATTAACAGTGAGAGCATCAGCGGGGCCATTGACAGTGAGAGAGCAGCAGCGGGGCCATTAACAGCGAGAGAGCAGCAGCGGGGTCATTAACAGCTAGAGAGCTGCAGCGGGGCCATTAACAGCAAGAGAGCAGCAGCGGGGCCATTAACAGCGAGAGCGCAGCAGCGGGGCCATTAACAGCGAGAGCGCAGCAGCGGGGCCATTAACAGCGAGAGAGCAGCAGCGGGGCCATTAACAGTGAGAGAGCAGCTGCGGGGCCATTAACAGTGAGAGAGCAGCAGCGGCGCCAGTAACAGCGAGAGAGCAGCAGCGGGGCCATTGACTTGCGAGAGAGCAGCAGCGGCGCCATTAACAGCGAGAGAGCAGCAGTGGGGCCATTAACTGCGAGAGAGCAGCAGCGGGGACATTGACAGCGAGAGAGCAGCAGCGGGGCCCTTGACAGCGAGAGAGCAGCAGCGGGGCCATTAACAGCGAGAGAGCAGCAGCGGGGCCATGAACTTCGAGAGAGCAGCAGCGGGGACATTGACAGCGAGAGAGCAGCATCGGGGCCATTAACAGTGAGAGAGCAGCAGCGGGGCCATTGACAGTGAGAGAGCAGCAGCGGGGCCATTGACAGTGAGAGAGCAGCAGCGGGGCCATTGACAGTGAGAGAGCAGCAGCGGGGCCATTAACAGTGAGAGAGCAACAGCGGGGCCCTTAACAGCGAGAGAGCAGCAGCGGTGACATTAACAGTGAGAGCACAGCGGGGCCATTAACAGAGAGAGCAGCAGCGGGGCCATTAACAGCGAGAGAGCAGCAGCGGGGCCATTAACAGCGAGAGAGCAGCAGCGGGGCCATTAACAGTGAGAGAGCAGCAGCGGGGCCATTAACAGCGAGAGAGCAGCAGCGGGGCCATTAACAGTGAGAGAGCAGCAGCGGGGCCATTAACAGCGAGAGAGCAGCAGCGGGGCCATCAACAGTGAGGGAGCAGCAGCGGGGCCATTAACAGCGAGAGATCAGCAGCGGGGCCATTAACAGCGAGAGAGCAGCAGCGGGGCCATTAACAGCGAGAGAGCAGCAGCGGGGCCATTAACAGCGAGAGAGCAGCAGCGGGGCCATTAACAGCGAGAGAGCAGCAGCGGGGCCATTAACAGCGAGAGAGCAGCAGCGGTGCCATTAACAGTGAGAGAGCAGCAGCGGGGCCATTAACAGTGAGAGCATCAGCGGGGCCATTGACAGTGAGAGAGCAGCAGCGGGGCCATTAACAGCGAGAGAGCAGCAGCGGGGTCATTAACAGCTAGAGAGCTGCAGCGGGGCCATTAACAGCAAGAGAGCAGCAGCGGGGCCATTAACAGCGAGAGCGCAGCAGCGGGGCCATTAACAGCGAGAGCGCAGCAGCGGGGCCATTAACAGCGAGAGCGCAGCAGCGGGGCCATTAACAGTGAGAGAGCAGCAGCGGGGCCATTAACAGTGAGAGAGCAGCAGCGGGGCCATTAACAGTGAGAGAGCAGTAGCGGGGCCATTAACAGTGAGAGAGCAGCAGCGGGGCCATTGACTTGTGAGAGAGCAGCAGCGGCGCCAGTAACAGCGAGAGAGCAGCAGCGGGGCCATTGACTTGCGAGAGAGCAGCAGCGGCGCCATTAACAGCGACAGAGCAGCAGCGGGGCCATTAACAGCGAGAGAGCAGCAGCGGGGCCATTAACAACGAGAGAGCAGCAGCGGGGCCATTTACAGTGAGAGAGCAGCAGCGGGGCCATTTACAGTGAGAGCGCAGCAGCGGGGCCATTGACAGTGAGAGGGCAGCAGCGGGGCCATTAACAGCGAGAGAGCAGCTGCAGGGCCATTAACAGCGAGAGAGCAGCTGCAGGGCCATTAACAGCGAGAGAGCTACAGCGGGGCCATTGACTTGTGAGAGAGCAGCAGCGGCGCCATTAACAGTGAGAGAGCAGCTGCGGGGCCATTAACAGTGAGAGAGCAACAGCGGGGCCATTGACTTGTGAGAGAGCAGCAGCGGGCCCATTAACAGCGAGAGAGCAGCAGCGGGGCCATTAACAGCGAGACAGCAGCGGGGCCATTAACAGTGAGAGAGCAGCAGCTGGGCCATTGACAGTGAGAGGGCAGCAGCGGGGCCATTAACAGCGAGAGAGCAACAGCGGGGCCATTGACTTGTGAGAGAGCAGCAGCGGCGCCATTAACAGTGAGAGAGCAGCAGCGGGGCCATTAACAGTGAGAGAGCAACAGCGGGGCCATTGACTTGTGAGAGAGCAGCAGCGGGCCCATTAACAGCGAGAGAGCAGCAGCGGGGCCATTAACAGCGAGACAGCAGCGGGGCCATTAACAGTGAGAGAGCAGCAGCGGGGCCATTAACAGTGAGAGAGCAACAGCGGGGCCATTGACTTGTGAGAGAGCAGCAGTGGGGCCATTAACAGTGAGAGAGCAGCTGCAGGGCCATCAACAGCGGGGCCATTGACTTGCGAGAGAGCAGCAGCGGGGCCATTAACAGCGAGAGAGCAGCAGCGGGCCCATTAACAGCGAGAGAGCAGCAGCGGGGCCATTAACAGCGAGACAGCAGCGGGGCCATTAACAGTGAGAGAGCAGCAGCGGGGCCATTAACAGCGAGAGAGCAGCAGCGGGGACATTAACAGCGAGAGAGCAGCATCGGGGCCATTGACAGTGAGAGAGCAGCACCGGGGCCATTAACAACGAGAGAGCAGCAGCGGGGCCATTAACTGCGAGAGAGCAGCAGCGGGGCCATTGACAGTGAGAGAGCAGCAGCGGGGCCATTAGCAGCGGGGCCATTAACAGCGAGAGAGCAGCAGCGGGGCCATTAACTGCGAGAGAGCAGCAGCGGGGACATTGACAGCGAGAGAGCAGCAGCGGGGCCATTAACAGCGAGAGAGCAGCAGCGGGGCCATTAACAGTGAGAGAGCAGCAGCGGGGCCATTAACAGTGAGAGAGCAGCAGCGGGGCCATTAACAGTGAGAGAGCAGCAGCGGGGCCATTAACAGTGAGAGAGCAGCAGCGGGGCCATTAACAGCGAGAGAGCAGCAGCGGGGCCATTAACAGCGAGAGAGCAGCAGTGGGGTCATTAACAGCGAGAGAGCAGCAGCGGGGCCATTAACAGCGAGAGAGCAGCAGCGGGGCCATTAACAGCGAGACAGCAGCGGGGCCTTTAACAGTGAGAGAGCAGCTGCAGGGCCATTAACAGCGAGAGAGCAACAGCGGGGCCATTGACTTGTGAGAGAGCAGCAGCGGGCCCATTAACAGCGAGAGAGCAGCAGCGGGGCCATTAACAGTGAGAGAGCAGCAGCGGGGACATTAACAGCGAGAGAGCAGCATCGGGGCCATTGACTGAGAGAGCAGCAGCGGGGCCATTAACAGCGAGAGAGCAGCAGCGGGGCCATTAACTGCGAGAGAGCAGAAGCGGGGACATTGACAGCGAGAGAGCAGCAGCGGGGCCATTGACAGCGAGAGAGCAGCAGCAGGGCCATTAACAGCGAGAGAGCAGCAGCGGGGCCATTAACTGCGAGAGAGCAGCAGCGGGGACATTGACAGCGAGAGAGCAGCAGCGGGACCCTTGACAGCGAGAGAGCAGCAGCGGGCCCATTAACAGCGAGAGAGCAGCAGCGGGGCCATTAACAGCGAGACAGCAGAGGGGCCATTAACAGTGAGAGAGCAGCAGCGGGGCCATTAACAGCTAGAGAGCAGCAGCGGGGCCATTAACTGCGAGAGAGCAGAAGCGGGGACATTGACAGCGAGAGAGCAGCAGCGGGGCCATTGACAGTGAGAGAGCAGCAGCGGGGCCATTAACTGCGAGAGAGCAGCAGCGGGGACATTGACAGCGAGAGAGCAGCAGCGGGGCCCTTGACAGCGAGAGAGCAGCAGCGGGGCCATTAACAGCGAGAGAGCAGCAGCGGGGCCATGAACTTCGAGAGAGCAGCAGCGGGGACATTGACAGCGAGAGAGCAGCAGCGGGGACATTGACAGCGAGAGAGCAGCATCGGGGCCATTAACAGTGAGAGAGCAGCAGCGGGGCCATTGACAGTGAGAGAGCAGCAGCGGGGCCATTAACAGCGAGAGAGCAGCAGCGGGGCCATTAACAGTGAGAGAGCAGCAGCGGGGCCATTAACAGCGAGAGAGCAGCAGCGGGGCCATTAACAGTGAGAGAGCAGCAGCGGGGCCATTAACAGCGAGAGAGCAGCAGCGGGGCCATCAACAGTGAGGGAGCAGCAGCGGGGCCATTAACAGCGAGAGAGCAGCAGCGGGGCCATTAACAGCGAGAGAGCAGCAGCGGGGCCATTAACAGTGAGAGAGCAGCAGCGGGGCCATTAACAGTGAGAGAGCAGCAGCGGGGCCATTAACAGTGAGAGCATCAGCGGGGCCATTGACAGTGAGAGAGCAGCAGCGGGGCCATTAACAGCGAGAGAGCAGCAGCGGGGTCATTAACAGCTAGAGAGCTGCAGCGGGGCCATTAACAGCAAGAGAGCAGCAGCGGGGCCATTAACAGCGAGAGCGCAGCAGCGGGGCCATTAACAGCGAGAGCGCAGCAGCGGGGCCATTAACAGCGAGAGAGCAGCAGCGGGGCCATTAACAGCGAGAGCGCAGCAGCGGGGCCATTAACAGTGAGAGAGCAGCAGCGGGGCCATTAACAGCGAGAGAGCAGCAGCGGGGCCATTAACAGCGAGAGAGCAGCAGCGGGGCCATTAACAGCGAGAGAGCAGCAGCGGGGCCATTAACAGTGAGAGAGCAGCTGCGGGGCCATTAACAGTGAGAGAGCAGCAGCGGCGCCAGTAACAGCGAGAGAGCAGCAGCGGGGCCATTGACTTGCGAGAGAGCAGCAGCGGCGCCATTAACAGCGAGAGAGCAGCAGCGGGGCATTTAACAGCGACAGAGCAGCAGCGGGGCCATTAACAGCGAGAGAGCAGCAGCGGGGCCATTTACAGTGAGAGAGCAGCAGCGGGGCCATTGACAGTGAGAGAGCAGCATCGGGGCCATTGACAGTGAGAGAGCAGCACCGGGGCCATTAACAACGAGAGAGCAGCAGCGGGGCCATTAACTGCGAGAGAGCAGCAGCGGGGCCATTGACAGTGAGAGAGCAGCAGCGGGGCCATTAGCAGCAGGGCCATTAACAGCGAGAGAGCAGCAGCGGGGCCATTAACTGCGAGAGAGCAGCAGCGGGGACATTGACAGCGAGAGAGCAGCAGCGGGGCCATTAACAGAGAGAGAGCAGCTGCAGGGCCATTAACAGCGAGAGAGCAACAGCGGGGCCATTGACTTGTGAGAGAGCAGCAGCGGCGCCATTAACAGTGAGAGAGCAGCTGCGGGGCCATTAACAGTGAGAGAGCAACAGCGGGGCCATTGACTTGTGAGAGAGCAGCAGCGGGCCCATTAACAGCGAGAGAGCAGCAGCGGGGCCATTAACAGCGAGACAGCAGCGGGGCCATTAACAGTGAGAGAGCAGCAGCTGGGCCATTGACAGTGAGAGGGCAGCAGCGGGGCCATTAACAGCGAGAGAGCAACAGCGGGGCCATTGACTTGTGAGAGAGCAGCAGCGGCGCCATTAACAGTGAGAGAGCAGCAGCGGGGCCATTAACAGTGAGAGAGCAACAGCGGGGCCATTGACTTGTGAGAGAGCAGCAGCGGGCCCATTAACAGCGAGAGAGCAGCAGCGGGGCCATTAACAGCGAGACAGCAGCGGGGCCATTAACAGCGAGACAGCAGCGGGGCCATTAACAGCGAGAGAGCAGCAGCGGGGCCATTAACAGCGAGAGAGCAGCAGCGGGGCCATTGACTTGCGAGAGAGCAGCAGCGGCGCCATTAACAGCGACAGAGCAGCAGCGGGGCCATTAACAGCGAGAGAGCAGCAGCGGGGCCATTAACAACGAGAGAGCAGCAGCGGGGCCATTTACAGTGAGAGAGCAGCAGCGGGGCCATTTACAGTGAGAGCGCAGCAGCGGGGCCATTGACAGTGAGAGGGCAGCAGCGGGGCCATTAACAGCGAGAGAGCAGCTGCAGGGCCATTAACAGCGAGAGAGCAGCTGCAGGGCCATTAACAGCGAGAGAGCTACAGCGGGGCCATTGACTTGTGAGAGAGCAGCAGCGGCGCCATTAACAGTGAGAGAGCAGCTGCGGGGCCATTAACAGTGAGAGAGCAACAGCGGGGCCATTGACTTGTGAGAGAGCAGCAGCGGGCCCATTAACAGCGAGAGAGCAGCAGCGGGGCCATTAACAGCGAGACAGCAGCGGGGCCATTAACAGTGAGAGAGCAGCAGCTGGGCCATTGACAGTGAGAGGGCAGCAGCGGGGCCATTAACAGCGAGAGAGCAACAGCGGGGCCATTGACTTGTGAGAGAGCAGCAGCGGCGCCATTAACAGTGAGAGAGCAGCAGCGGGGCCATTAACAGTGAGAGAGCAACAGCGGGGCCATTGACTTGTGAGAGAGCAGCAGCGGGCCCATTAACAGCGAGAGAGCAGCAGCGGGGCCATTAACAGCGAGACAGCAGCGGGGCCATTAACAGTGAGAGAGCAGCAGCGGGGCCATTAACAGTGAGAGAGCAACAGCGGGGCCATTGACTTGTGAGAGAGCAGCAGTGGGGCCATTAACAGTGAGAGAGCAGCTGCAGGGCCATCAACAGCGGGGCCATTGACTTGCGAGAGAGCAGCAGCGGGGCCATTAACAGCGAGAGAGCAGCAGCGGGCCCATTAACAGCGAGAGAGCAGCAGCGGGGCCATTAACAGCGAGACAGCAGCGGGGCCATTAACAGTGAGAGAGCAGCAGCGGGGCCATTAACAGCGAGAGAGCAGCAGCGGGGACATTAACAGCGAGAGAGCAGCATCGGGGCCATTGACAGTGAGAGAGCAGCACCGGGGCCATTAACAACGAGAGAGCAGCAGCGGGGCCATTAACTGCGAGAGAGCAGCAGCGGGGCCATTGACAGTGAGAGAGCAGCAGCGGGGCCATTAGCAGCGGGGCCATTAACAGCGAGAGAGCAGCAGCGGGGCCGTTAACTGCGAGAGAGCAGCAGCGGGGACATTGACAGCGAGAGAGCAGCAGCGGGGCCATTAACAGCGAGAGAGCAGCAGCGGGGCCATTAACAGTGAGAGAGCAGCAGCGGGGCCATTAACAGTGAGAGAGCAGCAGCGGGGCCATTAACAGTGAGAGAGCAGCAGCGGGGCCATTAACAGTGAGAGAGCAGCAGCGGGGCCATTAACAGTGAGAGAGCAGCAGCGGGGCCATTAACAGTGAGAGAGCAGCAGCGGGGCCATTAACAGTGAGAGAGCAGCAGCGGGGCCATTAACAGCTAGAGAGCAGCAGCGGGGCCATTAACAGCGAGAGAGCAGCAGCGGGGCCATTAACAGCGAGAGAGCAGCAGTGGGGTCATTAACAGCGAGAGAGCAGCAGCGGGGCCATTAACAGCGAGAGAGCAGCAGCGGGGCCTTTAACAGTGAGAGAGCAGCTGCAGGGCCATTAACAGCGAGAGAGCAACAGCGGGGCCATTGACTTGAGAGAGCAGCAGCGGGCCCATTAACAGCGAGAGAGCAGCAGCGGGGCCATTAACAGCGAGAGAGCAGCAGCGGGGCCTTTAACAGTGAGAGAGCAGCTGCAGGGCCATTAACAGCGAGAGAGCAGCATCGGGGCCATTGACTGAGAGAGCAGCAGCGGGGCCATTAACAGCGAGAGAGCAGCAGCGGGGCCATTAACTGCGAGAGAGCAGAAGCGGGGACATTGACAGCGAGAGAGCAGCAGCGGGGCCATTGACAGCGAGAGAGCAGCAGCAGGGCCATTAACAGCGAGAGAGCAGCAGCGGGGCCATTAACTGCGAGAGAGCAGCAGCGGGGACATTGACAGCGAGAGAGCAGCAGCGGGACCCTTGACAGCGAGAGAGCAGCAGCGGGCCCATTAACAGCGAGAGAGCAGCAGCGGGGCCATTAACAGCGAGACAGCAGAGGGGCCATTAACAGTGAGAGAGCAGCAGCGGGGCCATTAACAGCTAGAGAGCAGCAGCGGGGCCATTAACTGCGAGAGAGCAGAAGCGGGGACATTGACAGCGAGAGAGCAGCAGCGGGGCCATTGACAGTGAGAGAGCAGCAGCGGGGCCATTAACTGCGAGAGAGCAGCAGCGGGGACATTGACAGCGAGAGAGCAGCAGCGGGGCCCTTGACAGCGAGAGAGCAGCAGCGGGGCCATTAACAGCGAGAGAGCAGCAGCGGGGCCATGAACTTCGAGAGAGCAGCAGCGGGGACATTGACAGCGAGAGAGCAGCAGCGGGGACATTGACAGCGAGAGAGCAGCATCGGGGCCATTAACAGTGAGAGAGCAGCAGCGGGGCCATTGACAGTGAGAGAGCAGCAGCGGGGCCATTAACAGCGAGAGAGCAGCAGCGGGGCCATTAACAGTGAGAGAGCAGCAGCGGGGCCATTAACAGCGAGAGAGCAGCAGCGGGGCCATTAACAGTGAGAGAGCAGCAGCGGGGCCATTAACAGCGAGAGAGCAGCAGCGGGGCCATCAACAGTGAGGGAGCAGCAGCGGGGCCATTAACAGCGAGAGAGCAGCAGCGGGGCCATTAACAGCGAGAGAGCAGCAGCGGGGCCATTAACAGTGAGAGAGCAGCAGCGGGGCCATTAACAGTGAGAGAGCAGCAGCGGGGCCATTAACAGTGAGAGCATCAGCGGGGCCATTGACAGTGAGAGAGCAGCAGCGGGGCCATTAACAGCGAGAGAGCAGCAGCGGGGTCATTAACAGCTAGAGAGCTGCAGCGGGGCCATTAACAGCAAGAGAGCAGCAGCGGGGCCATTAACAGCGAGAGCGCAGCAGCGGGGCCATTAACAGCGAGAGCGCAGCAGCGGGGCCATTAACAGCGAGAGAGCAGCAGCGGGGCCATTAACAGCGAGAGAGCAGCAGCGGGGCCATTAACAGTGAGAGAGCAGCAGCGGGGCCATTAACAGTGAGAGAGCAGCAGCGGGGCCATTAACAGTGAGAGCATCAGCGGGGCCATTGACAGTGAGAGAGCAGCAGCGGGGCCATTAACAGCGAGAGAGCAGCAGCGGGGTCATTAACAGCTAGAGAGCTGCAGCGGGGCCATTAACAGCAAGAGAGCAGCAGCGGGGCCATTAACAGCGAGAGCGCAGCAGCGGGGCCATTAACAGCGAGAGCGCAGCAGCGGGGCCATTAACAGCGAGAGAGCAGCAGCGGGGCCATTAACAGTGAGAGAGCAGCTGCGGGGCCATTAACAGTGAGAGAGCAGCAGCGGCGCCAGTAACAGCGAGAGAGCAGCAGCGGGGCCATTGACTTGCGAGAGAGCAGCAGCGGCGCCATTAACAGCGAGAGAGCAGCAGCGGGGCATTTAACAGCGAGAGAGCAGCAGCGGGGCCATTTACAGTGAGAGAGCAGCAGCGGGGCCATTGACAGTGAGAGAGCAGCATCGGGGCCATTGACAGTGAGAGAGCAGCACCGGGGCCATTAACAACGAGAGAGCAGCAGCGGGGCCATTAACTGCGAGAGAGCAGCAGCGGGGCCATTGACAGTGAGAGAGCAGCAGCGGGGCCATTAGCAGCAGGGCCATTAACAGCGAGAGAGCAGCAGCGGGGCCATTAACTGCGAGAGAGCAGCAGCGGGGACATTGACAGCGAGAGAGCAGCAGCGGGGCCATTAACAGAGAGAGAGCAGCTGCAGGGCCATTAACAGCGAGAGAGCAACAGCGGGGCCATTGACTTGTGAGAGAGCAGCAGCGGCGCCATTAACAGTGAGAGAGCAGCTGCGGGGCCATTAACAGTGAGAGAGCAACAGCGGGGCCATTGACTTGTGAGAGAGCAGCAGCGGGCCCATTAACAGCGAGAGAGCAGCAGCGGGGCCATTAACAGCGAGACAGCAGCGGGGCCATTAACAGTGAGAGAGCAGCAGCTGGGCCATTGACAGTGAGAGGGCAGCAGCGGGGCCATTAACAGCGAGAGAGCAACAGCGGGGCCATTGACTTGTGAGAGAGCAGCAGCGGCGCCATTAACAGTGAGAGAGCAGCAGCGGGGCCATTAACAGTGAGAGAGCAACAGCGGGGCCATTGACTTGTGAGAGAGCAGCAGCGGGCCCATTAACAGCGAGAGAGCAGCAGCGGGGCCATTAACAGCGAGACAGCAGCGGGGCCATTAACAGCGAGACAGCAGCGGGGCCATTAACAGCGAGAGAGCAGCAGCGGGGCCATTAACAGCGAGAGAGCAGCAGCGGGGCCATTGACAGTGAGAGAGCAGCAGCGGGGCCATTAGCAGCGGGGCCATTAACAGCGAGAGAGCAGCAGCGGGGCCATTAACTGCGAGAGAGCAGCAGCGGGGACATTGACAGCGAGAGAGCAGCAGCGGGGCCATTAACAGTGAGAGAGCAGCAGCGGGGCCATTAACAGTGAGAGAGCAGCAGCGGGGCCATTAACAGTGAGAGAGCAGCAGCGGGGCCATTAACAGTGAGAGAGCAGCAGCGGGGCCATTAACAGTGAGAGAGCAGCAGCGGGGCCATTAACAGTGAGAGAGCAGCAGCGGGTCCATTAACAGCGAGAGAGCACCAGCGGGGCCATTAACAGCTAGAGAGCAGCAGCGGGGCCATTAACAGCGAGAGAGCAGCAGCGGGGTCATTAACAGCGAGAGAGCAGCAGCGGGGCCATTAACAGCGAGAGAGCAGCAGCGGGGCCATTAACAGCGAGAGAGCAGCAGCGGGGCCATTGACAGCGAGAGAGCAGCAGCGGGGCCATTAACAGAGAGAGAGCAGCAGCGGGGCCATTCACAGCGAGAGAGCAGCAGCGGGGCCATTAACAGCGAGAGAGCAGCAGCGGGGCCATTAACAGTGAGAGAGCAGCAGCGGGGCCATTAACAGTGAGAGAGCAGCAGCGGGGCCATTAACAGTGAGAGAGCAGCAGCGGGGCCATTAACAGCGAGAGAGCACCAGCGGGGCCATTAACAGCTAGAGAGCAGCAGCGGGGCCATTAACAGCGAGAGAGCAGCAGTGGGGTCATTAACAGCGAGAGAGCAGCAGCGGGGCCATTAACAGCGAGAGAGCAGCAGCGGGGCCATTAACAGAGAGAGAGCAGCAGCGGGGCCATTGACAGCGAGAGAGCAGCAGCGGGGCCATTAACAGAGAGAGAGCAGCAGCGGGGCCATTCACAGCGAGAGAGCAGCAGCGGGGCCATTCACAGCGAGAGAGCAGCAGCGGGGCCATTCACAGTGAGAGAGCAGCAGCGGGCCCATTAACAGTGAGAGAGCAGCAGCGGGGCCATTAACAGTGAGAGAGCAACAGCGGGGCCATTGACTTGTGAGAGAGCAGCAGCGGGCCCATTAACAGCGAGAGAGCAGCAGCGGGGCCATTAACAGCGAGACAGCAGCGGGCGTTTAACAGTGAGAGAGCAGCTGCAGGGCCATTAACAGCGAGAGAGCAACAGCGGGGCCATTGACTTGTGAGAGAGCAGCAGCGGGCCAATTAACAGCGAGAGAGCAGCAGCGGGGCCATTAACAGCGAGACAGCAGAGGGGCCATTAACAGTGAGAGAGCAGCAGCGGGGACATTAACAGCGAGAGAGCAGCATCGGGGCCATTGACTGAGAGAGCAGCAGCGGGGCCATTAACAGCGAGAGAGCAGCAGCGGGGCCATTAACTGCGAGAGAGCAGAAGCGGGGACATTGACAGCGAGAGAGCAGCAGCGGGGCCATTGACAGCGAGAGAGCAGCAGCAGGGCCATTAACAGCGAGAGAGCAGCAGCGGGGCCATTAACTGCGAGAGAGCAGCAGCGGGGACATTGACAGCGAGAGAGCAGCAGCGGGACCCTTGACAGCGAGAGAGCAGCAGCGGGCCCATTAACAGCGAGAGAGCAGCAGCGGGGCCATTAACAGCGAGACAGCAGAGGGGCCATTAACAGTGAGAGAGCAGCAGCGGGGCCATTAACAGCGAGAGAGCAGCAGCGGGGCCATTAACAGCGAGAGAGCAGCAGCGGGGCCATTAACTGCGAGAGAGCAGAAGCGGGGACATTGACAGCGAGAGAGCAGCAGCGGGGCCATTGACAGTGAGAGAGCAGCAGCGGGGCCATTGACAGCGAGAGAGCAGCAGCGGGGCCATTAACTGCGAGAGAGCAGCAGCGGGGACATTGACAGCGAGAGAGCAGCAGCGGGGCCCTTGACAGCGAGAGAGCAGCAGCGGGGCCATTAACAGCGAGAGAGCAGCAGCGGGGCCATGAACTTCGAGAGAGCAGCAGCGGGGACATTGACAGCGAGAGAGCAGCATCGGGGCCATTAACAGTGAGAGAGCAGCAGCGGGGCCATTAACAGTGAGAGAGCAACAGCGGGGCCATTAACAGCGAGAGAGCAGCAGCGGGGCCATTAACAGCGAGAGAGCAGCAGCGGGGCCATTAACAGCGAGAGAGCAGCAGCGGGGCCATTAACAGCGAGAGAGCAGCAGCGGGGCCATTAACAGTGACAGAGCAGCAGCGGGGCCATTAACAGCGAGAGAGCAGCAGCGGGGCCATCAACAGTGAGGGAGCAGCAGCGGGGCCATTAACAGCGAGAGAGCAGCAGCGGGGCCATTAACAGCGAGAGAGCAGCAGCGGGGCCATTAACAGTGAGAGAGCAGCAGCGGGGCCATTAACAGTGAGAGAGCAGCAGCGGGGCCATTAACAGCGAGAGAGCAGCAGCGGTGCCATTAACAGTGAGAGAGCAGCAGCGGGGCCATTAACAGTGAGAGCATCAGCGGGGCCATTGACAGTGAGAGAGCAGCAGCGGGGCCATTAACAGCGAGAGAGCAGCAGCGGGGTCATTAACAGCTAGAGAGCTGCAGCGGGGCCATTAACAGCAAGAGAGCAGCAGCGGGGCCATTAACAGCGAGAGCGCAGCAGCGGGGCCATTAACAGCGAGAGCGCAGCAGCGGGGCCATTAACAGCGAGAGAGCAGCAGCGGGGCCATTAACAGCGAGAGCGCAGCAGCGGGGCCATTAACAGTGAGAGAGCAGCAGCGGGGCCATTAAGAGTGAGAGAGCAGCAGCGGGGCCATTAACAGTGAGAGAGCAGCTGCTGGGCCATTAACAGCGAGAGAGCAGCAGCGGGGCCATTAACAGCGAGAGAGCAGCAGCGGGGCCATTAACAGCGAGAGAGCAGCAGCGGGGCCATTAACAGCGAGAGAGCAACAGCGGGGCCATTGACTTGTGAGAGAGCAGCAGCGGCGCCATTAACAGGGAGAGGGCAGCTGCGGGGCCATTAACAGTGAGAGAGCAACAGCGGGGCCATTGACTTGTGAGAGAGCAGCAGCGGGCCCATTAACAGCGAGAGAGCAGCAGCGGGGCCATTAACAGTGAGAGAGCAGCAGCTGGGCCATTGACAGTGAGAGGGCAGCAGCGGGGCCATTAACAGCGAGAGAGCAACAGCGGGGCCATTGACTTGTGAGAGAGCAGCAGCGGCGCCATTAACAGTGAGAGAGCAGCAGCGGGCCCATTAACAGCGAGAGAGCAGCAGCGGGGCCATTAACAGTGAGAGAGCAGCTGCGGGGCCTTTAACAGTGAGAGAGCAGCTGCGGGGCCATTAACAGTGAGAGAGCAGCTGCGGGGCCATTAACAGTGAGAGAGCAGCAGCGGGGCCATTAACAGTGAGAGAGCAGCAGCGGGGCCATTAACAGTGAGAGAGCAGTAGCGGGGCCATTAACAGTGAGAGAGCAGCAGCGGGGCCATTGACTTGTGAGAGAGCAGCAGCGGCGCCAGTAACAGCGAGAGAGCAGCAGCGGGGCCATTGACTTGCGAGAGAGCAGCAGCGGCGCCATTAACAGCGAGAGAGCAGCAGCGGGGCATTTAACAGCGACAGAGCAGCAGCGGGGCATTTAACAGCGACAGAGCAGCAGCGGGGCCATTAACAGCGACAGAGCAGCAGCGGGGCCATTAACAGCGAGAGAGCAGCAGCGGGGCCATTAACAGCGAGAGAGCAGCAGCGGGGCCATTTACAGTGAGAGAGCAGCAGCGGGGCCATTTACAGTGAGAGAGCAGCAGCGGGGACATTGACAGCGAGAGAGCAGCTGCAGGGCCATTAACAGCGAGAGAGCAGCTGCAGGGCCATTAACAGCGAGAGAGCAACAGCGGGGCCATTGACTTGTGAGAGAGCAGCAGCGGCGCCATTAACAGTGAGAGAGCAGCTGCGGGGCCATTAACAGTGAGAGAGCAACAGCGGGGCCATTGACTTGTGAGAGAGCAGCAGCGGGCCCATTAACAGCGAGAGAGCAGCAGCGGGGCCATTAACAGCGAGACAGCAGCGGGGCCATTAACAGTGAGAGAGCAGCAGCTGGGCCATTGACAGTGAGAGGGCAGCAGCGGGGCCTTTAACAGCGAGAGAGCAACAGCGGGGCCATTGACTTGTGAGAGAGCAGCAGCGGCGCCATTAACAGTGAGAGAGCAGCAGCGGGGCCATTAACAGTGAGCGAGCAACAGCGGGGCCATTGACTTGTGAGAGAGCAGCAGCGGGCCCATTAACAGCGAGAGAGCAGCAGCGGGGCCATTAACAGCGAGACAGCAGCGGGGCCATTAACAGTGAGAGCAGCAGCGGGGCCATTAACAGCGAGAGAGCAGCAGCGGGGACATTAACAGCGAGAGAGCAGCACCGGGGCCATTAACAACGAGAGAGCAGCAGCGGGGCCATTAACTGCGAGAGAGCAGCAGCGGGGCCATTGACAGTGAGAGAGCAGCAGCGGGGCCATTAGCAGCGGGGCCATTAACAGCGAGAGAGCAGCAGCGGGGCCATTGACAGCGAGAGAGCAGCAGCGGGGACATTGACAGCGAGAGAGCAGCAGCGGGGCCATGAACTGCGAGAGAGCAGCAGCGGGGCCATTAACTGCGAGAGAGCAGCAGCGGGGACATTGACAGCGAGAGAGCAGCATCGGGGCCATTAACAGTGAGAGAGCAGCAGCGGGGCCATTGACAGTGAGAGAGCAGCAGCGGGGCCATCGACAGTGAGAGAGCAGCAACGGGGCCATCAACAGTGAGAGAGCAGCAGCGGGGCCATTAACAGTGAGAGAGCAGCTGCGGGGCCATTAACAGCGAGAGAGCAGCTGCGGGGCCATTAACAGCGAGAGAGCAGCTGCGGGCCCATTAACAGTGAGAGAGCAACAGCGGGGCCCTTAACAGCGAGAGAGCAGCAGCGGTGACATTAACAGTGAGAGAGCACAGCGGGGCCTTTAACAGAGAGAGCAGCAGCGGGGCCATTAACAGTGAGAGAGCAGCAGCGGAGCCATTAACAGCGAGAGAGCAGCAGCGGGGCCATTAACAGCGAGAGAGCAGCAGCGGGGCCATTAACAGCGAGAGAGCAGCAGCGGGGCCATTAACAGCGAGAGAGCAGCAGCGGGGTCATTAACAGCGAGAGAGCAGCAGCGGGGCCATCAACAGTGAGAGAGCAGCAGCGGGGCCATTAACAGCGAGAGAGCAGCAGCGGGGCCATTAACAGCGAGAGAGCAGCAGCGGGGCCATTAACAGCGAGAGAGCAGCAGCGGGGCCATTAACAGTGAGAGAGCAGCAGCGGGGCCATCTACAGCGAGAGAGCAATAGCGGGGCCATTAACAGTGAGAGCAGCAGAGGGGCCATTAACAGTGAGAGAGCAGCAGCGGGGCCATTAACAGTGAGAAAGCAGCAGCGGGGCCATTAACAGCGAGAGAGCACCAGCGGGGCCATTAACAGCGAGAGAGCAGCAGCGGGGCCATTAACAGCGAGAGAGCAGCAGCGGGGCCATTAACAGCGAGAGAGCAGCAGCGGGGCCATTCACAGCGAGAGAGCAGCAGCGGGGCCATTCACAGTGAGAGAGCAGCAGCGGGCCCATTAACAGTGAGAGAGCAGCAGCGGGGCCATTAACAGTGAGAGAGCAACAGCGGGGCCATTGACTTGTGAGAGAGCAGCAGCGGGCCCATTAACAGCGAGAGAGCAGCAGCGGGGCCATTAACAGCGAGACAGCAGCGGGCGTTTAACAGTGAGAGAGCAGCTGCAGGGCCATTAACAGCGAGAGAGCAACAGCGGGGCCATTGACTTGTGAGAGAGCAGCAGCGGGCCAATTAACAGCGAGAGAGCAGCAGCGGGGCCATTAACAGCGAGACAGCAGAGGGGCCATTAACAGTGAGAGAGCAGCAGCGGGGACATTAACAGCGAGAGAGCAGCATCGGGGCCATTGACTGAGAGAGCAGCAGCGGGGCCATTAACAGCGAGAGAGCAGCAGCGGGGCCATTAACTGCGAGAGAGCAGAAGCGGGGACATTGACAGCGAGAGAGCAGCAGCGGGGCCATTGACAGCGAGAGAGCAGCAGCAGGGCCATTAACAGCGAGAGAGCAGCAGCGGGGCCATTAACTGCGAGAGAGCAGCAGCGGGGACATTGACAGCGAGAGAGCAGCAGCGGGACCCTTGACAGCGAGAGAGCAGCAGCGGGCCCATTAACAGCGAGAGAGCAGCAGCGGGGCCATTAACAGCGAGACAGCAGAGGGGCCATTAACAGTGAGAGAGCAGCAGCGGGGCCATTAACAGCGAGAGAGCAGCAGCGGGGCCATTAACAGCGAGAGAGCAGCAGCGGGGCCATTAACTGCGAGAGAGCAGAAGCGGGGACATTGACAGCGAGAGAGCAGCAGCGGGGCCATTGACAGTGAGAGAGCAGCAGCGGGGCCATTGACAGCGAGAGAGCAGCAGCGGGGCCATTAACTGCGAGAGAGCAGCAGCGGGGACATTGACAGCGAGAGAGCAGCAGCGGGGCCCTTGACAGCGAGAGAGCAGCAGCGGGGCCATTAACAGCGAGAGAGCAGCAGCGGGGCCATGAACTTCGAGAGAGCAGCAGCGGGGACATTGACAGCGAGAGAGCAGCATCGGGGCCATTAATAGTGAGAGAGCAGCAGCGGGGCCATTAACAGTGAGAGAGCAACAGCGGGGCCATTAACAGCGAGAGAGCAGCAGCGGGGCCATTAACAGCGAGAGAGCAGCAGCGGGGCCATTAACAGCGAGAGAGCAGCAGCGGGGCCATTAACAGCGAGAGAGCAGCAGCGGGGCCATTAACAGTGACAGAGCAGCAGCGGGGCCATTAACAGCGAGAGAGCAGCAGCGGGGCCATCAACAGTGAGGGAGCAGCAGCGGGGCCATTAACAGCGAGAGAGCAGCAGCGGGGCCATTAACAGCGAGAGAGCAGCAGCGGGGCCATTAACAGCGAGAGAGCAGCAGCGGGGCCATTAACAGTGAGAGAGCAGCAGCGGGGCCATTAACAGCGAGAGAGCAGCAGCGGTGCCATTAACAGTGAGAGAGCAGCAGCGGGGCCATTAACAGTGAGAGCATCAGCGGGGCCATTGACAGTGAGAGAGCAGCAGCGGGGCCATTAACAGCTAGAGAGCTGCAGCGGGGCCATTAACAGCAAGAGAGCAGCAGCGGGGCCATTAACAGCGAGAGCGCAGCAGCGGGGCCATTAACAGCGAGAGCGCAGCAGCGGGGCCATTAACAGCGAGAGAGCAGCAGCGGGGCCATTAACAGCGAGAGCGCAGCAGCGGGGCCATTAACAGTGAGAGAGCAGCAGCGGGGCCATTAAGAGTGAGAGAGCAGCAGCGGGGCCATTAACAGCGAGAGAGCAGCAGCGGGGCCATTAACAGTGAGAGAGCAGCAGCGGGGCCATTGACAGCGAGAGAGCAGCAGCGGGGCCATTGACAGCGAGAGAGCAGCTGCGGGGCCATTGACAGCGAGAGAGCAGCTGCTGGGCCATTAACAGCGAGAGAGCAGCAGCGGGGCCATTAACAGCGAGAGAGCAGCAGCGGGGCCATTAACAGCGAGAGAGCAACAGCGGGGCCATTGACTTGTGAGAGAGCAGCAGCGGCGCCATTAACAGTGAGAGAGCAGCTGCGGGGCCATTAACAGCGAGAGAGCAGCAGCGGGGCCATTAACAGCGAGACAGCAGCGGGGCCATTAACAGTGAGAGAGCAGCAGCTGGGCCATTGACAGTGAGAGGGCAGCAGCGGGGCCATTAACAGCGAGAGAGCAACAGCGGGGCCATTGACTTGTGAGAGAGCAGCAGCGGCGCCATTAACAGTGAGAGAGCAGCAGCGGGGCCATTAACAGTGAGAGAGCAACAGCGGGGCCATTGACTTGTGACAGAGCAGCAGCGGGCCCATTAACAGCGAGAGAGCAGCAGCGGGGCCATTAACAGTGAGAGAGCAGCTGCGGGGCCTTTAACAGTGAGAGAGCAGCTGCGGGGCCATTAACAGTGAGAGAGCAGCTGCGGGGCCATTAACAGTGAGAGAGCAGCAGCAGGGCCATTAACAGTGAGAGAGCAGCAGCGGGGCCATTAACAGTGAGAGAGCAGTAGCGGGGCCATTAACAGTGAGAGAGCAGCAGCGGGGCCATTGACTTGTGAGAGAGCAGCAGCGGCGCCAGTAACAGCGAGAGAGCAGCAGCGGGGCCATTGACTTGCGAGAGAGCAGCAGCGGCGCCATTAACAGCGAGAGAGCAGCAGCGGGGCATTTAACAGCGACAGAGCAGCAGCGGGGCCATTAACAGCGACAGAGCAGCAGCGGGGCCATTAACAGCGAGAGAGCAGCAGCGGGGCCATTAACAGCGAGAGAGCAGCAGCGGGGCCATTTACAGTGAGAGAGCAGCAGCGTGGCCATTTACAGTGAGAGAGCAGCAGCGGGGACATTGACAGCGAGAGAGCAGCTGCAGGGCCATTAACAGCGAGAGAGCAGCTGCAGGGCCATTAACAGCGAGAGAGCAACAGCGGGGCCATTGACTTGTGAGAGAGCAGCAGCGGCGCCATTAACAGTGAGAGAGCAGCTGCGGGGCCATTAACAGTGAGAGAGCAACAGCGGGGCCATTGACTTGTGAGAGAGCAGCAGCGGGCCCATTAACAGCGAGAGAGCAGCAGCGGGGCCATTAACAGCGAGACAGCAGCGGGGCCATTAACAGTGAGAGAGCAGCAGCTGGGCCATTGACAGTGAGAGAGCAACAGCGGGGCCATTGACTTGTGAGAGAGCAGCAGCGGCGCCATTAACAGTGAGAGAGCAGCAGCGGGGCCATTAACAGTGAGAGAGCAACAGCGGGGCCATTGACTTGTGAGAGAGCAGCAGCGGGCCCATTAACAGCGAGAGAGCAGCAGCGGGGCCATTAACAGCGAGACAGCAGCGGGGCCATTAACAGTGAGAGCAGCAGCGGGGCCATTAACAGCGAGAGAGCAGCAGCGGGGACATTAACAGCGAGAGAGCAGCACCGGGGCCATTAACAACGAGAGAGCAGCAGCGGGGCCATTAACTGCGAGAGAGCAGCAGCGGGGCCATTGACAGTGAGAGAGCAGCAGCGGGGCCATTAGCAGCGGGGCCATTAACAGCGAGAGAGCAGCAGCGGGGCCATTAACTGCGAGAGAGCAGCAGCGGGGCCATTGACAGCGAGAGAGCAGCAGCGGGGCCATGAACTGCGAGAGAGCAGCAGCGGGGCCATTAACTGCGAGAGAGCAGCAGCGGGGACATTGACAGCGAGAGAGCAGCATCGGGGCCATTAACAGTGAGAGAGCAGCAGCGGGGCCATTAACAGTGAGAGAGCAGCAGCGGAGCCATTAACAGCGAGAGAGCAGCAGCGGGGCCATTAACAGCGAGAGAGCAGCAGCGGGGCCATTAACAGCGAGAGAGCAGCAGCGGGGCCATTAACAGCGAGAGAGCAGCAGCGGGGTCATTAACAGCGAGAGAGCAGCAGCGGGGCCATCAACAGTGAGAGAGCAGCAGCGGGGCCATTAACAGCGAGAGAGCAGCAGCGGGGCCATTAACAGCGAGAGAGCAGCAGCGGGGCCATTAACAGCGAGAGAGCAGCAGCGGGGCCATTAACAGTGAGAGAGCAGCAGCGGGGCCATCTACAGCGAGAGAGCAATAGCGGGGCCATTAACAGTGAGAGCAGCAGAGGGGCCATTAACAGTGAGAGAGCAGCAGCGGGGCCATTAACAGTGAGAAAGCAGCAGCGGGGCCATTAACAGCGAGAGAGCACCAGCGGGGCCATTAACAGCTAGAGAGCAGCAGCGGGGCCATTAACAGCGAGAGAGCAGCAGTGGGGTCATTAACAGCGAGAGAGCAGCAGCGGGGCCTTTAACAGCGAGAGAGCAGCAGCGGGGCCATTGACAGAGAGAGAGCAGCAGCGGGGCCATTAACAGTGAGAGAGCAGCAGCTGGGCCATTAATAGTGAGAGAGCAGCAGCGGGGCCAATAACAGCGAGAGAGCAGCAGCGGGGCCATTAAGAGTGAGAGAGCAGCAGCGGGGCCATTAACAGCGATAGAGCAGCAGCGGGGCCATTAAGAGTGAGAGAGCAGCAGCGGGGCCATTAACAGCGATAGAGCAGCAGCGGGGCCATTAACAGTGAGAGAGCAGCAGCGGGGCCATTCACAGCGAGAGAGCAGCAGCGGGGCCATTGACAGTGAGAGAGCAGCTGCGGGGCCATTGACAGTGAGAGAGCAGCTGCGGGGCCATTAACAGCGAGAGAGCAGCAGCGGGGCCATTAACAGCGAGAGAGCAGTAGCGGGGCCATTAACAGCGAGAGAGCAGCAGCGGGGCCATTAACAGCGAGAGAGCAGCAGCGGGGCCATTAACAGCGAGAGAGCAGCAGCGGGGCCATTAACAGCGAGAGAGCAGCAGCGGGACCATTAACAGCGAGAGAGCAGCAGCGGGGCCATTAACAGCGAGAGAGCAGCAGCGGGGCCATTAACAGTGAGAGAGCAGCAGCGGGGCCATTAACAGTGAGAGAGCAGTAGCGGGGCCATTGACAGTGAGAGCAGCAGCGGGGCCATTGACTTGTGAGAGAGCAGCAGCGGCGCCATTAACAGCGAGAGAGCAGCAGCGGGGCCATTGACTTGTGAGAGAGCAGCAGCGGCGCCATTAACAGCGACAGAGCAGCAGCGGGGCCATTAACAGTGAGAGCAGCAGCGGGGCCATTAACAGTGAGAGAGCAGCAGCGGGGCCATTAACAGTGAGAGAGCAGCAGCGTGGTCATTAACAGCGAGAGAGCAGCAGCGGGGCCATTAACAGTGAGAGAGCAGCAGCGGGGCCATTAACAGAGAGAGCAGCAGCGGGGCCATTGACAGTGAGAGGGCAGCAGCGGGGCCATTAACAGCGAGAGTGCAGCTGCAGGGCCATTAACAGCGAGAGAGCAACAGCGGGGCCATTGACTTGTGAGAGAGCAGCAGCGGCGCCATTAACAGTGAGAGAGCAGCAGCGGGGCCATTAACAGTGAGAGAGCAACAGCGGGGCCATTGACTTGTGAGAGAGCAGCAGCGGGCCCATTAACAGCGAGAGAGCAGCAGCGGGGCCATTAACAGCGAGACAGCAGCGGGGCCATTAACAGTAGGAGAGCAGCAGCTGGGCCATTGACAGCGAGAGAGCAGCTGCAGGGCCATTAACAGCGAGAGAGCAACAGCGGGGCCATTAACAGTGAGAGAGCAGCAGCGGCGCCATTAACAGTGAGAGAGCAGCAGCGGGGCCATTAACAGTGAGAGAGCAACAGCGGGGCCATTGACTTGTGAGAGAGCAGCAGCGGGCCCATTAACAGCGAGACAGCAGCGGGGCCATTAACAGTGAGAGAGCAGCAGCGGGGCCATTAACAGTGAGAGAGCAACAGCGGGGCCATTGACTTGTGAGAGAGCAGCAGCGGGCCCATTAACAGCGAGAGAGCAGCAGCGGGGCCATTAACAGCGAGACAGCAGCGGGGCCATTAACAGTGAGAGAGCAGCTGCAGGGCCATTAACAGCGAGAGAGCAACAGCGGGGCCATTGACTTGTGAGAGAGCAGCAGCGGGCCCATTAACAGCGAGAGAGCAGCAGCGGGGCCATTAACAGCGAGAGAGCAGCAGAGGGGCCATTAACAGTGAGAGAGCAGCAGCGGGGCCATTGACAGTGAGAGGGCAGCAGCGGGGCCATTAACAGCGAGAGTGCAGCTGCAGGGCCATTAACAGCGAGAGAGCAACAGCGGGGACATTGACAGCGAGAGAGCAGCAGCGGGGCCATTGACCGTGAGAGAGCAGCAGCGGGGCCATTAACAGCGAGAGAGCAGCAGCGGGGCCATTAACTGCGAGAGAGCAGCAGCGGGGACATTGACAGCGAGAGAGCAGCAGCGGGGCCATTAACAGCGAGAGAGCAGCAGCGGGGCCATGAACTTCGAGAGAGCAGCAGCGGGGACATTGACAGCGAGAGAGCAGCATCGGGGCCCTTAACAGTGAGAGAGCAGCAGCGGGGCCATTGACAGTGAGAGAGCAGCAGCGGGGCCATTGACAGTGAGAGAGCAGCAGCGGGGCCATTAACAGTGAGAGAGCAGCAGCGGGGCCATTAACAGCGAGAGAGCAGCTGCGGGGCCATTAACAGTGAGAGAGCAACAGCGGGGCCCTTAACAGCGAGAGAGCAGCAGCGGTGACATTAACAGTGAGAGCACAGCGGGGCCATTAACAGTGAGAGAGCAGCAGCGGGGCCATTAACAGCGAGAGAGCAGCAGCGGGGCCATTAACAGCGAGAGAGCAGCAGCGGGGCCATTAACAGCGAGAGAGCAGCAGCGGGGCCATTAACAGTGAGAGAGCAGCAGCGGGGCCATTAACAGCGAGAGAGCAGCAGCGGGGCCATCAACAGTGAGGGAGCAGCAGCGGGGCCATTAACAGCGAGAGAGCAGCAGCGGGGCCATTAACAGCGAGAGAGCAGCAGCGGGGCCATTAACAGCGAGAGAGCAGCAGCGGGGCCATTAACAGCGAGAGAGCAGCAGCGGGGCCATTAACAGCGAGAGAGCAGTAGCGGGGCCATTAACAGCGAGAGAGCAGCAGCGGGGCCATTAACAGCGAGAGAGCAGCAGCGGGGCCATTAACAGCGAGAGAGCAGCAGCGGGGCCATTAACAGCGAGAGAGCAGCAGCGGGACCATTAACAGCGAGAGAGCAGCAGCGGGGCCATTAACAGCGAGAGAGCAGCAGCGGGGCCATTAACAGTGAGAGAGCAGCAGCGGGGCCATTAACAGTGAGAGAGCAGTAGCGGGGCCATTGACAGTGAGAGCAGCAGCGGGGCCATTGACTTGTGAGAGAGCAGCAGCGGCGCCATTAACAGCGAGAGAGCAGCAGCGGGGCCATTGACTTGTGAGAGAGCAGCAGCGGCGCCATTAACAGCGACAGAGCAGCAGCGGGGCCATTAACAGTGAGAGCAGCAGCGGGGCCATTAACAGTGAGAGAGCAGCAGCGGGGCCATTAACAGTGAGAGAGCAGCAGCGTGGTCATTAACAGCGAGAGAGCAGCAGCGGGGCCATTAACAGTGAGAGAGCAGCAGCGGGGCCATTAACAGAGAGAGCAGCAGCGGGGCCATTGACAGTGAGAGGGCAGCAGCGGGGCCATTAACAGCGAGAGTGCAGCTGCAGGGCCATTAACAGCGAGAGAGCAACAGCGGGGCCATTGACTTGTGAGAGAGCAGCAGCGGCGCCATTAACAGTGAGAGAGCAGCAGCGGGGCCATTAACAGTGAGAGAGCAACAGCGGGGCCATTGACTTGTGAGAGAGCAGCAGCGGGCCCATTAACAGCGAGAGAGCAGCAGCGGGGCCATTAACAGCGAGACAGCAGCGGGGCCATTAACAGTAGGAGAGCAGCAGCTGGGCCATTGACAGCGAGAGAGCAGCTGCAGGGCCATTAACAGCGAGAGAGCAACAGCGGGGCCATTAACAGTGAGAGAGCAGCAGCGGCGCCATTAACAGTGAGAGAGCAGCAGCGGGGCCATTAACAGTGAGAGAGCAACAGCGGGGCCATTGACTTGTGAGAGAGCAGCAGCGGGCCCATTAACAGCGAGACAGCAGCGGGGCCATTAACAGTGAGAGAGCAGCAGCGGGGCCATTAACAGTGAGAGAGCAACAGCGGGGCCATTGACTTGTGAGAGAGCAGCAGCGGGCCCATTAACAGCGAGAGAGCAGCAGCGGGGCCATTAACAGCGAGACAGCAGCGGGGCCATTAACAGTGAGAGAGCAGCTGCAGGGCCATTAACAGCGAGAGAGCAACAGCGGGGCCATTGACTTGTGAGAGAGCAGCAGCGGGCCCATTAACAGCGAGAGAGCAGCAGCGGGGCCATTAACAGCGAGAGAGCAGCAGAGGGGCCATTAACAGTGAGAGAGCAGCAGCGGGGCCATTGACAGTGAGAGGGCAGCAGCGGGGCCATTAACAGCGAGAGTGCAGCTGCAGGGCCATTAACAGCGAGAGAGCAACAGCGGGGACATTGACAGCGAGAGAGCAGCAGCGGGGCCATTGACCGTGAGAGAGCAGCAGCGGGGCCATTAACAGCGAGAGAGCAGCAGCGGGGCCATTAACTGCGAGAGAGCAGCAGCGGGGACATTGACAGCGAGAGAGCAGCAGCGGGGCCATTAACAGCGAGAGAGCAGCAGCGGGGCCATGAACTTCGAGAGAGCAGCAGCGGGGACATTGACAGCGAGAGAGCAGCATCGGGGCCCTTAACAGTGAGAGAGCAGCAGCGGGGCCATTGACAGTGAGAGAGCAGCAGCGGGGCCATTGACAGTGAGAGAGCAGCAGCGGGGCCATTAACAGTGAGAGAGCAGCAGCGGGGCCATTAACAGCGAGAGAGCAGCTGCGGGGCCATTAACAGTGAGAGAGCAACAGCGGGGCCCTTAACAGCGAGAGAGCAGCAGCGGTGACATTAACAGTGAGAGCACAGCGGGGCCATTAACAGTGAGAGAGCAGCAGCGGGGCCATTAACAGCGAGAGAGCAGCAGCGGGGCCATTAACAGCGAGAGAGCAGCAGCGGGGCCATTAACAGCGAGAGAGCAGCAGCGGGGCCATTAACAGTGAGAGAGCAGCAGCGGGGCCATTAACAGCGAGAGAGCAGCAGCGGGGCCATCAACAGTGAGGGAGCAGCAGCGGGGCCATTAACAGCGAGAGAGCAGCAGCGGGGCCATTAACAGCGAGAGAGCAGCAGCGGGGCCATTAACAGCGAGAGAGCAGCAGCGGGGCCATTAACAGCGAGAGAGCAGCAGCGGGGCCATTAACAGCGAGAGAGCAGCAGCGGGGCCATTAACAGTGAGAGCATCAGCGGGGCCATTGACAGTGAGAGAGCAGCAGCGGGGCGATTAACATCGAGAGAGCAGCAGCGGGGCCATTAACACAGAGCAGCAGCGGGGCCATTAACAGCGAGAGAGCAGCAGCGGGGTCATTAACAGCTAGAGAGCTGCAGCGGGGCCATTAACAGCAAGAGAGCAGCAGCGGGGCCATTAACAGCGAGAGCGCAGCAGCGGGGCCATTAACAGCGAGAGCGCAGCAGCGGGGCCATTGACTTGTGAGAGAGCAGCAGCGGCGCCATTAACAGCGAGAGAGCAGCAGCGGGGCCATTAACAGTGAGAGAGCAACAGCGGGGCCATTGACTTGTGAGAGAGCAGCAGCGGGCCCATTAACAGCGAGAGAGCAGCAGCGGGGCCATTAACAGCGAGACAGCAGCGGGGCCATTAACAGTGAGAGAGCAGCTGCTGGGCCATTGACAGTGAGAGAGCAACAGCGGGGCCATTGACTTGTGAGAGAGCAGCAGTGGGGCCATTAACAGTGAGAGAGCAGCTGCAGGGCCATCAACAGCGGGGCCATTGACTTGTGAGAGAGCAGCAGCGGGCCCATTAACAGCGAGAGAGCAGCAGCGGGGCCATTAACAGCGAGACAGCAGCGGGGCCATTAACAGTGAGAGAGCAGCAGCGGGGCCATTAACAGCGAGAGAGCAGCAGCGGGGACATTAACAGCGAGAGAGCAGCATCGGGGCCATTGACAGTGAGAGAGCAGCAGCGGGGCCATTGACAGTGAGAGAGCAGCAGCGGGGCCATTAACAGCGAGAGAGCAGCAGCGGGGCCATTAACTGCGAGAGAGCACAGCGGGGGCATCTACAGCGAGAGAGCAGCAGCGGTGCCATTAACAGCGAGAGCGCAGCAGCGGGGCCATTAACAGCGAGAGAGCAGCAGCGGGGCCATTAACAGTGAGAGAGCAGCAGCGGGGCCATTAACAGTGAGAGAGCAGCAGCGGGGCCATTAACAGTGAGAGAGCAGCAGCGGGGCCATTAACAGTGAGAGAGCAGCAGCGGGGCCATTAACAGTGAGAGAGCAGCAGCGGGGCCATTAACAGCGAGAGAGCAGCAGCGGGGCCATTAACAGTGAGAGAGCAGCAGCTGGGCCCTTAACAGCGAGAGAGCAGCAGCGGGGCCATTAACAGTGAGAGAGCAGCAGCGGGGCCATTAACAGTGAGAGAGCAGCAGCGGGGCCATTAACAGTGAGAGAGCAGCAGCGGGGCCATTAACAGTGAGAGAGCAGCAGCGGGGCCATTAACAGTGAGAGAGCAGCAGCGGGGCCATTAACAGCGAGAGAGCAGCAGCGGGGCCATTAACATTGAGAGAGCAGCAGCGGGGCCATTAACGGTGAGAGAGCAGCTGCGGGGCCATTAACACTGAGAGCAGCAGCGGGGCCATTAACAGTGAGAGAGCAGCAGCGGGGCCATTAACAGCAAGAGAGCAGCAGCGGGGCCATTAACGGTGAGAGAGCAGCAGCGGGGCCATTAACGGTGAGAGAGCAGCAGCGGGGCCATTAACGGTGAGAGAGCAGCTGCGGGGCCATTAACGGTGAGAAAGCAGCAGCGGGGCCATTAACAGCGAGAGAGCAGCAGCGGGGCCATTAACAGTGAGAGAGCAGCAGCGGGGCCATTAACAGTGAGAGAGCAGCTGCGGGGCCATTAACAGTGAGAGAGCAGCTGCGGGGACATTAACAGTGAGAGAGCAGCAGCGGGGCCATTAACAGTGAGAGAGCAGTAGCGGGGCCATTAACAGTGAGAGAGCAGCAGCGGGGCCATTGACTTGTGAGAGAGCAGCAGCGGGGCCATTGACTTGTGAGAGAGCAGCAGCGGCGCCATTAACAGCGAGAGAGCAGCAGCGGCGCCATTAACAGCGAGAGAGCAGCAGCGGCGCCATTAACAGTGAGAGAGCAGCAGCGGGGCCATTAACAGTGAGAGAGCAGCAGCGGGGCCATTAACAGTGAGAGAGCAACAGTGGGGCCATTGACTTGTGAGAGAGCAGCAGCGGCGCCATTAACAGTGAGAGAGCAACAGCGGGGCCATTAACAGCGAGAGAGCAGCTGCAGGGCCATTAACAGCGAGAGAGCAACAGCGGGGCCATTGACTTGTGAGAGAGCAGCAGCGGCGCCATTAACAGTGAGAGGGCAGCAGCGGGGCCTTTAACAGCGACAGAGCAACAGCGGGGCCATTGACTTGTGAGAGAGCAGCAGCGGGGCCATTGACAGTGAGAGGGCAGCAGCGGGGCCATTAACAGCGAGAGAGCAGCTGCAGGGCCATTAACAGCGAGAGAGCAACAGCGGGGCCATTGACTTGTGAGAGAGCAGCAGCGGCGCCATTAACAGTGAGAGAGCAACAGCGGGGCCATTGACTTGTGAGAGAGCAGCAGCGGGCCCATTAACAGCGAGAGAGCAACAGCGGGGCCATTAACAGTGAGAGAGCAGCAGCGGCGCCATTAACAGTGAGAGAGCAGCAGCGGGGCCATTAACAGTGAGAGAGCAACAGCGGGGCCATTGACTTGTGAGAGAGCAGCAGCGGGCCCATTAACAGCGAGAGAGCAGCAGCGGGGCCATTAACAGCGAGACAGCAGCGGGGCCATTAACAGTGAGAGAGCAGCAGCGGGGCCATTAACAGTGAGAGAGCAGCAGCGGGGCCATTAACAGTGAGAGAGCAGCAGCGGGGCCATTAACAGTGAGAGAGCAGCAGCGGGGCCATTAACAGTGAGAGAGCAGCTGCGGGGCCATTAACAGTGAGAGAGCAGCTGCGGGGACATTAACAGTGAGAGAGCAGCAGCGGGGCCATTAACAGTGAGAGAGCAGTAGCGGGGCCATTAACAGTGAGAGAGCAGCAGCGGGGCCATTGACTTGTGAGAGAGCAGCAGCGGGGCCATTGACTTGTGAGAGAGCAGCAGCGGCGCCATTAACAGCGAGAGAGCAGCAGCGGCGCCATTAACAGCGAGAGAGCAGCAGCGGCGCCATTAACAGTGAGAGAGCAGCAGCGGGGCCATTAACAGTGAGAGAGCAGCAGCGGGGCCATTAACAGTGAGAGAGCAACAGTGGGGCCATTGACTTGTGAGAGAGCAGCAGCGGCGCCATTAACAGTGAGAGAGCAACAGCGGGGCCATTAACAGCGAGAGAGCAGCTGCAGGGCCATTAACAGCGAGAGAGCAACAGCGGGGCCATTGACTTGTGAGAGAGCAGCAGCGGCGCCATTAACAGTGAGAGGGCAGCAGCGGGGCCATTAACAGCGAGAGAGCAACAGCGGGGCCATTGACTTGTGAGAGAGCAGCAGCGGGGCCATTGACAGTGAGAGGGCAGCAGCGGGGCCATTAACAGCGAGAGAGCAACAGCGGGGCCATTGACTTGTGAGAGAGCAGCAGCGGCGCCATTAACAGTGAGAGAGCAACAGCGGGGCCATTGACTTGTGAGAGAGCAGCAGCGGGCCCATTAACAGCGAGAGAGCAACAGCGGGGCCATTAACAGTGAGAGAGCAGCAGCGGCGCCATTAACAGTGAGAGAGCAGCAGCGGGGCCATTAACAGTGAGAGAGCAACAGCGGGGCCATTGACTTGTGAGAGAGCAGCAGCGGGCCCATTAACAGCGAGAGAGCAGCAGCGGGGCCATTAACAGCGAGACAGCAGCGGGGCCATTAACAGTGAGAGAGCAGCAGCGGGGCCATTAACAGTGAGAGAGCAACAGCGGGGCCATTGACTTGTGAGAGAGCAGCAGCGGGCCCATTAACAGCGAGAGAGCAGCAGCGGGGCCATTAACAGCGAGACAGCAGCGGGGCCATTAACAGTGAGAGAGCAGCTGCAGGGCCATTAACAGCGAGGGAGCAACAGCGGGGCCCTTAACAGCGAGAGAGCAGCAGCGGTGACATTAACAGTGAGAGCAAAGCGGGGCCATTAACAGTGAGAGAGCAGCAGCGGGGCCATTAATAGTGAGAGAGCAGCAGCGGGGCCATTAACAGTGAGAGAGCAGCAGCGGGGCCATTAACAGTGAGAGAGCAGCAGCGGGGCCATTAACAGCGAGAGAGCAGCAACGGGGCCATTAACAGCGAGAGAGCAGCAGCGGGGCCTTTAACAGTGAGAGAGCAGCAGCAGGGCCCTTAACAGCGAGAGAGCAGCAGCGGGGCCATTAACAGCGAGAGAGCAGCAGCGGGGCCATTAACAGCGAGAGAGCAGCAGCGGGGCCATTAACTGCGAGAGAGCAGCAGCGGGGACATTGACTGCGAGAGAGCAGCAGCGGGGACATTGACAGCGAGAGAGCAGCAGCGGGGCCCTTGACAGCGAGAGAGCAGCAGCGGGGCCCTTAACAGCGAGAGAGCAGCAGCGGGGCCCTTAACAGCGAGAGAGCAGCAGCGGGGCCATTAACTGCGAGAGAGCAGCAGCGGGGACATTGACAGCGAGAGAGCAGCAGCGGGGCCATTAAGAGTGAGAGAGCAGCAGCGGGGCCATTAACAGCGAGAGAGCAGCATCGGGGCCATTAACAGTGAGAGAGCTGCAGCGGGGCCCTTAACAGCGAGAGAGCAGCAGCGGTGACATTAACAGTGAGAGCACAGCGGGGCCATTAACAGTGAGAGAGCAGCAGCGGGGCCATTAACAGTGAGAGAGCAGCAGCGGGGCCATTAACAGCGAGAGAGCAGCAGCGGGGCCATTAACAGTGAGAGAGCAGCAGCGGGGTCATTAACAGCGAGAGAGCAGCAGCGGGGCCATTAACAGCGAGAGAGCAGCAGCGGGGCCATTAACAGCGAGAGAGCAGCAGCGGGGTCATTAACAGCGAGAGAGCAGCAGCGGGGCCATCAACAGCGAGAGAGCAGCAGCGGGGCCATTAACAGCGAGAGAGCAGCAGCGGGGCCATTAACAGCGAGAGAGCAGCAGCGGGGCCATTAACAGCGAGAGAGCAGCAGCGGGGCCATTAACAGCGAGAGAGCAGCAGCGGGGCCATCTACAGCGAGAGAGCAACAGCGGGGGCATTAACAGCGAGAGCGCAGCAGCGGGGCCATTAACAGCGAGAGAGCAACAGCGGGACCATTAACAGTGAGAGAGCAGCAGCAGGGCCCTTAACAGCGAGAGAGCAGCAGCGGGGCCCTTAACAGTGAGAGAGCAGCAGCGGGGCCATTAACAGTGAGAGAGCAGCAGCGGGGCCATTAACAATGAGAGAGCAACAGCGGGGCCATTGACTTGTGAGAGAGCAGCAGCGGGCCCATTAACAGTGAGAGAGCAACAGCGGGGCCATTAACAGCGAGAGAGCAGCGGGGCCATTAACAGTGAGAGAGCAGCTGCAGGGCCATTAACAGCGAGAGAGCAGCAGCGGGGACATTGACAGCGAGAGAGCAGCAGCGGGGCCATTAACAGTGAGAGAGCAGCAGCGGGGCCATTAAGAGTGAGAGAGCAGCAGCGGGGCCATTAACAGTGAGAGAGCAACAGCGGGGCCATTGACTTGTGAGAGAGCAGCAGCGGGGCCATTAACAGCGAGAGAGCAGCAGCGGGGCCATTAACAGTGAGAGAGCAGCAGCGGGGCCATCTACAGCGAGAGAGCAACAGCGGGACCATTAACAGTGAGAGAGCACAGCGGGGGCATTAACAGCGAGAGCGCAGCAGCGGGGCCATTAACAGTGAGAGAGCAGCAGCGGGGCCATTAACAGTGAGAGAGGAACATCGGGGGCCATTAACAGTGAGAGAGCAGCAGCGGGGCCATTAACAGCGAGAGAGCAGCAGCGGGGCCATTAACAGTGAGAGAGCAGCAGCGGGGCCATTAACAGCGAGAGAGCAGCAGCGGGGCCATTAACAGTGAGAGAGCAGCAGCGGGGCCATTAACAGTGAGAGAGCAGCAGCGGGGCCATTAACAGTGAGAGAGCAGCAGCGGGGCCATTAACAGTGAGAGAGCAGCAGCGGGGCCATTAACAGCGAGAGAGCAGCAGTGGGGCCATTAACAGCGAGAGAGCAGCAGCGGGGCCTTTAACAGTGAGAGAGCAGCAGCGGGGCCCTTAACAGTGAGAGAGCAGCAGCGGGGCCCTTAACAGTGAGAGAGCAGCAGCGGGGCCCTTAACAGTGAGAGAGCAGCAGCGGGGCCATTAACAGTGAGAGAGCAGCAGCGGGGCCATTAACAGTGAGAGAGCAGCAGCGGGGCCATTAACAGTGAGAGAGCAGCAGCGGGGCCATTAACAGTGAGAGAGCAGCAGCGGGGCCATTAACAGTGAGAGAGCAGCAGCGGGGCCATTAACAGTGAGAGAGCAGCAGCGGGGCCATTAACAGTGAGAGAGCAGCAGCGGGGCCATTAACAGTGAGCGAGCAGCAGCGGGGCCATTAGCAGTGAGAGAGCAGCAGCGGGGCCATTAACAGTGAGAGAGCAGCAGCGGGGCCATTAACAGTGAGAGAGCAGCAGCGGGGCCATTAACGGCGAGAGAGCAGCTGCGGGGCCATTAACACTGAGAGCAGCAGCGGGGCCATTAACAGTGAGAGAGCAGCAGCGGGGCCATTAACAGCAAGAGAGCAGCAGCGGGGCCATTAACGGTGAGAGAGCAGCTGCGGGGCCATTAACAGCGAGAGAGCAGCAGCGGGGCCATTAACAGCGAGAGAGCAGCAGCGGGGCCATTAACAGTGAGAGAGCAGCAGCGGGGCCATTAACAGCGAGAGAGCAGCAGCGGGGCCATTAACGGTGAGAGAGCAGCTGCGGGGCCATTAACGGTGAGAGAGCAGCTGCGGGGCCATTAACGGTGAGAAAGCAGCAGCGGGGCCATTAACAGCGAGAGAGCAGCAGCGGGGCCATTAACAGCGAGAGAGCAGCAGCGGGGCCATTAACAGCGAGAGAGCAGCAGCGGGGCCATTAACAGCGAGAGAGCAGCAGCGGGGCCATTAACAGTGAGAGAGCAGCTGCGGGGCCATTAACAGTGAGAGAGCAGCTGCGGGGCCATTAACAGTGAGAGAGCAGCTGCGGGGCCATTAACAGTGAGAGAGCAGCTGCGGGGCCATTAACAGTGAGAGAGCAGCAGCGGGGCCATTAACAGTGAGAGAGCAGCAGCGGGGCCATTAACAGTGAGAGAGCAGCAGCGGGGCCATTGACTTGTGAGAGAGCAGCAGCGGCGCCATTAACAGTGAGAGAGCAGCTGCGGGGCCATTAACAGTGAGAGAGCAGCTGCGGGGCCATTAACAGTGAGAGAGCAGCAGCGGGGCCATTAACAGCGAGAGAGCAGCAGCGGGGCCATTAACAGCGAGAGAGCAGCAGCGGGGCCATTAACAGTGAGAGAGCAGCTGCGGGGCCATTAACAGTGAGAGAGCAGCTGCGGGGCCATTAACAGTGAGAGAGCAGCTGCGGGGCCATTAACAGTGAGAGAGCAGCAGCGGGGCCATTAACAGTGAGAGAGCAGCAGCGGGGCCATTGACAGTGAGAGGGCAGCAGCGGGGCCATTAACAGCGAGAGAGCAGCTGCAGGGCCATTAACAGCGAGAGAGCAACAGCGGGGCCATTGACTTGTGAGAGAGCAGCAGCGGCGCCATTAACAGTGAGAGAGCAACAGCGGGGCCATTGACTTGTGAGAGAGCAGCAGCGGGCCCATTAACAGCGAGAGAGCAGCAGCTGGGCCATTGACAGCGAGAGAGCAGCTGCAGGGCCATTAACAGCGAGAGAGCAACAGCGGGGCCATTAACAGTGAGAGAGCAGCAGCGGCGCCATTAACAGTGAGAGAGCAACAGCGGGGCCATTGACTTGTGAGAGAGCAGCAGCGGGCCCATTAACAGCGAGAGAGCAGCAGCGGGGCCATTAACAGCGAGACAGCAGTGGGGCCATTAACAGTGAGAGAGCAACAGCGGGGCCATTGACTTGTGAGAGAGCAGCAGCGGGCCCATTAACAGCGAGAGAGCAGCAGCGGGGCCATTAACAGCGAGACAGCAGCGGGGCCATTAACAGTGAGAGAGCAGCTGCAGGGCCATTAACAGCGAGGGAGCAACAGCGGGGCCATTGACTTGTGAGAGAGCAGCAGCGGGCCCATTAACAGCGAGAGAGCAGCAGAGGGGCCATTAACAGTGAGAGAGCAGCAGCGGGGCCATTAACAGCGAGAGAGCAGCAGCGGGGACATTAACAGCGAGAGAGCAGCATCGGGGCCATTAACAGCGAGAGAGCATCAGCGGGGCCATTAACAGTGAGAGCATCAGCGGGGCCAATTACAGTGAGAGAGCAGCAGCGGGGCCATTAACAGCGAGAGAGCAGCTGCGGGGCCATTAACAGTGAGAGCAACAGCGGGGCCCTTAACAGCGAGAGAGCAGCAGCGGTGACATTAACAGTGAGAGAGCACAGCGGGGCCATTAACAGTGAGAGAGCAGCAGCGGGGCCATTAACAGTGAGAGAGCAGCAGCGGGGCCATTAACAGCGAGAGAGCAGCAGCGGGGTCATTAACAGCTAGAGAGCAGCAGCGGGGCCATTAACAGCGAGAGAGCAGCAGCGGGGCCATTAACAGCGAGAGAGCAGCAGCGGGGCCATTAACAGCGAGAGCGCAGCAGCGGGGCCATTAACTGAGAGAGCAGCAGCGGGGCCATTAAGAGTGAGAGAGCAGCTGCGGGGCCATTAACAGCGAGAGAGCAGCAGCGGGGCCATTAACAGCGAGAGAGCAGCAGCGGGGCCATTAACAGCGAGAGAGCAGCTGCGGGGCCATTAACAGTGAGAGAGCAGCTGCGGGGCCATTAACAGTGAGAGAGCAGCAGCGGGGCCATTAACAGTGAGAGAGCAGCAGCGGGGCCATTAACAGTGAGAGAGCAGTAGCGGGGCCATTAACAGTGAGAGAGCAGCAGCGGGGCCTTGACTTGTGAGAGAGCAGCAGCGGCGCCAGTAACAGCGAGAGAGCAGCAGCGGGGTCATTGACTTGCGAGAGAGCAGCAGCGGCGCCATTAACAGCGAGAGAGCAGCAGCGGGGCCATTAACAGCGACAGAGCAGCAGCGGGGCCATTAACAGCGACAGAGCAGCAGCGGGGCCATTAACAGCGAGAGAGCAGCAGCGGGGCCATTAACAGCGAGAGAGCAGCAGCGGGGCCATTGACAGTGAGAGGGCAGCAGCGGGGCCATTAACAGCGAGAGAGCAGCTGCAGGGCCATTAACAGCGAGAGAGCAACAGCGGGGCCATTGACTTGTGAGAGAGCAGCAGCGGCGCCATTAACAGTGAGAGAGCAGCAGCGGGGCCATTAACAGTGAGAGAGCAACAGCGGGGCCATTGACTTGTGAGAGAGCAGCAGCGGGCCCATTAACAGCGAGAGAGCAGCAGCGGGGCCATTAACAGCGAGACAGCAGCGGGGCCATTAACAGTCAGAGAGCAACAGCGGGGCCATTGACTTGTGAGAGAGCAGCAGTGGGGCCATTAACAGTGAGAGAGCAGCTGCAGGGCCATCAACAGCGGGGCCATTGACTTGTGAGAGAGCAGCAGCGGGCCCATTAACAGCGAGAGAGCAGCAGCGGGGCCATTAACAGCGAGACAGCAGCGGGGCCATTAACAGTGAGAGAGCAGCAGCGGGGCCATTAACAACGAGAGAGCAGCAGCGGGGCCATTAACTGCGAGAGAGCAGCAGCGGGGACATTGACAGCGAGAGGGCAGCAGCGGGGCCATTGACAGTGAGAGAGCAGCAGCGGGGCCATTAACAGCGAGAGAGCAGCAGCGGGGCCTTTAACTGCGAGAGAGCAGCAGCGGGGACATTGACAGCGAGAGAGCAGCAGCGGGGCCATTAACAGTGAGAGAGCAGCAGCGGGGACATTGACAGTGAGAGAGCAGCAGCGGGGCCATTAACAGTGAGAGAGCAGCAACGGGGCCATTAACAGTGAGAGAGCAGCAGCGGGGCCATTAACAGTGAGAGAGCAGCAGCGGGGCCATTAACAGCGAGAGAGCAGCTGCGGGGCCATTAACAGCGAGAGAGCAGCAGCGGTGACATTAACAGTGAGAGAGCACAGCGGGGCCATTAACAGTGAGAGAGCAGCAGCGGGGCCATTAAGAGTGAGAGAGCAGCAGCGGGGCCATTAACAGCGAGAGAGCAGCAGCGGGGCCATTAACAGTGAGAGAGCAGCAGCGGGGCCATTGACAGCGAGAGAGCAGCAGCGGGGCCATTAACAGTGAGAGAGCAGCAGCGGGGCCATTAACAGTGAGAGAGCAGCAGCGGGGCCATTAACAGTGAGAGAGCAGTAGCGGGGCCATTAACAGTGAGAGAGCAGCAGCGGGGCCATTGACTTGTGAGAGAGCAGCAGCGGCGCCAGTAACAGCGAGAGAGCAGCAGCGGGGCCATTGACTTGCGAGAGAGCAGCAGCGGCGCCATTAACAGCGAGAGAGCAGCAGCGGGGCATTTAATAGCGACAGAGCAGCAGCGGGGCCATTAACAGTGAGAGAGCAGCAGCGGGGCCATTAACAGTGAGAGAGCAGCAGCGGGGTCATTAACAGCGAGAGAGCAGCAGCGGGGCCATTAACAGTGAGAGAGCAGCAGCGGGGCCATTTACAGTGAGAGGGCAGCAGCGGGGCCATTAACAGCGAGAGAGCAGCTGCAGGGCCATTAACAGCGAGAGAGCAACAGCGGGGCCATTGACTTGTGAGAGAGCAGCAGCGGCGCCATTAACAGTGAGAGAGCAGCAGCGGGGCCATTGACTTGTGAGAGAGCAGCAGCGGGCCCATTAAGAGCGAGAGAGCAGCAGCGGGGCCATTAACAGCGAGACAGCAGCGGGGCCATTAACAGTGAGAGAGCAGCAGCTGGGCCATTGACAGTGAGAGGGCAGCAGCGGGGCCATTAACAGCGAGAGAGCAACAGCGGGGCCATTGACTTGTGAGAGAGCAGCAGCGGCGCCATTAACAGTGAGAGAGCAGCAGCGGGGCCATTAACAGTGAGAGAGCAACAGCGGGGCCATTGACTTGTGAGAGAGCAGCAGCGGGCCCATTAACAGCGAGAGAACAGCAGCGGGGCCATTAACAGTGAGAGAGCAGCAGCGGGGCCATTAACAGTGAGAGAGCAACAGCGGGGCCATTGACTTGTGAGAGAGCAGCAGTGGGGCCATTAACAGTGAGAGAGCAGCTGCAGGGCCATCAACAGCGGGGCCATTGACTTGTGAGAGAGCAGCAGCGGGCCCATTAACAGCGAGAGAGCAGCAGCGGGGCCATTAACAGTGAGACAGCAGCGGGGCCATTAACAGTGAGAGAGCAGCAGCGGGGACATTAACAGCGAGAGAGCAGCATCGGGGCCATTGACAGTGAGAGAGCAGCACCGGGGCCATTGACAGTGAGAGAGCAGCAGCGGGGCCATTGACAGTGAGAGAGCAGCAGCGGGGCCATTAACAGCGAGAGAGCAGCAGCGGGGCCATTAACTGCGAGAGAGCAGCAGCGGGGACATTGACAGCGAGAGAGCAGCAGCGGGGCCCTTGACAGCGAGAGAGCAGCAGCGGGGCCATTAACAGTGAGAGAGCAGCAGGGGGGCCATTGACAGTGAGAGAGCAGCAGCGGGGCCATTAACAGTGAGAGAGCAACAGCGGGGCCCTTAACAGCGAGAGAGCAGCAGCGGTGACATTAACAGTGAGAGAGCACAGCGGGGCCATTAACAGTGAGAGAGCAGCAGCGGGGCCATTAACAGTGAGAGAGCAGCAGCGGAGCCATTAACAGCGAGAGAGCAGCAGCGGGGCCATTAACAGCGAGAGAGCAGCAGCGGTGACATTAACAGTGAGAGAGCACAGCGGGGCCGTTAACAGTGAGAGAGCAGCAGCGGGGCCATTAACAGTGAGAGAGCAGCAGCGGAGCCATTAACAGCGAGAGAGCAGCAGCGGGGCCATTAACAGCGAGAGAGCAGCAGCGGGGCCATTAACAGTGAGAGAGCAGCAGCGGGGCCATTAACAGCGAGAGAGCAGCAGCGGAGTCATTAACAGCGAGAGAGCAGCAGCGGGGCCATTAACAGTGAGAGAGCAGCAGCGGGGCCATCTACAGCGAGAGAGCAACAGCGGGACCATTAACAGTGAGAGAGCACAGCGGGGGCATCTACAGCGAGAGAGCAGCAGCGGTGCCATTAACAGCGAGAGCGCAGCAGCGGGGCCATTAACAGTGAGAGAGCAGCAGCGGGGCCATTAACAGTGAGAGAGGAACATCGGGGGCCATTAACAGTGAGAGAGCAGCAGCGGGGCCATTAACAGTGAGAGAGCAGCAGCAGGGCCATTAACAGTGAGAGAGCAGCAGCGGGGCCATTAACAGTGAGAGAGCAGCAGCGGGGCCATTAACAGTGAGAGAGCAGCAGCGGGGCCATTAACAGCGAGAGAGCAGCAGCGGGGCCATTAACAGCGAGAGAGCAGCAGCGGGGCCTTTAACAGTGAGAGAGCAGCAGCGGGGCCATTAACAGTGAGAGAGCAGCAGCGGGGCCATTAACAGCGAGAGAGCAGCAGCGGGGCCATTAACAGTGAGAGAGCAGCAGCGGGGCCATTAACAGCGAGAGAGCAGCAGCGGGGCCATTAACAGCGAGAGAGCAGCAGCGGGGCCATTAACAGCAAGAGAGCAGCAGCGGGGCCATTAACGGTGAGAGAGCAGCTGCGGGGCCATTAACGGTGAGAGAGCAGCTGCGGGGCCATTAACGGTGAGAGAGCAGCTGCGAGGCCATTAACGGTGAGAGAGCAGCTGCGGGGCCATTAACGGTGAGAGAGCAGCTGCGGGGCCATTAACGGTGAGAAAGCAGCAGCGGGGCCATTAACAGCGAGAGAGCAGCAGCGGGACCATTTAGAGTGAGAGCAGCAGCGGGGCCATTTACAGTGAGAGAGCAGCAGCGGGGCCATTAACAGTGAGAGAGCAGCAGCGGGGCCATTAACAGTGAGAGAGCAGCAGCGGGGCCATTAACAGTGAGAGAGCAGCAGCGGGGCCATTAACAGTGAGAGAGCAGCAGCGGGGCCATTAACAGTGAGAGAGCAGCAGCGGGGCCATTAACAGTGAGAGAGCAGCTGCGGGGCCATTAACAGTGAGAGAGCAGCTGCGGGGCCATTAACAGTGAGAGAGCAGCTGCGGGGCCATTAACAGTGAGAGCAGTAGCGGGGCCATTAACAGTGAGAGAGCAGTAGCGGGGCCATTAACAGTGAGAGAGCAGCAGCGGGGCCATTGACTTGTGAGAGAGCAGCAGCGGCGCCATTAACAGCGAGAGAGCAGCAGCGGGGCCATTGACTTGAGAGAGCAGCAGCGGCGCCATTAACAGCGAGAGAGCAGCAGCGGGGCCATTAACAGCGACAGAGCAGCAGCGGGGCCATTAACAGTGAGAGAGCAGCAGCGGGGCCATTGACTTGTGAGAGAGCAGCAGCGGGGCCATTAACAGTGAGAGAGCAGCAGCGGGGTCATTAACAGCGAGAGAGCAGCAGCGGGGCCATTAACAGTGAGAGAGCAGCAGCGGGGCCATTGACAGTGAGAGGGCAGCAGCGGGGCCATTAACAGCGAGAGAGCAGCTGCAGGGCCATTAACAGCGAGAGAGCAACAGCGGGGCCATTGACTTGTGAGAGAGCAGCAGCGGCGCCATTAACAGTGAGAGAGCAACAGCGGGGCCATTGACTTGTGAGAGAGCAGCAGCGGGCCCATTAACAGCGAGAGAGCAGCAGCGGGGCCATTAACAGTGAGAGAGCAGCAGCTGGGCCATTGGCAGCGAGAGAGCAGCTGCAGGGCCATTAACAGCGAGAGAGCAACAGCGGGGCCATTAACAGTGAGAGAGCAGCAGCGGCGCCATTAACAGTGAGAGAGCAGCAGCGGGGCCATTAACAGTGAGAGAGCAACAGCGGGGCCATTGACTTGTGAGAGAGCAGCAGCGGGCCCATTAACAGCGAGAGAGCAGCAGCGGGGCCATTAACAGCGAGACAGCAGCGGGGCCATTAACAGTGAGAGAGCAGCAGCGGGGCCATTAACAGTGAGAGAGCAACAGCGGGGCCATTGACTTGTGAGAGAGCAGCAGCGGGCCCATTAACAGCGAGAGAGCAGCAGCGGGGCCATTAACAGCGAGACAGCAGCGGGGCCATTAACAGTGAGAGAGCAGCTGCAGGGCCATTAACAGCGAGGGAGCAACAGCGGGGCCATTGACTTGTGAGAGAGCAGCAGCGGGCCCATTAACAGCGAGCGAGCAGCAGCGGGGCCATTAACAGCGAGACAGCAGAGGGGCCATTAACAGTGAGAGAGCAGCAGCGGGGCCATTAACAGCGAGAGAGCAGCAGCGGGGACATTAACAGCGAGAGAGCAGCATCGGGGCCATTGACAGTGAGAGAGCAGCAGCGGGGCCATTAACAGTGAGAGAGCAGCAGCGGGGCCATTAACAGTGAGAGAGCCACAGCGGGGCCATTGACTTGTGAGAGAGCAGCAGCGGGCCCATTAACAGCGAGAGAGCAGCAGCGGGGCCATTAACAGCGAGACAGCAGCGGGGCCATTAACAGTGAGAGAGCAGCAGCGGGGCCATTAACAGTGAGAGAGCAACAGCGGGGCCATTGACTTGTGAGAGAGCAGCAGCGGGCCCATTAACAGCGAGAGAGCAGCAGCGGGGCCATTAACAGCGAGACAGCAGCGGGGCCATTATCAGTGAGAGAGCAGCTGCAGGGCCATTAACAGCGAGGGAGCAACAGCGGGGCCATTGACTTGTGAGAGAGCAGCAGCGGGCCCATTAACAGCGAGCGAGCAGCAGCGGGCCCATTAACAGCGAGACAGCAGAGGGGCCATTAACAGTGAGAGAGCAGCAGCGGGGCCATTAACAGCGAGAGAGCAGCAGCGGGGACATTAACAGCGAGAGAGCAGCATCGGGGCCATTGACAGTGAGAGAGCAGCAGCGGGGCCATTAACAGCGAGAGAGCAGCAGCGGGGCCATTAACTGCGAGAGAGCAGAAGCGGGGACATTGACAGCGAGAGAGCAGCAGCGGGGCCATTGACAGCGAGAGAGCAGCAGCGGGGCCATTGACAGCGAGAGAGCAGCAGCGGGGCCATTAACTGCGAGAGAGCAGCAGCGGGGCCCTTGACAGCGAGAGAGCAGCAGCGGGGCCCTTGACAGCGAGAGAGCAGCAGCGGGGCCCTTGACAGCGAGAGAGCAGCAGCGGGGCCATTAACAGCGAGAGAGCAGCAGCGGGGCCATGAACTTCGAGAGAGCAGCAGCGGGGCCATTGACAGCGAGAGAGCAGCATCGGGGCCATTAACAGTGAGAGAGCAGCAGCGGGGCCATTGACAGTGAGAGAGCAGCAGCGGGGCCATTGACAGTGAGAGAGCAGCAGCGGGGCCATTAACAGTGAGAGAGCAGCAGCGGGGCCATTAACAGCGAGAGAGCAGCAGCGGGGACATTAACAGTGAGAGAGCACAGCGGGGCCATTAACAGTGAGAGAGCAGCAGCGGGGCCATTAACAGTGAGAGAGCAGCAGCGGGGCCATTAACAGCGAGAGAGCAGCAGCGGGGCCATTAACAGCGAGAGAGCAGCAGCGGGGTCATTAACAGTGAGAGAGCAGCAGCGGGGCCATTAACAGCGAGAGAGCAGCAGCGGGGCCATCAACAGTGAGAGAGCAGCAGCGGGGCCATTAACAGCGAGAGAGCAGCAGCGGGGCCATCAACAGTGAGGGAGCAGCAGCGGGGCCATTAACAGCGAGAGAGCAGCAGCGGGGCCATTAACAGCGAGAGAGCAGCAGCGGGGCCATTAACAGCGAGAGAGCAGCAGCGGGGCCATTAACAGCGAGACAGCAGCAGCGGGGCCATTAACAGCGAGAGAGCAGCAGCGGTGCCATTAACAGCGAGAGAGCAGCAGCGGGGCCATTAACAGTGAGAGAGCAGCAGCGGGGCCATTAACAGTGAGAGCATCAGCGGGGCCATTGACAGTGAGAGAGCAGTAGCGGGGCCATTAACAGTGAGAGAGCAGCAGCGGGGCCATTGACTTGTGAGAGAGCAGCAGCGGCGCCAGTAACAGCGAGAGAGCAGCAGCGGGGTCATTGACTTGCGAGAGAGCCGCAGCGGCGCCATTAACAGCGAGAGAGCAGCAGCGGGGCCATTAACAACGACAGAGCAGCAGCGGGGCCATTAACAGCGACAGAGCAGCAGCGGGGCCATTAACAGCGAGAGAGCAGCAGCGGGGTCATTAACAGCGAGAGAGCAGCAGCGGGGTCATTAACAGCGAGAGAGCAGCAGCGGGGCCATTAACAGTGAGAGAGCAGCAGCGGGGCCATTAACAGTGAGAGAGCAGCAGCGGGGCCATTGACAGTGAGAGGGCAGCAGCGGGGCCATTAACAGCGAGAGAGCAGCTGCAGGGCCATTAACAGCGAGAGAGCAGCAGCGGGGCCATTGACTTGTGAGAGAGCAGCAGCGGGGCCATTAACAGTGAGAGAGCAACAGCGGGGCCATTGACTTGTGAGAGAGCAGCAGCGGGCCCATTAACAGCGAGAGAGCAGCAGCGGGGCCATTAACAGCGAGACAGCAGCGGGGCCATTAACAGTGAGAGAGCAACAGCGGGGCCATTGACTTGTGAGAGAGCAGCAGTGGGGCCATTAACAGTGAGAGAGCAGCAGCGGGGCCATTAACAGTGAGAGCATCAGCGGGGCCATTGACAGTGAGAGAGCAGTAGCGGGGCCATTGACAGTGAGAGAGCAGCAGCGGGGCCATTGACTTGTGAGAGAGCAGCAGCGGGGTCATTGACTTGCGAGAGAGCAGCAGCGGGGTCATTGACTTGCGAGAGAGCAGCAGCGGCGCCATTAACAGCGAGAGAGCAGCAGCGGGGCCATTAACAGCGACAGAGCAGCAGCGGGGCCATTAACAGCGACAGAGCAGCAGCGGGGCCATTAACAGCGAGAGAGCAGCAGCGGGGCCATTAACAGCGAGAGAGCAGCAGCGGGGTCATTAACAGCGAGAGAGCAGCAGCGGGGCCATTAACAGTGAGAGAGCAGCAGCGGGGCCATTAACAGTGAGAGAGCAGCAGCGGGGCCATTGACAGTGAGAGGGCAGCAGCGGGGCCATTAACAGCGAGAGAGCAGCTGCAGGGCCATTAACAGCGAGAGAGCAACAGCGGGGCCATTGACTTGTGAGAGAGCAGCAGCGGGGCCATTAACAGTGAGAGAGCAACAGCGGGGCCATTGACTTGTGAGAGAGCAGCAGCGGGCCCATTAACAGCGAGAGAGCAGCAGCGGGGCCATTAACAGCGAGACAGCAGCGGGGCCATTAACAGTGAGAGAGCAACAGCGGGGCCATTGACTTGTGAGAGAGCAGCAGTTGGGCCATTAACAGCGAGAGAGCAGCAGCGGGGCCATTAACAGCGAGAGCGCAGCAGCGGGGCCATTAACAGCGAGAGCGCAGCAGCGGGGCCATTAACAGCGAGAGCGCAGCAGCGGGGCCATTAACAGCGAGAGCGCAGCAGCGGGGCCATTAACAGTGAGAGAGCAGCAGCGGGGCCATTAAGAGTGAGAGAGCAGCAGCGGGGCCATTAACAGCGAGAGAGCAGCAGCGGGGCCATTAACAGCGAGAGAGCAGCAGCGGGGCCATTAACAGCGAGAGAGCAGCAGCGGGGCCATTAACAGCGAGACAGCAGCGGGGCCATTAACAGTGAGAGAGCAACAGCGGGGCCATTGACTTGTGAGAGAGCAGCAGTGGGGCCATTAACAGTGAGAGAGCAGCAGCGGGGCCATTAACAGTGAGAGAGCAGCAGCGGGGCCATTAACAGTGAGAGAGCAGCAGCGGGGCCATTGACTTGTGAGAGAGCAGCAGAGGCGCCAGGAACAGCGAGAGAGCAGCAGCGGGGTCATTGACTTGCGAGAGAGCAGCAGCGGCGCCATTAACAGCGAGAGAGCAGCAGCGGGGCCATTAACAGCGACAGAGCAGCAGCGGGGCCATTAACAGCGACAGAGCAGCAGCGCGGCCATTAACAGCGACAGAGCAGCAGCGGGGCCATTAACAGCGAGAGAGCAGCAGCGTGGCCATTAACAGCGAGAGAGCAGCAGCGGGGCCATTAACAGTGAGAGAGCAGCAGCGGGGCCATTAACAGCGAGAGAGCAGCAGCGGAGTCATTAACAGCGAGAGAGCAGCAGCGGGGCCATTAACAGCGAGAGAGCAGCAGCGGGGCCATTAACAGCGAGAGAGCAGCAGCGGGGCCATTAACAGTGAGAGAGCAGCAGCGGGGCCATCTACAGCGAGAGAGCAACAGCGGGACCATTAACAGTGAGAGAGCACAGCGGGGGCATCTACAGCGAGAGAGCAGCAGCGGTGCCATTAACAGCGAGAGCGCAGCAGCGGGGCCATTAACAGTGAGAGAGCAGCAGCGGGGCCATTAACAGTGAGAGAGGAACATCGGGGGCCATTAACAGTGAGAGAGCAGCAGCGGGGCCATTAACAGTGAGAGAGCAGCAGCGGGGCCATTAACAGCGAGAGAGCAGCAGCGGGGCCATTAACAGTGAGAGAGCAGCAGCGGGGCCATTAACAGTGAGAGAGCAGCAGCGGGGCCATTAACGGTGAGAGAGCAGCTGCGGGGCCATTAACACAGAGCAGCAGCGGGGCCATTAACAGCGAGAGAGCAGCAGCGGGGCCATTAACAGCAAGAGAGCAGCAGCGGGGCCATTAACGGTGAGAGAGCAGCTGCGGGGCCATTAACGGTGAGAGAGCAGCTGCGGGGCCATTAACGGTGAGAGAGCAGCTGCGGGGCCATTAACGGTGAGAGAGCAGCTGCGGGGCCATTAACAGCGAGAGAGCAGCAGCGGGGCCATTAACAGTGAGAGAGCAGCAGCGGGGCCATTAACAGTGAGAGAGCAGCAGCGGGGCCATTAACGGTGAGAAAGCAGCAGCGGGGCCATTAACAGCGAGAGAGCAGCAGCGGGGCCATTAACAGTGAGAGAGCAGCAGCGGGGCCATTAACAGTGAGAGAGCAGCAGCGGGGCCATTAACAGTGAGAGAGCAGCTGCGGGGCCATTAACAGTGAGAGAGCAGCAGCGGGGCCATTAACAGTGAGAGAGCAGCAGCGGGGCCATGGACTTGTGAGAGAGCAGCAGCGGCGCCATTAACAGCGAGAGAGCAGCAGCGGGGCCATTGACTTGAGAGAGCAGCAGCGGCGCCATTAACAGCGAGAGAGCAGCAGCGGGGCCATTAACAGCGACAGAGCAGCAGCGGGGCCATTAACAGTGAGAGAGCAGCAGCGGGGCCATTGACTTGTGAGAGAGCAGCAGCGGGGCCATTAACAGTGAGAGAGCAGCAGCGGGGCCATTAACAGTGAGAGAGCAGCAGCGGGGTCATTAACAGCGAGAGAGCAGCAGCGGGGCCATTGACTTGTGAGAGAGCAGCAGCGGGGCCATTAACAGTGAGAGAGCAGCTGCAGGGCCATTAACAGTGAGAGAGCAGCAGCGGGGCCATTGACTTGTGAGAGAGCAGCAGCGGGGCCATTAACAGTGAGAGAGCAGCAGCGGGGTCATTAACAGCGAGAGAGCAGCAGCGGGGCCATTAACAGTGAGAGAGCAGCAGCGGGGCCATTGACAGTGAGAGGGCAGCAGCGGGGCCATTAACAGCGAGAGAGCAGCTGCAGGGCCATTAACAGCGAGAGAGCAACAGCGGGGCCATTGACTTGTGAGAGAGCAGCAGCGGCGCCATTGACAGTGAGAGAGCAACAGCGGGGCCATTGACTTGTGAGAGAGCAGCAGCGGGCCCATTAACAGCGAGAGAGCAGCAGCGGGGCCATTAACAGCGAGAGAGCAGCAGCGGGGCCATGAACTTCGAGAGAGCAGCAGCGGGGCCATTGACAGTGAGAGAGCAGCAGCGGGGCCATTGACAGTGAGAGAGCAGCAGCGGGGACATTTACAGTGAGAGAGCACAGCGGGGCCATTAACAGTGAGAGAGCAGCAGCGGGGCCATTAACAGTGAGAGAGCAGCAGCGGGGCCATTAACAGCGAGAGAGCAGCAGCGGGGCCATTAACAGCGAGAGCGCAGCAGCGGGGCCATTAACAGCGAGAGCGCAGCAGCGGGGCCATTAACAGCGAGAGAGCAGCAGCGGGGCCATTAACAGCGAGAGAGCAGCAGCGGGGCCATTAACAGCGAGAGCGCAGCAGCGGGGCCATTAAGAGTGAGAGAGCAGCAGCGGGGCCATTAAGAGTGAGAGAGCAGCAGCGGGGCCATTAACAGCGAGAGAGCAGCAGCGGGGCCATTAACAGTGAGAGAGCAGCAGCGGGGCCATTAACAGCGAGAGAGCAGCAGCGGGGCCATTGACAGTGAGAGAGCAGCTGCGGGGCCATTGACAGTGAGAGAGCAGCTGCGGGGCCATTAACAGTGAGAGAGCAGCAGCGGGGCCATTAACAGTGAGAGAGCAGCAGCGGGGCCATTAACAGTGAGAGAGCAGCAGCGGGGCCATTAACAGTGAGAGAGCAGTAGCGGGGCCATTAACAGTGAGAGAGCAGCAGCGGGGCCATTGACTTGTGAGAGAGCAGCAGCGGCGCCAGTAACAGCGACAGAGCAGCAGCGGGGCCATTAACAGCGACAGAGCAGCAGCGGGGCCATTAACAGCGACAGAGCAGCAGCGGGGCCATTAACTGCGAGAGAGCAGCAGCGGGGCCATTAACAGCGAGAGAGCAGCAGCGGGGCCATTAACAGCGAGAGAGCAGCAGCGGGGCCATTAACAGCGAGAGAGCAGCAGCGGGGCCATTAACAGCGAGAGAGCAGCAGCGGGGCCATTAACAGTGAGAGAGCAGCAGCGGGGCCATTAACAGTGAGAGAGCAGCAGCGGGGCCATTAACAGTGAGAGAGCAGCAGCGGGGCCATTAACAGCGAGAGAGCAGCTGCAGGGCCATTAACAGCGAGAGAGCAGCTGCAGGGCCATTAACAGCGAGAGAGCAACAGCGGGGCCATTGACTTGTGAGAGAGCAGCAGCGGCGCCATTAACAGTGAGAGAGCAGCAGCGGGGCCATTAACAGTGAGAGAGCAACAGCGGGGCCATTGACTTGTGAGAGAGCAGCAGCGGGCCCATTAACAGCGAGAGAGCAGCAGCGGGGCCATTAACAGTGAGAGAGCAGCAGCTGGGCCATTGACAGTGAGAGGGCAGCAGCGGGGCCATTAACAGCGAGAGAGCCGCTGCAGGGCCATTAACAGTGAGAGAGCAGCAGCGGGGCCATTGACTTGTGAGAGAGCAGCAGCGGCGCCATTAACAGTGAGAGAGCAGCTGCGGGGCCATTAACAGCGAGACAGCAGCGGGGCCTTTAACAGTGAGAGAGCAGCAGCGGCGCCATTGACTTGTGAGAGAGCAGCAGTGGGGCCATTAACAGTGAGAGAGCAGCTGCAGGGCCATCAACAGCGGGGCCATTGACTTGAGAGAGCAGCAGCGGGCCCATTAACAGCGAGAGAGCAGCAGCGGGGCCATTAACAGCGAGACAGCAGCGGGGCCGTTAACAGTGAGAGAGCAGCAGCGGGGCCATTAACAGCGAGAGAGCAGCAGCGGGGCCATTAACAGCGAGAGAGCAGCATCGGGGCCATTGACAGTGAGAGAGCAGCAGCGGGGCCATTAACAACGATAGAGCAGCAGCGGGGCCATTAACTGCGAGAGAGCAGCAGCGGGGACATTGACAGCGAGAGAGCAGCAGCGGGGCCATTGACAGTGAGAGAGCAGCAGCGGGGCCATTAACATCGAGAGAGCAGCAGCGGGGCCTTTAACTGCGAGAGAGCAGCAGCGGGGACATTGACAGCGAGAGAGCAGCAGCGGGGCCCTTGACAGAGAGAGAGCAGCAGCGGGGCCATTAACAGCGAGAGAGCAGCAGCGGGGCCATTAACTGCGAGAGAGCAGCAGCGGGGACATTGACAGCGAGAGAGCAGCATCGGGGCCATTAACAGTGAGAGAGCAGCAGCGGGGCCATTGACAGTGAGAGAGCAGCAGCGGGGCCATTAACAGCGAGAGAGCAGCTGCGGGGCCATTAACAGTGAGAGAGCAGCATCGGGGCCATTAACAGTGAGAGAGCAGCAGCGGGGCCATTGACAGTGAGAGAGCAGCAACGGGGCCATTAACAGTGAGAGAGCAGCAGCGGGGCCATTAACAGTGAGAGAACAGCAGCGGGGCCATTAACAGCGAGAGAGCAGCAGCGGTGACATTAACAGTGAGAGAGCACAGCGGGGCCATTAACAGTGAGAGAGCAGCAGCGGGGCCATTAACAGTGAGAGAGCAGCAGCGGGGCCTTAAAACAGCGAGAGAGCAGCAGCGGGGGCATCAACAGTGAGACAGCAGAGGGGCCATTAACAGTGAGAGAGCAGCAGCGGGGCCATTAACAGCGAGAGAGCAGCAGCGGGGCCTTTAACAGTGAGAGAGCAGCAGCGGGGCCCTTAACAGCGAGAGAGCAGCAGCGGGGCCATTAACAGTGAGAGAGCAGCAGCGGGGCCATTAACAGTGAGAGAGCAGCAGCGGGGCCATTAACAGTGAGAGAGCAGCAGCGGGGCCATTAACAGTAAGAGAGCAGCAGCGGGGCCATTAACAGTGAGAGAGCAGCAGCGGGGCCATTAACAGTGAGAGAGCAGCAGCGGGGCCATTAACAGTGAGAGAGCAGCAGCGGGGCCATTGACAGTGAGAGAGCAGCAGCGGGGCCATTAACAGCGAGAGAGCAGCAGCGGGGCCATTAACAGTGAGAGAGCAGCAGCGGGGCCATTAACAGTGAGAGAGCAGCAGCGGGGCCATTAACAGTGAGAGAGCAGCAGCGGGGCCATTAACAGTGAGAGAGCAACAGCGGGGCCATTGACTTGTGAGAGAGCAGCAGCGGGCCCATTAACAGCGAGAGAGCAGCAGCGGGGCCATTAACAGCGAGACAGCAGCGGGGCCTTTAACAGTGAGAGAGCAGCTGCAGGGCCATTAACAGCGAGGGAGCAACAGCGGGGCCATTGACTTGTGAGAGAGCAGCAGCGGGCCCATTAACAGCGAGAGAGCAGCAGCGGGGCCATTAACAGCGAGACAGCAGAGGGGCCATTAACAGTGAGAGAGCAGCAGCGGGGCCATTAACAGCGAGAGAGCAGCAGCGGGGCCATTGACAGTGAGAGAGCAGCAGCGGGGCCATTAACAGCGAGAGAGCAGCAGCGGGGCCATTAACAGCGAGAGAGCAGCAGCGGGGCCATTAACAGCGAGAGAGCAGCAGCGGGGCCATTAACAGCGAGAGAGCAGCAGCGGGGCCATTAACAGCGAGAGAGCAGCAGCGGGGCCATTAACAGCGAGAGAGCAGCAGCGGGGCCATTAACAGCGAGAGAGCAGCAGCGGGGCCATTATCAGCGAGAGAGCAGCAGCGGGGCCATTAACAGCGAGAGAGCAGCAGCGGGGCCATTAACAGTGAGAGAGCAGCAGCGGGGCCATTAACAGTGAGAGCATCAGCGGGGCCATTGACATCGAGAGAGCAGCAGCGGGGCCATTAACAGTGAGAGAGCAGCAGCGGGGCCATTAACAGCGAGAGAGCAGCAGCGGGGTCATTAACAGCTAGAGAGCTGCAGCGGGGCCATTAACAGCAAGAGAGCAGCAGCGGGGCCATTAACAGCGAGAGCGCAGCAGCGGGGCCATTAACAGCGAGAGCGCAGCAGCGGGGCCATTAACAGTGAGAGAGCAGCAGCGGGGCCATTAACAGCGAGAGAGCAGCAGCGGGGCCATTAACAGTGAGAGAGCAGCAGCGGGGCCATTAACAGCGAGAGAGCAGCAGCGGGGCCATTGACAGTGAGAGCAGCTGCGGGGCCATTGACAGTGAGAGAGCAGCTGCGGGGCCATTAACAGCGAGAGAGCAGCAGCGGGGCCATTAACAGCGAGAGAGCAGCAGCGGGGCCATTAACAGCGAGAGAGCAGCAGCGGGGCCATTAACAGTGAGAGAGCAGCAGCGGGGCCATTAACAGTGAGAGAGCAGTAGCGGGGCCATTAACAGTGAGAGAGCATCAGCGGGGCCATGGACTTGTGAGAGAGCAGCAGCGGCGCCAGTAACAGCGAGAGAGCAGCAGCGGGGTCATTGACTTGCGAGAGAGCAGCAGCGGCGCCATTAACAGCGACAGAGCAGCAGCGGGGCCATTAACAGCGACAGAGCAGCAGCGGGGCCATTAACAGCGAGAGAGCAGCAGCGGGGCCATTAACAGCGAGAGAGCAGCAGCGGGGCCATTAACAGCGAGAGAGCAGCTGCAGGGCCATTAACAGCGAGAGAGCAGCTGCAGGGCCATTAACAGCGAGAGAGCAACAGCGGGGCCATTGACTTGTGAGAGAGCAGCAGCGGCGCCATTAACAGTGAGAGAGCAGCAGCGGGGCCATTGACTTGTGAGAGAGCAGCAGCGGGCCCATTAACAGCGAGAGAGCAGCAGCGGGGCCATTAACAGCGAGACAGCAGCGGGGCCATTAACAGTGAGAGAGCAGCAGCTGGGCCATTGACAGTGAGAGGGCAGCAGCGGGGCCATTAACAGCGAGAGAGCAACAGCGGGGCCATTGACTTGTGAGAGCAGCAGCGGCGCCATTAACAGTGAGAGGACAGCAGCGGGGCCATTAACAGTGAGAGCAACAGCGGGGCCATTGACTTGTGAGAGAGCAGCAGTGGGGCCATTAACAGTGAGAGAGCAGCTGCAGGGCCATCAACAGCGGGGCCATTGACTTGTGAGAGAGCAGCAGCGGGCCCATTAACAGCGAGAGAGCAGCAGCGGGGCCATTAACAGTGAGAGAGCAGCAGCGGGGCCATTAACAGCGAGAGAGCAGCAGCGGGGACATTAACAGCGAGAGAGCAGCATCGGGGCCATTGACAGTGAGAGAGCAGCAGCGGGGCCATTAACAACGAGAGAGCAGCAGTGGGGCCATTAATATCGAGAGAGCAGCAGCGGGGCCTTTAACTGCGAGAGAGCAGCAGCGGGGCCCTTGACAGCGAGAGAGCAGCAGCGGGGCCATTAACAGCGAGAGAGCAGCAGCGGGGCCATTAACTGCGAGAGAGCAGCAGCGGGGACATTGACAGCGAGAGAGCAGCATCGGGGCCATTGACAGTGAGAGAGCAGCAGCGGGGCCATTGACAGTGAGAGAGCAGCAGCGGGGCCATTAACAGTGAGAGAGCAGCAACGGGGCCATTAACAGTGAGAGAGCAGCAGCGGGGCCATTAACAGCGAGAGAGCAGCTGCGGGGCCATTAACAGTGAGAGAGCAACAGCGGGGCCCTTAACAGCGAGAGAGCAGCAGCGGTGACATTAACAGTGAGAGAGCACAGCGGGGCCATTAACAGTGAGAGAGCAGCAGCGGGGCCATTAACAGTGAGAGAGCAGCAGCGGGGCCATTAACAGCGAGAGAGCAGCAGCGGGGCCATTAACAGTGAGAGAGCAGTAGCGGGGCCATCAACAGTGAGACAGCAGAGGGGCCATTAACAGCGAGAGAGCAGCAGCGGGGCCATTAACAGCGAGAGAGCAGCAGCGGGGCCATTAACAGTGAGAGAGCAGCAGCGGGGCCATTAACAGCGAGAGAGCAGCAGCGGGGCCATTAACAGTGAGAGAGCAACAGCGGGGCCATTAACAGCGAGAGCAGCAGCGGGGCCATTAACGGTGAGAGAGCAGCTGCGGGGCCTTTAACAGTGAGAGAGCAGCTGCGGGGCCATTAACAGTGAGAGAGCAGCAGCGGGGCCATTAACAGTGAGAGAGCAGCAGCGGGGCCATTAACAGCGAGAGAGCAACAGCGGGGCCATTAACAGCGAGAGCAGCAGCGGGGCCATTAACGGTGAGAGAGCAGCTGCGGGGCCATTATCGGTGAGAGAGCAGCAGCGGGGCCATTAACAGCGAGAGCAGCAGCGGGGTCATTAACAGCGAGAGAGCAGCAGCGGGGCCATTAACAGCAAGAGAGCAGCAGCGGGGCCATTAACAGCGAGAGCAGCAGCGGGGTCATTAACAGTGAGAGAGCAGCAGCGGGGCCATTAACAGCAAGAGAGCAGCAGCGGGGCCATTAACGGTGAGAGAGCAGCAGCGGGGCCATTAACGGTGAGAGCAGCAGCGGGGCCATTAACGGTGAGAGAGCAGCAGCGGGGCCATTAACGGTGAGAGAGCAGCTGCGGGGCCATTAACGGTGAGAGAGCAGCTGCGGGGCCATTAACGGTGAGAGAGCAGCAGCGGGGCCATTAACAGTGAGAGAGCAGCAGCGGGGCCATTAACAGTGAGAGAGCAGCAGCGGGGCCATTAACAGCAAGAGAGCAGCAGCGGGGCCATTAACGGTGAGAGAGCAGCAGCGGGGCCATTAACACTGAGAGAGCAGCAGCGGGGCCATTAACAGCGAGAGAGCAGCTGCGGGGCCATTAACGGTGAGAGAGCAGCAGCGGGGCCATTAACAGCGAGAGAGCAGGAGCGGGGCCATTAACAGCGAGAGAGCAGGAGCGGGGCCATTAACAGTGAGAGAGCAGCAGCGGGGCCATTAACAGCGAGAGAGCAGCAGCGGGGCCATTAACAGTGAGAGAGCAGCAGCGGGGCCATTAACAGTGAGAGAGCAGCAGCGGGGCCTTTAACAGTGAGAGAGCAGCAGCGGGGCCATTAACAGCGAGAGAGCAGCAGCGGGGCCATTAACAGCGAGAGAGCAGCAGCGGGGCCATTAACAGTGAGAGAGCAGCAGCGGGGCCATTGACAGTGAGAGAGCAGCAGCGGGGCCATTCACAGTGAGAGAGCAGCAGCGGGGCCATTCACAGTGAGAGAGCAGCAGCGGGGCCATTAACAGCGAGAGAGCAGCAGCGGGGCCATTAACAGCGAGAGAGCAGCAGCGGGGCCATTGACAGTGAGAGAGCAGCAGCGGGGCCATTGACAGTGAGAGAGCAGCAGCGGGGCCATTGACAGTGAGAGAGCAGCAGCGGGGCCATTAACAGTGAGAGAGCAGCAGCGGTGCCATTGACAGCGAGAGAGCAGCAGCGGGGCCATTAACAGCGAGAGAGCAGCAGCGGGGCCATTAACATTGAGAGAGCAGCAGCGGGGCCATTAACAGCGAGAGAGCAGCAGCGGGGCCATTAACAGCGAGAGAGCAGCAGCGGGGCAATTGACAGCGAGAGAGCAGCAGCGGGGCCATTAACAGTGAGAGAGCACAGCGGGGCCATTAACAGCGAGAGAGCAGCAGTGGGGCAATTGACTGCGAGAGAGCAGCAGCGGGGCCATTAACAGTGAGAGAGCAGCAGCGGGGCCATTAACAGCGAGAGAGCAGCAGCGGGGCCATTAACACAGAGAGCAGCAGCGGGGCCATTAACAGTGAGAGAGCAGCAGCGGGGCCATTGACAGTGAGAGAGCAGCAGCGGGGCCATTCACAGTGAGAGAGCAGCAGCGGGGCCATTCACAGTGAGAGAGCAGCAGCGGGGCCATTCACAGTGAGAGAGCAGCAGCGGGGCCATTCACAGTGAGAGAGCAGCAGCGGGGCCATTCACAGTGAGAGAGCAGCTGCGGGGCCATTAACACAGAGAGCAGCAGCGGGGCCATTAACAGTGAGAGAGCAGCAGCGGAATCAATAACCGTGAGAGAGCAGCAGCGGGGCCATTAACAGTGAGAGAGCAGCAGCGGTGCCATTGACAGCGAGAGAGCAGCAGCGGGGCCATTAACAGCGAGAGAGCAGCAGCGGGGCCATTAACATTGAGAGAGCAGCAGCGGGGCCATTAACAGCGAGAGAGCAGCAGCGGGGCCATTAACAGCGAGAGAGCAGCAGCGGGGCCATTAACAGCGAGAGAGCAGCAGCGGGGCAATTGACAGCTAGAGAGCAGCAGCGGGGCCATTAACAGTGAGAGAGCACAGCGGGGCCATTAACAGCGAGAGAGCAGCAGTGGGGCAATTGACTGCGAGAGAGCAGCAGCGGGGCCATTAACAGTGAGAGAGCAGCAGCGGGGCCATTAACAGCGAGAGAGCAGCAGCGGGGACATTAACACAGAGCAGCAGCGGGGCATTCACAGTGAGAGAGCAGCAGCGGGGCCTTTAACAGCGAGAGAGCAGCAGCGGGGCCATTAACAGCGAGAGAGCTGCGGCAGGGCCATTAACAGTGAGAGCAGCAGCGGGGCCATTAACAGTGAGAGAGCAGCAGCGGGGCCATTAACAGTGAGAGAGCAGCAGCGGGGCCATTAACAGCCAGAGAGCAGCAGCGGGGCCATTAACAGTGAGAGAGCAGCAGCGGGGCCATTAACAGTGAGAGAGCAGCAGCGGGGCCATTAACAGTGAGAGAGCAGCAGCGGGACCATTATCAGTGAGAGAGCAGCAGCGGGGCCATTAACAGCGACAGAGCAGCAGCGGGGCCTTTAACAGCGAGAGAGCAGCAGCGGGGCCATTAACAGTGAGAGAGCAGCAGCGGGGCCATTAACAGTGAGAGAGCAGCAGCGGGGCCATTAACAGTGAGAGAGCAGCAGCGGGGCCATTAACAGTGAGAGAGCAGCAGCGGGGCCATTAACAGTGAGAGAGCAGCAGCGGGGCCATTAACAGCGAGAGAGCAGCAGCGGGGCCATTAACAGCAAGAGAGCAGCTGCGGGGCCATTAACGGTGAGAGAGCAGCTGCGGGGCCATTAACGGTGAGAGAGCAGCTGCGGGGCCATTAACGGCGAGAGAGCAGCAGCGGGGCCATTAACACAGAGCAGCAGCGGGGCCATTAACAGTGAGAGAGCAGCAGCGGAATCAATAACCGTGAGAGAGCAGCAGCGGGGCCATTAACAGTGAGAGAGCAGCAGCGGGGACATTGACAGTGAGAGAGCAGCAGCGGGGCCATTAACAGCGAGAGCGCAGCAGCGGGGCCATTAACAGCGAGAGCGCAGCAGCGGGGCCATTAACAGCGAGAGAACAGCAGCGGGGACATTAACAGCGAGAGAGCAGCAGCGGGGCCATTAACAGCGAGAGAGCAGCAGCGCGGACATTGACAGCGAGAGAGCAGCATTGGGGCCATTGACAGCGAGAGAGCAGCAGCGGGGCCATTAAAAGTGAGAGCAGCAGCGGGGCCATTAACAGTGAGAGAGCAGCAGCGGGGCCATTAACAGCGAGAGAGCAGGAGCGGGGTCATTAACAGCGAGAGAGCAGCTGCGGGGCCATTAACAGTGAGAGAGCAGCAGCGGGGCCATTAACAGTGAGAGAGCAGCAGCGGGGCCATTAACAGCGAGAGAGCAGCAGCGGGGCCATTAACAGCGAGAGAGCAGCTGCGGGGCCATTAACAATGAGAGAGCAGCAGCGGGGCCTTTAACAGCGAGAGAGCAGCAGCGGGTCCATTAACAACGAGAGAGCAGCAGCGGGGCCATTAACAGCGAGAGAGCAGCAGCGGGGCCATTAACAGTGAGAGAGCAGCAGCGGGGCCATTAACAGCGAGAGAGCAGCAGCGGGGCCATTAACAGCGAGAGAGCAGCAGCGGGGCCATTAACAGCGAGAGAGCAGCAGCGGGGCCATTAACAGCGAGAGAGCAGCTGCGGGGCCATTAACAACGAGAGAGCAGCAGCGGGGCCATTAACAACGAGAGAGCTGCAGCGGGGCCATTAACAACGAGAGAGCAGCAGCGGGGCCATTAACAGCTAGAGAGCTGCAGCGGGGCCAATAACCGAGAGATCAGCAGCGGGGCCATTAACAGCTAGAGAGCTGCAGCGGGGCCATTAACAGCGAGAGAGCAGCAGCGGGGCCATTAACAGCGAGAGAGCAGCAGCGGGGCCATTAACAGCGAGAGAGCAGCAGCGGGGCCATGAACAGCGAGAGAGCAGCAGCGGGGCCATTAACAGCGAGAGAGCAGCAGCGGGGCCATTAACAGCGAGAGAGCAGCTGCAGGGCCATCAACAGCGGGGCCATTGACTTGTGAGAGAGCAGCAGCGGGCCCATTAACAGCGAGAGAGCAGCAGCGGGGCCATTAACAGTGAGAGAGCAGCAGCGGGGCCATTAACAGCGAGAGAGCAGCAGCGGGGACATTAACAGCGAGAGAGCAGCATCGGGGCCATTGACAGTGAGAGAGCAGCAGCGGGGCCATTAACAGCGAGAGAGCAGCAGCGGGGCCATTAACAGCGAGAGAGCAGCAGCGGGGCCATTAACTGCGAGAGAGCAGCAGCGGGGACATTGACAGCGAGAGAGCAGCATCGGGGCCATTGACAGTGAGAGAGCAGCAGCGGGGCCATTAACAGTGAGAGAGCAGCAACGGGGCCATTAACAGTGAGAGAGCACAGCGGGGCCATTAACAGTGAGAGAGCAGCAGCGGGGCCATTAACAGTGAGAGAGCAGCAGCGGGGCCATTAACAGCGAGAGAGCAGCAGCGGGGCCATTAACAGTGAGAGAGCAGTAGCGGGGCCATCAACAGTGAGACAGCAGAGGGGCCATTAACAGCGAGAGAGCAGCAGCGGGGCCATTAACAGCGAGAGAGCAGCAGCGGGGCCATTAACAGTGAGAGAGCAGCAGCGGGGCCATTAACAGCGAGAGAGCAGCAGCGGGGCCATTAACAGCGAGAGAGCAGCAGCGGGGCCATTAACAGTGAGAGAGCAACAGCGGGGCCATTAACAGCGAGAGCAGCAGCGGGGCCATTAACGGTGAGAGAGCAGCTGCGGGGCCATTAACAGTGAGAGAGCAGCTGCGGGGCCATTAACAGTGAGAGAGCAGCAGCGGGGCCATTAACAGCGAGAGCAGCAGCGGGGCCATTAACGGTGAGAGAGCAGCTGCGGGGCCATTAACAGCGAGAGCAGCAGCGGGGTCATTAACAGCGAGAGAGCAGCAGCGGGGCCATTAACAGCAAGAGAGCAGCAGCGGGGCCATTAACAGCGAGAGCAGCAGCGGGGTCATTAACAGTGAGAGAGCAGCAGCGGGGCCATTAACAGCGAGAGCAGCAGCGGGGTCATTAACAGCAAGAGAGCAGCAGCGGGGCCATTAACGGTGAGAGAGCAGCAGCGGGGCCATTAACGGTGAGAGAGCAGCAGCGGGGCCATTAACAGCAAGAGAGCAGCAGCGGGGCCATTAACGGTGAGAGAGCAGCAGCGGGGCCATTAACGGTGAGAGCAGCAGCGGGGCCATTAACGGTGAGAGAGCAGCTGCGGGGCCATTAACGGTGAGAGCAGCTGCGGGGCCATTAACGGTGAGAGAGCAGCAGCGGGGCCATTAACAGTGAGAGAGCAGCAGCGGGGCCATTAACAGTGAGAGAGCAGCAGCGGGGCCATTAACAGTGAGAGAGCAGCAGCGGGGCCATTAACAGCAAGAGAGCAGCAGCGGGGCCATTAACGGTGAGAGAGCAGCAGCGGGGCCATTAACAGTAAGAGAGCAGCAGCGGGGCCATTAACAGCAAGAGAGCAGCAGCGGGGCCATTAACAGCGAGAGAGCAGCTGCGGGGCCATTAACGGTGAGAGAGCAGCAGCGGGGCCATTAACAGCGAGAGAGCAGGAGCGAGCGGGGCCATTAACAGCGAGAGAGCAGGAGCGGGGCCATTAACAGTGAGAGAGCAGCAGCGGGGCCATTAACAGCGAGAGAGCAGCAGCGGGGCCATTAACAGTGAGAGAGGAGCAGCGGGGCCATTAACAGCGAGAGAGCAGCAGCGGGGCCATTAACAGTGAGAGAGCAGCAGCGGGGCCATTAACAGTGAGAGAGCAGCAGCGGGGCCATTAACAGCGAGAGAGCAGCAGCGGGGCCATTAACAGCGAGAGAGCAGCAGCGGGGCCATTAACAGCGAGAGAGCAGCAGCGGGGCCATTAACAGTGAGAGAGCAGCAGCGGGGCCATTGACAGTGAGAGAGCAGCAGCGGGGCCATTCACAGTGAGAGAGTAGCAGCGGGGCCATTCACAGTGAGAGAGCAGCAGCGGGGCCATTAACAGCGAGAGAGCAGCAGCGGGGCCATTAACAGCGAGAGAGCAGCAGCGGGGCCATTAACAGTGAGAGAGCAGCAGCGGGGCCATTGACAGTGAGAGAGCAGCAGCGGGGCCATTAACAGTGAGAGAGCAGCAGCGGGGCCATTCACAGTGAGAGAGCAGCAGCGGGGCCATTCACAGTGAGAGAGCAGCAGCGGGGCCATTCACAGTGAGAGAGCAGCAGCGGGGCCATTCACAGTGAGAGAGCAGCAGCGGGGCCATTCACAGTGAGAGAGCAGCTGCGGGGCCATTAACACAGAGAGAAGCAGCGGGGCCATTAACAGCGAGAGAGCAGCAGCGGAATCAATAACCGTGAGAGAGCAGCAGCGGGGCCATTAACAGTGAGAGAGCAGCAGAGGGGCCATTAACAGCGAGAGAGCAGCAGCGGGGCCATTAACATTGAGAGAGCAGCAGCGGGGCCATTAACAGCGAGAGAGCAGCAGCGGGGCCATTAACAGCGAGAGAGCAGCAGCGGGGCAATTGACAGCGAGAGAGCAGCAGCGGGGCCATTAACAGTGAGAGAGCACAGCGGGGCCATTAACAGCGAGAGAGCAGCAGTGGGGCAATTGACTGCGAGAGAGCAGCAGCGGGGCCATTAACAGTGAGAGAGCAGCAGCGGGGCCATTAACAGCGAGAGAGCAGCAGCGGGGCCATTAACACAGAGAGCAGCAGCGGGGCCATTAACAGTGAGAGAGCAGCAGCGGGGCCATTGACAGTGAGAGAGCAGCAGCGGGGCCATTAACAGTGAGAGAGCAGCAGCGGGGCCATTCACAGTGAGAGAGCAGCAGCGGGGCCATTCACAGTGAGAGAGCAGCAGCGGGGCCATTCACAGTGAGAGAGCAGCAGCGGGGCCATTCACAGTGAGAGAGCAGCTGCGGGGCCATTAACACAGAGAGCAGCAGCGGGGCCATTAACAGTGAGAGAGCAGCAGCGGAATCAATAACCGTGAGAGAGCAGCAGCGGGGCCATTAACAGTGAGAGAGCAGCAGCGGTGCCATTGACAGCGAGAGAGCAGCAGCGGGGCCATTAACAGCGAGAGAGCAGCAGCGGGGCCATTAACATCGAGAGAGCAGCAGCGGGGCCATTAACAGCGAGAGAGCAGCAGCGGGGCCATTAACAGCGAGAGAGCAGCAGCGGGGCCATTAACAGCGAGAGAGCAGCAGCGGGGCAATTGACAGCTAGAGAGCAGCAGCGGGGCCATTAACAGTGAGAGAGCACAGCGGGGCCATTAACAGCGAGAGAGCAGCAGTGGGGCAATTGACTGCGAAAGAGCAGCAGCGGGGCCATTAACAGTGAGAGAGCAGCAGCGGGGCCATTAACAGCGAGAGAGCAGCAGCGGGGACATTAACACAGAGCAGCAGCGGGGCATTCACAGTGAGAGAGCAGCAGCGGGGCCTTTAACAGCGAGAGAGCAGCAGCGGGGCCATTAACAGCGAGAGAGCTGCGGCAGGGCCATTAACAGTGAGAGCAGCAGCGGGGCCATTAACAGTGAGAGAGCAGCAGCGGGGCCATTAACAGTGAGAGAGCAGCAGCGGGGCCATTAACAGCCAGAGAGCAGCAGCGGGGCCATTAACAGTGAGAGAGCAGCAGCGGGGCCATTAACAGTGAGAGAGCAGCAGCGGGGCCATTAACAGTGAGAGAGCAGCAGCGGGACCATTATCAGTGAGAGAGCAGCAGCGGGGCCATTAACAGCGACAGAGCAGCAGCGGGGCCTTTAACAGCGAGAGAGCAGCAGCGGGGCCTTTAACAGTGAGAGAGCAGCAGCGGGGCCCTTAACAGCGAGAGACCAGCAGCGGGGCCATTAACAGTGAGAGAGCAGCAGCGGGGCCCTTAACAGCGAGAGACCAGCAGCGGGGCCATTAACAGTGAGAGAGCAGCAGCGGGGCCATTAACAGTGAGAGAGCAGCAGCGGGGCCATTAACAGTGAGAGAGCAGCAGCGGGGCCATTAACAGCAAGAGAGCAGCAGCGGGGCCATTAACAGTGAGAGAGCAGCAGCGGGGCCATTAACAGTGAGAGAGCAGCAGCGGGGCCATTAACAGCAAGAGAGCAGCTGCGGGGCCATTAACGGTGAGAGAGCAGCTGCGGGGCCATTAACGGCGAGAGAGCAGCAGCGGGGCCATTAACACAGAGAGCAGCAGCGGGGCCATTAACAGTGAGAGAGCAGCAGCGGAATCAATAACCGTGAGAGAGCAGCAGCGGGGCCATTAACAGTGAGAGAGCAGCAGCGGGGACATTGACAGTGAGAGAGCAGCAGCGGGGCCATTAACAGCGAGAGCGCAGCAGCGGGGCCATTAACAGCGAGAGCGCAGCAGCGGGGCCATTAACAGCGAGAGAACAGCAGCGGGGACATTAACAGCGAGAGAGCAGCAGCGGGGCCATTGACAGTGAGAGAGCAGCTGCGGTGCCATTAACAGCGAGAGAGCAGCAGCGGGGCCCTTAACAGTGAGAGACCAGCAGCGGGGCCATTAACAGTGAGAGAGCAGCAGCGGGGCCATTAACAGTGAGAGAGCAGCAGCGGGGCCATTAACAGTGAGAGAGCAGCAGCGGGGCCATTAACAGCAAGAGAGCAGCAGCGGGGCCATTAACAGTGAGAGAGCAGCAGCGGGGCCATTAACAGCGAGAGAGCAGCAGCGGGGCCATTAACAGCAAGAGAGCAGCTGCGGGGCCATTAACGGTGAGAGAGCAGCTGCGGGGCCATTAACGGCGAGAGAGCAGCAGCGGGGCCATTAACACAGAGCAGCAGCGGGGCCATTAACAGTGAGAGAGCAGCAGCGGAATCAATAACCGTGAGAGAGCAGCAGCGGGGCCATTAACAGTGAGAGAGCAGCAGCGGGGACATTGACAGTGAGAGAGCAGCAGCGGGGCCATTAACAGCGAGAGCGCAGCAGCGGGGCCATTAACAGCGAGAGCGCAGCAGCGGGGCCATTAACAGCGAGAGAACAGCAGCGGGGACATTAACAGCGAGAGAGCAGCAGCGGGGCCATTAACAGCGAGAGAGCAGCAGCGCGGACATTGACAGCGAGAGAGCAGCATCGGGGCCATTGACAGCGAGAGAGCAGCAGCGGGGCCATTAAAAGTGAGAGCAGCAGCGGGGCCATTAACAGTGAGAGAGCAGCAGCGGGGCCATTAACAGCGAGAGAGCAGGAGCGGGGTCATTAACAGCGAGAGAGCAGCTGCGGGGCCATTAACAGTGAGAGAGCAGCAGCGGGGCCATTAACAGTGAGAGAGCAGCAGCGGGGCCATTAACAGCGAGAGAGCAGCAGCGGGGCCATTAACAGCGAGAGAGCAGCTGCGGGGCCATTAACAATGAGAGAGCAGCAGCGGGGCCTTTAACAGCGAGAGAGCAGCAGCGGGTCCATTAACAAAGAGAGAGCAGCAGCGGGGCCATTAACAGCGAGAGAGCAGCAGCGGGGCCATTAACAGTGAGAGAGCAGCAGCGGGGCCATTAACAGCGAGAGAGCAGCAGCGGGGCCATTAACAGCGAGAGAGCAGCAGCGGGGCCATTAACAGCGAGAGAGCAGCAGCGGGGCCATTAACAGCGAGAGAGCAGCTGCGGGGCCATTAACAGCGAGAGAGCAGCAGCGGGGCCTTTAACAGCGAGAGAGCAGCAGCGGGGCCATTAACAGCGAGAGAGCAGCAGCGGGGCCATTAACAGCGAGAGAGCAGCAGCGGGGCCATTAACAGCGAGAGAGCAGCAGCGGGGCCATTAACAGCGAGAGAGCAGCAGCGGGGCCATTAACAGCGAGAGAGCAGCAGCGGGGCCATTAACAGCGAGAGAGCAGCAGCGGGGCCATTAACAGCGAGAGAGCAGCAGCGGGGCCATTAACAACGAGAGAGCAGCAGCGGGGCCATTAACAACGAGAGAGCTGCAGCGGGGCCATTAACAACGAGAGAGCAGCAGCGGGGCCATTAACAGCTAGAGAGCTGCAGCGGGGCCAATAACCGAGAGATCAGCAGCGGGGCCATTAACAGCTAGAGAGCTGCAGCGGGGCCATTAACAGCGAGAGAGCAGCAGCGGGGCCATTAACAGCGAGAGAGCAGCAGCGGGGCCATTAACAGCGAGAGAGCAGCAGCGGGGTCATGAACAGCGAGAGAGCAGCAGCGGGGCCATGAACAGCGAGAGAGCAGCAGCGGGGCCATTAACAGCGAGAGAGCAGCAGCGGGGCCATTAACAGCGAGAGAGCAGCTGCAGGGCCATCAACAGCGGGGCCATTGACTTGTGAGAGAGCAGCAGCGGGCCCATTAACAGCGAGAGAGCAGCAGCGGGGCCATTAACAGTGAGAGAGCAGCAGCGGGGCCGTTAACAGCGAGAGAGCAGCAGCGGGGACATTAACAGCGAGAGAGCAGCATCGGGGCCATTGACAGTGAGAGAGCAGCAGCGGGGCCATTAACAGCGAGAGAGCAGCAGCGGGGCCATTAACAGCGAGAGAGCAGCAGCGGGGCCATTAACTGCGAGAGAGCAGCAGCGGGGACATTGACAGCGAGAGAGCAGCATCGGGGCCATTGACAGTGAGAGAGCAGCAGCGGGGCCATTGACAGTGAGAGAGCAGCAGCGGGGCCATTAACAGTGAGAGAGCAGCAACGGGGCCATTAACAGTGAGAGAGCACAGCGGGGCCATTAACAGTGAGAGAGCAGCAGCGGGGCCATTAACAGTGAGAGAGCAGCAGCGGGGCCATTAACAGCGAGAGAGCAGCAGCGGGGCCATTAACAGTGAGAGAGCAGCAGCGGGGCCATTAACAGCGAGAGAGCAGCAGCGGGGCCATTAACAGCGAGAGAGCAGCAGCGGGGCCATTAACAGTGAGAGAGCAACAGCGGGGCCATTAACAGCGAGAGCAGCAGCGGGGCCATTAACGGTGAGAGAGCAGCTGCGGGGCCATTAACAGTGAGAGAGCAGCTGCGGGGCCATTAACAGTGAGAGAGCAGCAGCGGGGCCATTAACAGTGAGAGAGCAGCAGCGGGGCCATTAACAGCGAGAGAGCAACAGCGGGGCCATTAACAGCGAGAGCAGCAGCGGGGCCATTAACGGTGAGAGAGCAGCTGCGGGGCCATTAACAGCGAGAGCAGCAGCGGGGTCATTAACAGCGAGAGAGCAGCAGCGGGGCCATTAACAGCAAGAGAGCAGCAGCGGGGCCATTAACAGCAAGAGAGCAGCAGCGGGGCCATTAACAGCGAGAGCAGCAGCGGGGTCATTAACAGTGAGAGAGCAGCAGCGGGGCCATTAACAGCGAGAGCAGCAGCGGGGTCATTAACAGTGAGAGAGCAGCAGCGGGGCCATTAACAGCAAGAGAGCAGCAGCGGGGCCATTAACGGTGAGAGAGCAGCAGCGGGGCCATTAACGGTGAGAGCAGCAGCGGGGCCATTAACGGTGTGAGAGCAGCTGCGGGGCCATTAACGGTGAGAGCAGCTGCGGGGCCATTAACGGTGAGAGAGCAGCAGCGGGGCCATTAACAGTGAGAGAGCAGCAGCGGGGCCATTAACAGTGAGAGAGCAGCAGCGGGGCCATTAACACAGAGAGCAGCAGCGGGGCCATTAACAGCGAGAGAGCAGCTGCGGGGCCATTAACGGTGAGAGAGCAGCAGCGGGGCCATTAACAGCGAGAGAGCAGGAGCGGGGCCATTAACAGCGAGAGAGCAGGAGCGGGGCCATTAACAGTGAGAGAGCAGCAGCGGGGCCATTAACAGCGAGAGAGCAGCAGCGGGGCCATTAACAGTGAGAGAGGAGCAGCGGGGCCATTAACAGCGAGAGAGCAGCAGCGGGGCCATTAACAGTGAGAGAGCAGCAGCGGGGCGATTAACAGTGAGAGAGCAGCAGCGGGGCCATTAACAGCGAGAGAGCAGCAGCGGGGCCATTAACAGCGAGAGAGCAGCAGCGGGGCCATTAACAGTGAGAGAGCAGCAGCGGGGCCATTGACAGTGAGAGAGCAGCAGCGGGGCCATTCACAGTGAGAGAGTAGCAGCGGGGCCATTCACAGTGAGAGAGCAGCAGCGGGGCCATTAATAGCGAGAGAGCAGCAGCGGGGCCATTAACAGCGAGAGAGCAGCAGCGGGGCCATTAACAGCGAGAGAGCAGCAGCGGGGCCATTGACAGTGAGAGAGCAGCAGCGGGGCCATTAACAGTGAGAGAGCAGCAGCGGGGCCATTCACAGTGAGAGAGCAGCAGCGGGGCCATTCACAGTGAGAGAGCAGCAGCGGGGCCATTCACAGTGAGAGAGCAGCAGCGGGGCCATTCACAGTGAGAGAGCAGCAGCGGGGCCATTCACAGTGAGAGAGCAGCTGCGGGGCCATTAACACAGAGAGCAGCAGCGGGGCCATTAACAGCGAGAGAGCAGCAGCGGAATCAATAACCGTGAGAGAGCAGCAGCGGGGCCATTAACAGTGAGAGAGCAGCAGCGGTGCCATTGACAGCGAGAGAGCAGCAGCGGGGCCATTAACAGCGAGAGAGCAGCAGCGGGGCCATTAACATTGAGAGAGCAGCAGCGGGGCCATTAACAGCGAGAGAGCAGCAGCGGGGCCATTAACAGCGAGAGAGCAGCAGCGGGGCAATTGACAGCGAGAGAGCAGCAGCGGGGCCATTAACAGTGAGAGAGCACAGCGGGGCCATTAACAGCGAGAGAGCAGCAGTGGGGCAATTGACTGCGAGAGAGCAGCAGCGGGGCCATTAACAGTGAGAGAGCAGCAGCGGGGCCATTAACAGCGAGAGAGCAGCAGCGGGGCCATTAACACAGAGAGCAGCAGCGGGGCCATTAACAGTGAGAGAGCAGCAGCGGGGCCATTGACAGTGAGAGAGCAGCAGCGGGGCCATTAACAGTGAGAGAGCAGCAGCGGGGCCATTCACAGTGAGAGAGCAGCAGCGGGGCCATTCACAGTGAGAGAGCAGCAGCGGGGCCATTCACAGTGAGAGAGCAGCAGCGGGGCCATTCACAGTGAGAGAGCAGCTGCGGGGCCATTAACACAGAGAGCAGCAGCGGGGCCATTAACAGTGAGAGAGCAGCAGCGGAATCAATAACCGTGAGAGAGCAGCAGCGGGGCCATTAACAGTGAGAGAGCAGCAGCGGTGCCATTGACAGCGAGAGAGCAGCAGCGGGGCCATTAACAGCGAGAGAGCAGCAGCGGGGCCATTAACATTGAGAGAGCAGCAGCGGGGCCATTAACAGCGAGAGAGCAGCAGCGGGGCCATTAACAGCGAGAGAGCAGCAGCGGGGCCATTAACAGCGAGAGAGCAGCAGCGGGGCAATTGACAGCTAGAGAGCAGCAGCGGGGCCATTAACAGTGAGAGAGCACAGCGGGGCCATTAACAGCGAGAGACCAGCAGTGGGGCAATTGACTGCGAGAGAGCAGCAGCGGGGCCATTAACAGTGAGAGAGCAGCAGCGGGGCCATTAACAGCGAGAGAGCAGCAGCGGGGACATTAACACAGAGCAGCAGCGGGGCATTCACAGTGAGAGAGCAGCAGCGGGGCCTTTAACAGCGAGAGAGCAGCAGCGGGGCCATTAACAGCGAGAGAGCTGCGGCAGGGCCATTAACAGTGAGAGCAGCAGCGGGGCCATTAACAGTGAGAGAGCAGCAGCGGGGCCATTAACAGTGAGAGAGCAGCAGCGGGGCCATTAACAGCCAGAGAGCAGCAGCGGGGCCATTAACAGTGAGAGAGCAGCAGCGGGGCCATTAACAGTGAGAGAGCAGCAGCGGGGCCATTAACAGTGAGAGAGCAGCAGCGGGACCATTATCAGTGAGAGAGCAGCAGCGGGGCCTTTAACAGTGAGAGAGCAGCAGCGGGGCCCTTAACAGCGAGAGACCAGCAGCGGGGCCATTAACAGTGAGAGAGCAGCAGCGGGGCCCTTAACAGCGAGAGACCAGCAGCGGGGCCATTAACAGTGAGAGAGCAGCAGCGGGGCCATTAACAGTGAGAGAGCAGCAGCGGGGCCATTAACAGTGAGAGAGCAGCAGCGGGGCCATTAACAGCAAGAGAGCAGCAGCGGGGCCATTAACAGTGAGAGAGCAGCAGCGGGGCCATTAACAGTGAGAGAGCAGCAGCGGGGCCATTAACGGTGAGAGAGCAGCTGCGGGGCCATTAACGGCGAGAGAGCAGCAGCGGGGCCATTAACACAGAGAGCAGCAGCGGGGCCATTAACAGTGAGAGAGCAGCAGCGGAATCAATAACCGTGAGAGAGCAGCAGCGGGGCCATTAACAGTGAGAGAGCAGCAGCGGGGCCATTAACAGTGAGAGAGCAGCAGCGGGGACATTGACAGTGAGAGAGCAGCAGCGGGGCCATTAACAGCGAGAGCGCAGCAGCGGGGCCATTAACAGCGAGAGCGCAGCAGCGGGGCCATTAACAGCGAGAGAACAGCAGCGGGGACATTAACAGCGAGAGAGCAGCAGCGGGGCCATTGACAGTGAGAGAGCAGCTGCGGTGCCATTAACAGCGAGAGAGCAGCAGCGGGGCCATTAACAGTGAGAGAGCAGCAGCGGGGCCATTAACATTGAGAGAGCAGCAGCGGGGCCATTAACAGCGAGAGAGCAGCAGCGCGGACATTGACAGCGAGAGAGCAGCATCGGGGCCATTGACAGCGAGAGAGCAGCAGCGGGGCCATTAAAAGTGAGAGCAGCAGCGGGGCCATTAACAGTGAGAGAGCAGCAGCGGGGCCATTAACAGCGAGAGAGCAGGAGCGGGGTCATTAACAGCGAGAGAGCAGCTGCGGGGCCATTAACAGCGAGAGAGCAGCAGCGGGGCCATTAACAGTGAGAGAGCAGCAGCGGGGCCATTAACAGCGAGAGAGCAGCAGCGGGGCCATTAACAGCGAGAGAGCAGCTGCGGGGCCATTAACAATGAGAGAGCAGCAGCGGGGCCTTTAACAGCGAGAGAGCAGCAGCGGGTCCATTAACAACGAGAGAGCAGCAGCGGGGCCATTAACAGCGAGAGAGCAGCAGCGGGGCCATTAACAGTGAGAGAGCAGCAGCGGGGCCATTAACAGCGAGAGAGCAGCAGCGGGGCCATTAACAGCGAGAGAGCAGCAGCGGGGCCATTAACAGCGAGAGAGCAGCAGCGGGGCCATTAACAGCGAGAGAGCAGCTGCGGGGCCATTAACAGCGAGAGAGCAGCAGCGGGGCCTTTAACAGCGAGAGAGCAGCAGCGGGGCCATTAACAGCGAGAGAGCAGCAGCGGGGCCATTAACAGCGAGAGAGCAGCAGCGGGGCCATTAACAGCGAGAGAGCAGCAGCGGGGCCATTAACAGCGAGAGAGCAGCAGCGGGGCCATTAACAGCGAGAGAGCAGCAGCGGGGCCATTAACAGCGAGAGAGCAGCAGCGGGGCCATTAACAACGAGAGAGCAGCAGCGGGGCCATTAACAACGAGAGAGCAGCAGCGGGGCCATTAACAACGAGAGAGCAGCAGCGGGGCCATTAACAGCTAGAGAGCTGCAGCGGGGCCAATAACCGAGAGATCAGCAGCGGGGCCATTAACAGCTAGAGAGCTGCAGCGGGGCCATTAACAGCGAGAGAGCAGCAGCGGGGCCATTAACAGCGAGAGAGCAGCAGCGGGGCCATTAACAGCGAGAGAGCAGCAGCGGGGTCATGAACAGCGAGAGAGCAGCAGCGGGGCCATGAACAGCGAGAGAGCAGCAGCGGGGCCATTAACAGCGAGAGAGCAGCAGCGGGGCCATTAACAGCGAGAGAGCAGCAGCGGGGCCATTGACAGCGAGAGAGCAGCAGCGGGGCCATTGACAGCGAGAGAGCAGCAGCGGGGCCATTAACAGCGAGAGAGCAGCAGCGGGGCCATTAACAGCGAGAGAGCAGCAGCGGGGCCATTAACAACGAGAGAGCAGCAGCGGGGCCATTAACAACGAGAGAGCAGCAGCGGGGCCATTAACAACGAGAGAGCAGCAGCGGGGCCATTAACAGCTAGAGAGCTGCAGCGGGGCCAATAACCGAGAGATCAGCAGCGGGGCCATTAACAGCTAGAGAGCTGCAGCGGGGCCATTAACAGCGAGAGAGCAGCAGCGGGGCCATTAACAACGAGAGAGCAGCAGCGGGGCCATTAACAGCGAGAGAGCAGCAGCGGGGCCATTAACAGCGAGAGAGCAGCTGCGGGGCCATTAACAGCGAGAGAGCATCAGCGGGGCCATTAACAGTGAGAGAGCAGCAGCGGGGCCATTAACAGCGAGAGAGCAGCAGCGGGGCCATTAACAGCGAGAGAGCAGCAGCGGGGCCATTAACAGCGAGAGAGCAGCAGCGGGGCCATTAACAGCGAGAGAGCAGCAGCGGGGCCATTAACAGCGAGAGAGCAGCAGCGGGGCCATTAACACTGAGAGAGCAGCAGCGGGGCCATTAACACTGAGAGAGCAGCAGCGGGGCCATTAACAGCGAGAGAGCAGCAGCGGGGCCATTAACAGCGAGAGAGCAGCAGCGGGGCCATTAACAGCGAGAGAGCAGCAGCGGGGCCATTAACAGTGAGAGAGCAGCAGCGGGGCCATTGACAGTGAGAGAGCAGCAGCGGGGCCATTCACAGTGAGAGAGTAGCAGCGGGGCCATTCACAGTGAGAGAGCAGCAGCGGGGCCATTAATAGCGAGAGAGCAGCAGCGGGGCCATTAACAGCGAGAGAGCAGCAGCGGGGCCATTAACAGTGAGAGAGCAGCAGCGGGGCCATTGACAGTGAGAGAGCAGCAGCGGGGCCATTAACAGTGAGAGAGCAGCAGCGGGGCCATTCACAGTGAGAGAGCAGCAGCGGGGCCATTCACAGTGAGAGAGCAGCAGCGGGGCCATTCACAGTGAGAGAGCAGCAGCGGGGCCATTCACAGTGAGAGAGCAGCAGCGGGGCCATTCACAGTGAGAGAGCAGCTGCGGGGCCATTAACACAGAGAGCAGCAGCGGGGCCATTAACAGCGAGAGAGCAGCAGCGGAATCAATAACCGTGAGAGAGCAGCAGCGGGGCCATTAACAGTGAGAGAGCAGCAGCGGTGCCATTGACAGCGAGAGAGCAGCAGCGGGGCCATTAACAGCGAGAGAGCAGCAGCGGGGCCATTAACATTGAGAGAGCAGCAGCGGGGCCATTAACAGCGAGAGAGCAGCAGCGGGGCCATTAACAGCGAGAGAGCAGCAGCGGGGCAATTGACAGCGAGAGAGCAGCAGCGGGGCCATTAACAGTGAGAGAGCACAGCGGGGCCATTAACAGCGAGAGAGCAGCAGTGGGGCAATTGACTGCGAGAGAGCAGCAGCGGGGCCATTAACAGTGAGAGAGCAGCAGCGGGGCCATTAACAGCGAGAGAGCAGCAGCGGGGCCATTAACACAGAGAGCAGCAGCGGGGCCATTAACAGTGAGAGAGCAGCAGCGGGGCCATTGACAGTGAGAGAGCAGCAGCGGGGCCATTAACAGTGAGAGAGCAGCAGCGGGGCCATTCACAGTGAGAGAGCAGCAGCGGGGCCATTCACAGTGAGAGAGCAGCAGCGGGGCCATTCACAGTGAGAGAGCAGCAGCGGGGCCATTCACAGTGAGAGAGCAGCTGCGGGGCCATTAACACAGAGAGCAGCAGCGGGGCCATTAACAGTGAGAGAGCAGCAGCGGAATCAATAACCGTGAGAGAGCAGCAGCGGGGCCATTAACAGTGAGAGAGCAGCAGCGGTGCCATTGACAGCGAGAGAGCAGCAGCGGGGCCATTAACAGCGAGAGAGCAGCAGCGGGGCCATTAACATTGAGAGAGCAGCAGCGGGGCCATTAACAGCGAGAGAGCAGCAGCGGGGCCATTAACAGCGAGAGAGCAGCAGCGGGGCCATTAACAGCGAGAGAGCAGCAGCGGGGCAATTGACAGCTAGAGAGCAGCAGCGGGGCCATTAACAGTGAGAGAGCACAGCGGGGCCATTAACAGCGAGAGACCAGCAGTGGGGCAATTGACTGCGAGAGAGCAGCAGCGGGGCCATTAACAGTGAGAGAGCAGCAGCGGGGCCATTAACAGTGAGAGAGCAGCAGCGGGGCCATTAACAGCGAGAGAGCAGCAGCGGGGACATTAACACAGAGCAGCAGCGGGGCATTCACAGTGAGAGAGCAGCAGCGGGGCCTTTAACAGCGAGAGAGCAGCAGCGGGGCCATTAACAGCGAGAGAGCTGCGGCAGGGCCATTAACAGTGAGAGCAGCAGCGGGGCCATTAACAGTGAGAGAGCAGCAGCGGGGCCATTAACAGTGAGAGAGCAGCAGCGGGGCCATTAACAGCCAGAGAGCAGCAGCGGGGCCATTAACAGTGAGAGAGCAGCAGCGGGGCCATTAACAGTGAGAGAGCAGCAGCGGGGCCATTAACAGTGAGAGAGCAGCAGCGGGACCATTATCAGTGAGAGAGCAGCAGCGGGGCCATTAACAGCGACAGAGCAGCAGCGGGGCCTTTAACAGCGAGAGAGCAGCAGCGGGGCCTTTAACAGTGAGAGAGCAGCAGCGGGGCCCTTAACAGCGAGAGACCAGCAGCGGGGCCATTAACAGTGAGAGAGCAGCAGCGGGGCCCTTAACAGCGAGAGACCAGCAGCGGGGCCATTAACAGTGAGAGAGCAGCAGCGGGGCCATTAACAGTGAGAGAGCAGCAGCGGGGCCATTAACAGTGAGAGAGCAGCAGCGGGGCCATTAACAGCAAGAGAGCAGCAGCGGGGCCATTAACAGTGAGAGAGCAGCAGCGGGGCCATTAACAGTGAGAGAGCAGCAGCGGGGCCATTAACGGTGAGAGAGCAGCTGCGGGGCCATTAACGGCGAGAGAGCAGCAGCGGGGCCATTAACACAGAGAGCAGCAGCGGGGCCATTAACAGTGAGAGAGCAGCAGCGGAATCAATAACCGTGAGAGAGCAGCAGCGGGGCCATTAACAGTGAGAGAGCAGCAGCGGGGCCATTAACAGTGAGAGAGCAGCAGCGGGGACATTGACAGTGAGAGAGCAGCAGCGGGGCCATTAACAGCGAGAGCGCAGCAGCGGGGCCATTAACAGCGAGAGCGCAGCAGCGGGGCCATTAACAGCGAGAGAACAGCAGCGGGGACATTAACAGCGAGAGAGCAGCAGCGGGGCCATTGACAGTGAGAGAGCAGCTGCGGTGCCATTAACAGCGAGAGAGCAGCAGCGGGGCCATTAACAGTGAGAGAGCAGCAGCGGGGCCATTAACATTGAGAGAGCAGCAGCGGGGCCATTAACAGCGAGAGAGCAGCAGCGCGGACATTGACAGCGAGAGAGCAGCATCGGGGCCATTGACAGCGAGAGAGCAGCAGCGGGGCCATTAAAAGTGAGAGCAGCAGCGGGGCCATTAACAGTGAGAGAGCAGCAGCGGGGCCATTAACAGCGAGAGAGCAGGAGCGGGGTCATTAACAGCGAGAGAGCAGCTGCGGGGCCATTAACAGTGAGAGAGCAGCAGCGGGGCCATTAACAGTGAGAGAGCAGCAGCGGGGCCATTAACAGCGAGAGAGCAGCAGCGGGGCCATTAACAGCGAGAGAGCAGCTGCGGGGCCATTAACAATGAGAGAGCAGCAGCGGGGCCTTTAACAGCGAGAGAGCAGCAGCGGGTCCATTAACAACGAGAGAGCAGCAGCGGGGCCATTAACAGCGAGAGAGCAGCAGCGGGGCCATTAACAGTGAGAGAGCAGCAGCGGGGCCATTAACAGCGAGAGAGCAGCAGCGGGGCCATTAACAGCGAGAGAGCAGCAGCGGGGCCATTAACAGCGAGAGAGCAGCAGCGGGGCCATTAACAGCGAGAGAGCAGCTGCGGGGCCATTAACAGCGAGAGAGCAGCAGCGGGGCCTTTAACAGCGAGAGAGCAGCAGCGGGGCCATTAACAGCGAGAGAGCAGCAGCGGGGCCATTAACAGCGAGAGAGCAGCAGCGGGGCCATTAACAGCGAGAGAGCAGCAGCGGGGCCATTAACAGCGAGAGAGCAGCAGCGGGGCCATTAACAGCGAGAGAGCAGCAGCGGGGCCATTAACAGCGAGAGAGCAGCAGCGGGGCCATTAACAACGAGAGAGCAGCAGCGGGGCCATTAACAACGAGAGAGCAGCAGCGGGGCCATTAACAACGAGAGAGCAGCAGCGGGGCCATTAACAGCTAGAGAGCTGCAGCGGGGCCAATAACCGAGAGATCAGCAGCGGGGCCATTAACAGCTAGAGAGCTGCAGCGGGGCCATTAACAGCGAGAGAGCAGCAGCGGGGCCATTAACAGCGAGAGAGCAGCAGCGGGGCCATTAACAGCGAGAGAGCAGCAGCGGGGTCATGAACAGCGAGAGAGCAGCAGCGGGGCCATGAACAGCGAGAGAGCAGCAGCGGGGCCATTAACAGCGAGAGAGCAGCAGCGGGGCCATTAACAGCGAGAGAGCAGCAGCGGGGCCATTGACAGCGAGAGAGCAGCAGCGGGGCCATTGACAGCGAGAGAGCAGCAGCGGGGCCATTAACAGCGAGAGAGCAGCAGCGGGGCCATTAACAGCGAGAGAGCAGCAGCGGGGCCATTAACAACGAGAGAGCAGCAGCGGGGCCATTAACAACGAGAGAGCAGCAGCGGGGCCATTAACAACGAGAGAGCAGCAGCGGGGCCATTAACAGCTAGAGAGCTGCAGCGGGGCCAATAACCGAGAGATCAGCAGCGGGGCCATTAACAGCTAGAGAGCTGCAGCGGGGCCATTAACAGCGAGAGAGCAGCAGCGGGGCCATTAACAACGAGAGAGCAGCAGCGGGGCCATTAACAGCGAGAGAGCAGCAGCGGGGCCATTAACAGCGAGAGAGCAGCTGCGGGGCCATTAACAGCGAGAGAGCATCAGCGGGGCCATTAACAGTGAGAGAGCAGCAGCGGGGCCATTAACAGCGAGAGAGCAGCAGCGGGGCCATTAACAGCGAGAGAGCAGCAGCGGGGCCATTAACAGCGAGAGAGCAGCAGCGGGGCCATTAACAGCGAGAGAGCAGCAGCGGGGCCATTAACAGCGAGAGAGCAGCAGCGGGGCCATTAACACTGAGAGAGCAGCAGCGGGGCCATTAACACTGAGAGAGCAGCAGCGGGGCCATTAACAGCGAGAGAGCAGCAGCGGGGCCATTAACAGCGAGAGAGCAGCAGCGGGGCCATTAACAGCGAGAGAGCAGCAGCGGGGCCATTAACAGCGAGAGAGCAGCAGCGGGGCCATTAACAGTGAGAGAGCAGCAGCGGGGCCATTAACAGCGAGAGAGCAGCAGCGGGGCCATTAACAGCGAGAGAGCAGCAGCGGGGCCATTGCCAGCGAGAGAGCAGCAGCGGGGCCATTGCCAGCGAGAGAGCAGCAGCGGGGCCATTGCCAGCGAGAGAGCAGCAGCGGGGCCATTAACAGCGAGAGAGCAGCAGCGGGGCCATTAACAGCGAGAGAGCAGCAGCGGGGCCATTAACAGCGAGAGAGCAGCAGCGGGGCCATTGACAGCGAGAGAGCAGCAGCGGGGCCATTGACAGCGAGAGAGCAGCAGCGGGGCCATTGACAGCGAGAGAGCAGCAGCGGGGCCATTGACAGCGAGAGAGCAGCAGCGGGGCCATTGACAGCGAGAGAGCAGCAGCGGGGCCATTGACAGCGAGAGAGCAGCAGCGGGGCTTCCGGGAGCGGCTATGCAGAGCTAGGTCGCATATTCGGTAGCTCCCGCTTGGAACGGACTTTTGGGCTCTTTTGCAGGGCCCCCACGGCATTTGTTTGACATTTCCCGGTGTGGGAATATGGCTGCAATATTCCCCCGACAGTGTCCCCCAGGAAGGGGCTGATCTCTCGGTTATTGGCCCCGCTGCAGCTCTCTAGCTGTTAATGGCCCCGCTGCTGCTCTCTCGTTGTTAATGGCCCCGCTGCTGCTCTCTCGTTGTTAATGGCCCCGCTGCTGCTCTCTCGCTGTCAATGGCCCCGCTGCTGCTCTCTCGCTGTCAATGGCCCCGCTGCTGCTCTCTCGCTGTTAATGGCCCCTTAAAATGAAAATAAAAGTGCTCCACTTGGAGTTCCTGTATGATAAAGGAGTACTAGGAGAACAGAGGAAACCCTCAAAGCCTTCTTGAAAAAATGCAACATCCCCATCGTCACCTGGGAATCCCTGGCCCAACTTCGAGTTTCATTGCTCGATGCAAGCTGAAGTCAAGCGTCAAAAAGCAAAGGGAGTACGTGGCAACTCGGGCATCCCACCCACCCGCTCCTCCAACCACTGTCTGCCCCTCCTGTGACAGAGAGTGGAGGTCACGCATTGGTCTCCTCAGTCAGCTGAGAACTCATTTGTAGTGTGGAAGCAAGTCATCCTCGACTTCAAGGAGCTGCCTCAGAAGAAGGGATTTTACTTTTTATTGTACACATTTATTTTGTTTGTCTGTTTATTGTCACGTTTACAGAGATACAGTGAAAAGTATTTTTCTGCGAGCAGCTCAACAGATCATTAAGTACCTGAAAAAAAAAAGAAAATACACAATAGGGCAACACAAGGTGCACAATGTAACAGCAAATAGAAGATCTTAGTGTCTATTTTTATATTTCTTGCTGCTTTACTCTCACATTCTAATTTCTCTCTCTGAGCTTGGGTCTTTGTTGGTCTCTAAGGTTTTCCCAGTTCTGACCTATCACTAACCTTGGTAATATTGCCTGCATTTTCTTTCAATTTGATGCCACCCTTAATTTCCCTTGTTCGTGCACCCTTCGTGTAAAATCTTGGGCGTCATTCTCCGACCCCCCGCCGGGGGCTGCCGTGAATCCCGCCCCCGCCGGTTGCCGAAGTCTCCGGTACCGGATATTCGGCGGGGGCGGGAATCGGGCTGCGCTGGTTGGCGGGTCCCCCCGCTCGATTCTCCGGCCCGGATGGGCCGAAGTCCCGCCGATAAATTGCCTGTCCCGCCGGCGTGGATTAAACCACCTTTTGAACGGCGGGACAAGGCGGCGCGGGCGGGCTCCGGGGTCCTGCGGGGGGCGCGGGGCGATCTGACCCCGGGGGGTGCCCCCACGGTGGCCTGGCCCGCGATCGGGGCCCACCGATCCGCGGGCGGGCCTGTGCCGTGGGGGCACTCCACCATGGCGGAGGCGGAAGAGACTCCCTCCACTGCGCATGCGTGGGAAATTGTCAGTGGTCGCTGAGCTCCCGCGCATGCGCCGCCCCGAGATGTCATTTCCGCGCCAGCTGGCGGGGCAATAAAGGCCGTTTCCGCCAGCTGGCGGGGCGGAAATTCCTCCGGCGTCGGCCTAGCCCCTCAATGTTGGGGCTCCGCCCCCAAAGATGCGGAGCATTCCGCACCTTTGGGGCGGCGCGATGCCCGTCTGATTGGCGCCGTTCTGGGCGCCAGTCGGCGGACATCGCGCCGTTTCGGGAGAATTTCGCCCCTTAATTCTCAATTAGAGAATCATAGACTCCCTACAGTGTAGATGGAGGCCATTCGGTCCATTGAGTTTGCACCGACCCTCTGAAAGTGCACCCTACCTAGGCCCACATCAAAAGTTATTGTGGGAAATAAAACCTTTGGTGTACCATATTAACATGGATTGAAGATTGACCAGCTAAAAGGAAATAGGGAATAGGCATAAATGGGTCATTTTCTGGTTGGCAAGATGAAACAACTGGTGTGCCACAGGGATCAGTACTGTGGCCTCAACTTTGTACAACTTAAATAAATGACTTGTATGGAGGGACGGAAGATGTGTTTGCTACATTTGCTGGTAACTGTAAGATAGGTAGGAAAGTAAGTTGTAAAGAGGACATAAGGAGGTTACAAAAAGATGTAAATGGAGTATAATACGGGAAAATGTGAAATTGTCCACTTTGGCAGGAAGAATAGAAAATAATCAAATTAGCTAAGTGGTGGGAGATTTTAGAGCTCTGACATGCAGAGTGATCTGAGTGCCCCAATGCATAAATCACAAAAGGATAGTGTGCAGGTATGGCAAGTAATTAGGAAAGCTATTATAATGTTATCATTTATTGTAAGGGGAATTGATACAAAAGTAGGGAGGTTATGCTTCAGTTATACAGGGCATTGATGTGACCACATTTGGGGGGTGACTTTGAGCCCGTGTTAGTTTTGCGCCGGATTGTCGACGCAGGCACAATATCTGGAATCGGAAAATGTGAATCTTGCTGGCAAGATCGGGATTTCCAATTTTCTTATCCCAGCTGCTGCAGTCCCCTGCGAGGTCCTTCAACTTACATCCGAGGTGGGTAGCCTCTCAACACTTTGTCAGCCCTTGGCCTCCGCATCATTGGGGAAGAGTGGCAGACTTGACAGGCCTGAGCGTTGATGTTGGGGCTGGGGGCGATTGGCATTCTCACAGACCCCTGGCATGAAGCGCTGAGTGTGCATCATGGTTTGCGAAGCCTGGCTTCATGAAATGACAGGGTTTAGGATCTGTCGGTGAACAAAGTTATGTTTACTAGAAGAGCTATATTACAAAGGTGACCTATCCCTACTAGTGCCATGTTCACCCATGCCCACTAAATGCCTATAGTTTCTTACTCTTCTTCACCCTCCTGTTATGTCTTGGCGTATCCCCAGGATCTATAAGCTGAGGTTGAGGCAGTCTGCTACCTTCCAAGCCCCGTTGCCTGAGATGGCCTTGGTGGACGTTCCCTGGGGGCCTTGGACCTTGAGAGGGCAGGCCTACTTTCGGGCAGCACTGGTGTTGCAGTGCTGCTCTTCTCAGTGTGTGGGGGTGTCAGATGGGCTGGATACCTCCAGTGTCTCCTGGGTGCAAAGCCCCAGGCTGCTCTCCTGCACTTCCCCTTGGGTGCCCGGTGGTCTCTGGGCTCCTCCACGGGATAGTGGGGCAGCTGGAGTGAAATCCAGAGTCCCGCCATCCTCTGGTGCATGCACCATGAAGTTGAAGCCCTGCATCATGGAGCTCATGTCCTCAGCCATGGAGGTCACGAGCTGAACAATGGAGCGGACATCCCCCTGTCATGGAGAGCTGGTCCTACTGTGGATGCCACCCTCACAGTGTTGGCCTCACTGCATTGGACTGATGGAACCATCTCCTTGGACAGAAGGTGATGGAGCTCTTCCAGTCAGTCTTGCAATCCGAGGAGGGATCGAGGAGGGATGCTGCCATCCCTTCTTGATGCTCACATCTCTGCCTTTGCAGTTCCACCAGCTCTGGGATGACTGGATTCAGGGACATTTCATCGGCTTGGGGCTCAGCAAAGTCCTGGGCTCTGGCATCCCTCTGAGTGGCGGTTCCCTGGGACATTCCCGTCTATTCCTGCCGAGGTGTAAGTATCTGTGCTGGTAGAGAGTGTGGGTGACAGATGTGACACCTTCTCTATGCTGGTCGCCGAGATGCCTCCCTCGGGGCTGCTTGGCTCCGTGGTGTCCATAGGGGATGAGGATGGTCGTGCGTTGTTGACCGATTGCCCTGCAAGAGAAGGGAGATGTAATTAGCACATCACGGAGGATAACTAATGGGAGAAAGTTTACTCCTGTGAGGCTTGAACTATGACTCTGTGCCTCGAGGCTTCTCACTTTTATCTGCAGCCCCCACTTCACCCTCTGCGGCCCTGCTCCTCGCTCGCCAACACAATGGTTCTCCTCTCAAAGGGCGTGAGGCATCTCAGCTCAGGCTTGACTCTAGCGGGCTGTGCCTGCTCACAGTGGTTATGCTCACGTTCATCCTGCAATGAGACATTTGGGAAGAGTGTAGGCGGGAGTCCTGGCAGTTCAGATGGTGATGAAGTCTGGAATGTGTGGGACTTGAGTGGGAGCGGGGATGTGAGGAGCAGATTATCAACTGGGGGACCATGGGGATTGGGAGGAGACAAGGCAAGTGTTGTGACTCCATGAAGTGGTTGGGTGAGAGACGACCATGGAGGTGTGACGGCTGTGTGAAGGGGTGCAGCGGGAATCATGAGGAGGCAGCCTGACCCTGGCTGCACCAAGAAGGTCATTTATCTTCTTGCGGCACTGTTGCCCTGTCCTTTTTTGTGAAAGGTAACACTCACTATCGCCGTTACTGCCTCCCAGGTGGGGGTGGTGACCTTGGTGGACGGACACGTGGGGGAATGTGGGTATAGGATATCCTGCCTCTGCTGCACTCCATCCGTGCCGAGGACCCCGGAGGCCGCCCCCGTTGCCAGGTCCGGCCGGTAAGGCCCTACTCTAATTTGCACCGGCGGGACCGGCAAAAAACGGGGGGCCGCTCGGCCCATCGCAGGCCGGAGAATTGCCGAGGGGGCCGCTGTTAACGGCCACCGACCAGCGCGGCGCGATTCCCGCCCCTGCCAAATCTCCGGCGCCGGAGAATTTGGCAGCCGGCGGGGGCGGGATTCACGCTGCCCCCGGCGATTCTCCGACCCAGCGGGGGTGGGATTCACGCTGCCCCCGGCGATTCGCCGACCCGGCGGGGGGTCGGAGAATCCCGCCCGGGGTCTCTGGAAATCTCTTCCTCGAAAGACAGTGGGAGCAGAGTTTTTGAATATATTTAAGGCAGAGCTGGACAGATTCCTGATTAACAAGGGGGTGAAAGGCTATCGGGGATGGGCACTGTGCACTGCCAGGATGCCAAGCTGGCAATGCCAGGGTGCCCAGGTTCCAGGTTGGCACTGCCAGAGGTCGGGCAGGGGGGCCCTTGCCAATTAGGTGGGTGGGGGGGGGTCGGTAAAGCGAGGGGGATATGTGCATGAAGTTGGGGAGGAGAATCGGGGCTGCCGATCAACATGTCGTGCCGATCTGAGAGCAGCCCTTCCTGTTGGCGAGAGCGGCAGGAAACATCTTTAACTGTGGCCTCGGTGGAGAGAAACTCCCCAAGACCCCAAAAAATCGCAAAGTGGCATTGAATAGCTGGTATTTCTCAGCGCTGCAGCCGCTGAAAAACACCCCACCAAATGTGCCCAACAGCGGACTTAGTTTTAAGTCTGCTGAATCGCATTGCTAATGTTTAATTCCAGACGGGTGGAAATCATGCACTAAGAGGAACAATTCCTTGGGGCTATGTTCTGTGCCCCAATGAATTGAAATACCTCATTGGCCTCGGACAACACACAGGCATCTTTAATGTGTATTGAGTCTGCTGAATATATAAATGATTGGCCTCATGCACCTTCAGCAACTTCTAGAAACTGGATTCTGCTCATGTTTGCAGCATTTGCCCAGGCCAAATCTACAGCCATCACCAAACCGGTGAGAATTCCTTCCTGAGTCTATCTTCATATGGAGCCAGGATGACCAGGAGAGCTTTTCCCGCCAGAGAGACGGTGCTGTCCCATGCTAGCACACCTTCTGCCCTCTCCCCATGTCCCCCCACCCCGGCTCCACAAGACGGCTGAGGAGAATGTTGTCAGGGGAGTTGTCCCAAACTGGAAATGTTCAAACATTTGAGCTACCTCTGAATGTGCACAAGACTGATCATGTTGCAAGTAGGCCTGAGGCACTTTGCGTACACTTTGCACTCTGCCTGTTTCACATCTGTGTGTAAATGTTAACAAATTTCTCTCCTTTATCTTGTGATAAAACTAGAATTAAAGGTCACTGTTTGAAAATAAAAATAAACTCACTCGAGTTTAATCCAGACGGTCGTGGGACTCTAAAATTACCTTCTTCAAAAGTCTGTGGAAGTAGAGTCTTTGAATATTTTAAAGTCAGAACTCGATAGATTCCTGATTAACAGGGGGGGGGGGTGAAAGGTTATTGAGGGTAGATAGGAATGTGAGGTTGAGGTTACAATTAGATCAGCCATGATCTTATTGAATGGCAGAGCAGGCTCGAGGGGCCGAGTGGCTCCCACTTCGTATGTAAAACCTAAAACTACGTTAAAAAAATAAATTTTGCGGGCGGCATGTGGCGCAGTGGTTAGCACTGGGACTGCGGCGCTGAGGACCCGGGTTTGAATCCCGGCCCCGGGTCACTGTCCGTGTGGAGTTTGCACATTCTCCCCAGATCTGTGTGGGTTTCACCCCCACAACCCAAAAGATGTGCAGGTTAGGTGGATTGGCCACGCTAAATTGCCCCTTAATTGGAAAAAAATAATAATTGGGTACTCTAAATTTTAAAGAAAATCCTGTGGAATTGCCTCAATATCCTGTGAAGCTGTCACCCCCATCGCTCTCCTCCCCCACGATACTGAGCATAATTATCATTGTTACGTTTTAAGTTTTGAATTGAAAGGTGCTAACTTGCATTCAGTGACATTGAATGGCATCTTCCATTTTCACCCACAGCTATATCCCTTTGTAGGTTTCTTTAGTCTTCTTAAGTTTTAACCGGTAATCTTGGCATCTTCTGCAAGTTTCAGACTGTTCGTTCCAGACCCATTTCTGAACCATTGGTACTGGGACTGAACAGAATAGGTCCCAGAATTAAAACCATGGGGTGCGGGACTGCAGGACCCAAATCTCAATTCCATGAAATGCTGGCATAACTCTGCATTTCTCTTGATAGTCAAATATATCACTCTCTTCTTCAAGAGCTTCATTGTTGTACTTTCCTGGCTCTTTGCTACATTACTTAACAAAATCAACATTCTCCTGTCCACAGTAAGACTGGCTCCTCCTTCTTAGTAACTCCGACTTACATTGCAATGTAAATGTATCCTGAGCCATCTCCAATGTATCCACTCTCCTTGCCTCAATCACTTTATTTGCTATTTTACTGGAGCGGTTAACCCACTTCAGATTGGTTATAATTAATAGCCGATACCTCAAGTTTCAGGCTTGGCCCTGTGGTACGATTCTTTCCTTCAAGTCAGAAGGTTGAGGGTTCAAACCTCACTTACAGGATTTGAGCCCCTTATCTAGGCTGACATTTCAATGTTAGAGTTGCCAGAGATGTGCAGGTTAGGTAGATTGGCCAAGCTAAAATTGCCCCTTAGTGTCCAAAGATGAGGGGAGGTTACGCCAATAGGGCGGGAGAGTAGTCCTGGGCAGGGTACTCTTTCGGAGGGTCGGTGCAGACTTGATGGGCCAAATGGCCTCTTTCTGCACTGTAGGGATTCTATTCTATGATTCTATGCCATCTTCCAGACTATACCTGCTTATGTGGATGTAAAAGATACCCTGCCAGGATCCGAAGACGAGCAGGCAAGACCAGTTATTCTTTCCATTCATATACAGAATAATTAAACTTAGTTATTGATTTTAGTGGGATGATACTTTGTAGAAATTGTCTCACAACAGTGACAGCGTTTCAAAAATAATGTATTGGATGTGACACATTTTGCACGAAATAAATGCAATTTTTTTCTCTCTTGTTAAAATTACAGGTAAAGGCTGACTTTATGTGAACCACTTAAATATTTGCATTTTAATGACACACACTGTGCCATTTCTAAGTCCTTTCTTCATTCAGTGATGAATGCTTCTTGTGGACCATTTTTAGGCTTTAAAAAACCTGTTCAGTAATTCGGCAACAGGAAATGTCAACCAACAATCACTTAAACCCTTCCATCCACTTCTACTTCACTTCAATGATTCTAACACCTTCATCCGGAACAGCAAATCCCTTTTTACAGAGATTCGCAAAGCTGCCTATTCCCTTGCTTGAGAGCAAGGGAATGTTGTCAGTCAGCATCTTGCCACCGACACACAGATTCCAATTGATTGCTTGCACCTCCCCCTTCTTTGGCCATCAATTGTACGAACAGATGGATTAGAAGCAGGAGTAGGCCACTCGGCCCCTCGAGCCTGCTCCGCCATTCAATAAGATAGTGACTGATCTGATTGTAACCCCAGCTCCACATTCCCACCTAGCCCTGATAACCTTTCACCCCCTTGCTTATGAAGAATCTCTCTAACTCTGCCTTAAGAATTTCAAAAATGCTTCCATTGTCTTTTGAGGAAGTTTATGCCAAATGATTACACACAATGGGTTTCATCACATAATAAGTTGAGGAAAAGTATTGTCTTAAAGCAGGACTTGGTAAATATGCAAAAAATGTTCGACTGGAAATTTTCACAATGGGGTGAAAAGATATCTAAGCAATGGGAAAAGGGAAAAAGTGAAAAAAAATATTGTGCTCAGAATCTCTCAGGTAGCAGCAACTTTTCTCTCTGTGTAGAAGTTTATTTATGAGGCCTGGATTTGTCTGTCTTCACAGAGTTGCAATCGTACCTCCCTACGCGACGAGCTCACTGATTGACCCGGATTCCTTGTCGACAGGACCGAAAATTCTAGTTTATTGAGATTCTGTACTTTGTGTTTTCTGCTTGACTGCCCTGCTCCCCAATGCCCGCCTTCCGTCTTCCTCACAGAACCACTTGACTATTCTTTGATCTGCTCTCCTGGGGACAAGCTGTCCGACAAATCTTCAGACACGTGACACGGCAGGTTCTGAGGATAAAGGAATTACTTCAGTGTACTAAGCACCTGAGGCAAGTCCCTTCCTTAAGGATTTCAGCATTGAATTTGAATTAGGCACTGGTGACAACTTTCAAAAGCTGAGAAATTTCTGACTTACAAGGCTGAAATTCAGGAGTGCCCCCCCCCTCCCCCAAAAAATATGTTTCCGATGCTCAGATGCTCAGACAGAAGCCTGTCCCAACTCATTGCCCCAAGGAAAATGTAAGCCCAAGGATTTTGGGGACATATGGATCTCTCTTAGCTTATTGTAAAAACAAATGTTGCAACTGGAAGGGTCTGAGACACTGAAAACGAACACATCTTGACTGTGGAGGACAGCAGTCCATAGCTGAATGTTGGATATTTCAGGATGGTGAACTGATTATATTTGGGAATCACAGTGCATTTCTGAAGAGCTATCCCTCAGGAGATTTAGTGAGTCTATAATGGGATACTTCCATATGGTCAGTGGAAAGAATGGGCTCCTTGGTCAAATGATCGTTTCACGTTCTATTTGTAACATAGTTTCTTTCAGGAATATGTATAAAATTAAACTTTATTTTTTAAAAATAATGGTGAGGACCCCATGGGGTCTGGTTGGGGGGGGGGGGTGGTCGGCTACCATCGGTGGGGTTTGCCCCTGGGCTGTGGGGCGAAGGGCTCAGCACCCATGGGTCAGACATGCCATTCCCCGCATCATGTATATCCATTGCTTCTGCCTGTCCGGTCCACCGAGCACCCCCAGGACAGTGCTTTGTCCGTGGTAATATGGTGCAGGTCACTTCAACTCCGACTGACCATGGAGGCCTCTGGCCACACAGCTGAAGGCTATTGCTAAAAGAGAACTGGCAATGTGAGTAATAAAAGTGCACAGCTCCCATGTGGCTGCAGAGGTTGTGCGCTCTCTGAGTTCCTACTTCCTTACTGCAAGACTGCCTGAGGGCTTGTTACTGTTCCTTGGCTGCTGCCTGACTGCCTGGAGGAGAGAGGGAGGAAGGAAGGTAGATCCCTGCTGTCTGGAAAAGGGAGAATATAGAACATAGAAAAATACAGCACAGAACAGGCCCTTCGGCCGACAATGTTGTGCCGAACGTTTGTCCTAGATTAAGAACAAATTAATCTACACCCCATCATTCTACCTATCCAATAGCCGCTTGAAGGTCCCTAATGTTTCCGACTCAACTACTTCCAGAGGCAGTGCATTCCATGCCCCCACTACTCTCTGGGTGAAGAACCTACCTCTGACATCCCCCCTCCATCTTCCACCATTCACCTTAAATTTATGTCCCCTTGAAATGGTTTGTTCCACCCAGGGAAATAATCTCTGACTGTCTACTCTATCTATTCCCCTGATCATCTTATAAACCTCTATCAAGTCGCCCCTCATCCTTCTCCGTTCTAATGAGAAAAGGTCTAGCACCCTCAACCTTTCCTCGTAAGACCTACTCTCCATTCCAGGCAACATCCTGGTAAATCTCCTTTGCACCTTTTCCAAAGCTTCCACATCCTTCCTAAAATGAGGCGACCAGAACTGCACACAGTACTCCAAATGTGGCCTTACCAAGGTTTTGTACAGCTGCATCATCACCTCACGGCTCTTAAATTCAATCCCTTTGCTAATGAATGCTAGCACACCATAGGCCTTCTTCACAGCTCTATCCACTTGAGTGGCAACTTTCAAAGATCTATGAACATAGACCCCAAGATCTCTCTGCTCCTCCACATTGCCAAGAACTCTACCGTTAACCCTGTATTCCGCATTCATATTTGTCTTTCCAAAATGGACAACCTCACACTTTTCAGGGTTAAACTCCATCTGCCACTTCTCAGCCCAGCTCTGCATCCTATCTATGTCTCTTTGCAGCTGACAACAGCCCTCCTCACTATGCACAACTCCACCAATCTTCGTATCGTCTGCAAATTTACTGACCCACCCTTCAACTCTCTCATCCAAGTCATTAACGAAAATCACAAAGAGCAAAGGTCCCAGAACTTATCCCTGCAGTACGCCACTCCAGGCTGAATAAGGGGAAGTGCTGCCTGTCCTTTTGCCTGCCTGCCTGCCTGGAGGAAGAGGTAGTGGGCGAGGGAGACATGCTGCCTGTCCTGTCCTCTGCTGCTTGCTTACCTCTCCGTCTGCTTGCTTGGAGGAGGGGGGAGGGAGAAAGGGGGATGTTGATGCTGTTGCTGCCACTTGGATGCTGTGAGTCTGCTTGCTGCCACTTCTTTACTACTGTTGCCTGGAGTGAAGAAGGAAGGGGAAAGGGTGGTGGAAGTTTCACCTGAGTGACTTGCTGAAGGTATGCTGTCTGCTTTGCAGCTTGCTGGTCCTTTTATCTGTACTGCTGCCTATTCAGTATTTCATGTCTGGAAGCCGTGCATTGCTGTTCCTGCCTCTTTCTCTGTGGCCTGGGGCAAGGAGAGGGAAGCCAGGTGCTTTGCTGCTGGTGCTTTTGAAGGATGGATATCAGCCCAATTCAACTGCGCAACTTGCTGGAGGTCTGAAGGACTGCTTTGTCATTTGCTGGTGCTTTTATATGAACTGCTGACTGTTCAATGTTTTATGGCTGGAAGCCGTGTGTTGTTCCTGCCTCTTCTGCTTCTGTGGCCTGGACCAAGGACTGGGTGAAGCAGGTGACCGGGACTGCAGAAGAGGAGGGTGGTGGCTCACTTCAACTGGACACCTTGGAGGTCGTGAAGAAGCACCTTTGAAGGATGTTGGCGGATTTATTGTGATGGTGACTGTTTTCTGTTTCAGATTTGGAGGCTGTGCAAATTGCTGGTGCCTTTTTATACAATTGCATGTTGTTGTTTAATGTTCGGAAGTTGTATGTTTGTTACTGTATTGTTGCTGTTTCTCATTTGCTGCAGCCCCTTTTGATTCTGAGGCTTGGAGCAAAGAAAAGGAGGGGCTTAGATGACCTACAGCCAGTGCAAAGAAGGGGGAGGGGGTGCTCTCACTCTCCCATCGCGCTCTCTGCCTGTGGGGGGAGGAAGGGGTGTTGCATTGTCGGTTGTTTGTTGTTCGATGTCTGGAGGCTGTGTGTCTGTGAGCCACAACCCCTTTAGTCAGTGGTTTTGAATCTAATAAGGGGTGTTCATTCATTCTTCCACCATGCTTTTGTTACACTATTGACTGTTTATTGTTTGATGTCTGGAAGCTGTATGTTTGTTTGCCGCCGCCCTTTTGTCAGCGGGTTTGAATCTTGAAAGGGATAGACATAGACATAGAATTGACAGTGCAGAAGGGGGACATTTGGCCCTTGGAAAGATCACCCTACCTAAACCCACATCTCCACCCTATCCCCGCAATCCAGTAACCCCATCTAACCTTTTTGGACACTAAGGGCAATTTAGCGTGGCCAATCCACCTAACCTGCACATCTTTGGACTGTGGGAGGAAACCGGAGCACCCGGAGGAAACCTACGCAGACACGGGGAGAACGTGCAGACTCCGCACAGACAGTTACCCAAGCCGGGAACCGAACGTGGGACCCTGGAGCTGTGAAGCAACTGTGCTAACCACTGTGCTACCGTGCCGCCAATGTTCGCTCGTTCAGTTGTTCACTCATTCTTCCGCCATCCCTTGCGGTTGGGAACTGTGGAAAGGGGTGAGAGGACGAGATGCCTCAAATGCTGGTAACTTCATTATAATGTTTAATGCCTGGAGGCTGTGTGTTTGTTAGCCGCAGCCCCTTTTGTTTGTGGTCTAGAATCCGAAAAGGGGTGTTCACTCGCTCTTCAGCTCTGTCCGGTGGCTGGGGGCAGCAGCTAGGGTAGAGAGCTGCGGTTTGGCTCAGATGCTGGTAACTTCGCTATGCTGTTGTATGCCTGTTTCGTGTTTGCGGGCTGTGAATTGTCTGCTGCATCCCCTTTTGACTGTGGTGGGAGTCCAGAATGGGGATCTCTCTCTCTTCCACTATGAAATGCGTCAGTGTAACTTTCTGGCTGGTCTGCTGCTGGGAGCTGTGGGATGGGGAGGAACTGCCGATTTGATTCGGAAGCTGGTATCTTCTTTGCACTGTTGTTGGTTCCTCTTTAATGTGTATGTGGTTTTTTTGAGTACTGTTATGGCTTTGTGTTTGTACTGATGTCTTGGAGTGCATGGGTGCCTGTGTGTATAGCACAGTACTGTTTCCTTGTAGTTTTAAGGCTATTGTGATATGTGGAGGTTATTAAACTAAAATATACCCAAGTGGATTCCCATGGATAGACGCGCCATGTCGCAGGCAAGTGTATCAACCTAGCCCCCCAATCAGAGTGTGAGGCCTGGACCCTTTGCCTGAACACTGGAGGCTTCAACACTGAGGGGGCAGCAGCCCACAATCAGACACACAAGAGCTGGGCCACAGCACTGGGGATACCCCCGTGGTCTGAGGGTGGGTGTGTGGATCGGCGAGGGATGGGGGTGGTACGAGCCCGGTCCCGGTACTGACGGGTGGCTGGGGGTCTGTGGTCTCAGGTCTGGTGCCCAGGGGCCCCTGCTGTGGCTGGGATTGCGTGTGCAGGACGGACTCCCCCAGCACAACCGGCTCATTGGACGTCACCCTGAGAGATGGCAGTGAATGTAAGGGTGCAAATTTCATAGAATTTACAGTGCAGAAGGAGGACATTCGGCCCATCGAATCTGCACCGGCTCTTGGAAAGAGCACCCTACCCAAGGTCAACACCTCCACCCTATCCCCACAACCCAGTAACCCCACCCAACACTAAGGGCAATTTTGGACAGTAAGGGCAATTTGTCATGGCCAATCCACCTAATCTGCACATCTTTGGACTGTGGGAGGAAACCGGAGCACCCGGAGGAAACCCACGCACACACGGGGAGGATGTACAGACTCCGCACAGACAGAGACCCAAGCCGGGGAGGCCTGGGAGACCGAGGGTCCCGGGATGAAAGCCATAACTGGTTGTCAGTCTCTCACTCGCTCCAATTCCTTACAGATATCACATTATGGATAATATCGTGGACCCCACAGCAGTTGTCCTCGCGGTGGCGCTGGCCGTCCAGTTGGCCAGACACCAGAGAAGGTGGTGGCAGCAGCATCGACAGAGGCTCGAGGAGGCGGCACATGTGCAGGGGCCCGCCCCACACCCTGAGGACCCGGCCACCCATCAGGCCGGGAACGACCAAGAGGGGGAGGCCGATGACGGCCCAAGGTGTACAGGAGTTGCTGGTCGTTCGAAGAGATATAAAGAACAAAGAAAGGTACAGCATAGGAACAGGCCCTTCGGCCCTCCAAGCCTGCGCTGACCATGCTGGCCATCTGACCTAAAGCTTTCTACACTTCCGAGGTCCATATCCCTCTATTCCCATCCTGTTCATGTATTTGTCAAGATGCCCCTTAAATGTCACTATCGTCCCTGCTTCCACCACCTCCTCCGGCAGCGAGTTCCAGGCATCCACTATCTTCTGTGTAAAACACTTCTTCGCACATCTCCTCAAAACCTTGCCCCTCGCACCTTAAACCTATGCCCCCTAGTAATTGACCCCTCTACCCTGGGAAAAAGCTTCTGAATATACACGCTACCCATGCCCCTTATAATTTTGTAGACCTCTATCAAGTCGCCCCTCAACCTCCTGTTGTTCCAGTGAGAACAAACCGAGTTTATCCAATCCTCCATACCAGGCAACACCCCGGTAAACCTCTTTTGTACCCTCTCCAAAGTCTCCACATCCTTCTGGTCGTCTGACAATAGTGATTCAAAACAAACCTGTTGGACTTTAACCTGGTGTTGTAAGACTTCGTACTGTGCCCACCCCAGTCCAACGGCGGCATCTCCACATGATAAAAATATAAGTTGTTGTTGTTATTGCCCCTTATGTGAGACACGTCATCACAGCTTGCTTGAGTATGAAGTTTCAGGGTTACATCTTACCATTAATTGGCAAATGCCTCAATTTTCTAACATTAACAACCTTCTTGATCTGGTTTAGGACTTATTCACTAATTTGGCAACAGTCCCAAAAACAGGCCCAAACTCCAGGCCTCCTTAAGAACAAATTAAGAAGTAAAAATTAGAAGGACCTTTTTAAGGGCTGGCTTTTCAAGGGTCGGAGCTGGATATGTGGCTGTTGGACCATCTTCCTTCATGCCATGCATCAACATGGAAGTAGAAGATAGACTGATATCCTGTTGCTGACTCTGTCCCCTGCAGCTCTCTAACCCACTGCTGAGGAAGGGATGACAGCACGTCAGTCGACTTTGATTCTAGGCTGCAAGAAATGTGCTACCACTGCTTAAATCACCTGTGAAGCAGAGATAAAATTGGCTCTTGAGTATGTGGGGTAGTAGAGACTATGGGGGCGATTTTTAACCCACAATCGCCGTCAGAGAGAATGGTGACACAGGTGGAAAAGCTGAAGAGAATGCGTTTCCATTTTCTCCGCCTGTCGCGGGCGATGTCACGAGGTTCACACCCACTGAGGGTGGGAACCTCATTTCAATGTATTTTAATAAATTTCAATATTACTAACAGGCCTCCCTGACACATGATACCCCTTCACTAAGTACTTATACGTCACATTAGTGAGGCTTGCAACAAACTTGGCAAAACGCGAAACGGTCCAGGGGACCCCCGGGGAGGGGTGGGTGGGGGAGGGGAGGACCTGGCCCAGCTAGTGCCCTGTCACTGTCCCTGCACTGCCCCATTACACGGGTTGCCACTGCTAACCCCGCAGAGCCAACCTGGCAGTGCCAACTTGTGCCACGAGCATGGGCAGCACGGCAGCACAGTGGGCAGCACTGTTGCTTCACAGTTCCAGGGTCCCAAGTTTGATTCCCGGCTTGGGTCACTGTCTGTGTGGAGTCTGCAAGTTCTTGCTGGGTGGGTTTTCTCCAGGTGCTCCGGTTTCCTCCCACATGTCCCAAAAGATGTGCTGATAGGTAATTTGGACATTGTGAATTCTCCCTCAGTGTACCCGAACGTGCGCCAGAATGTGGCGACTAGGGGCTTTTCACAGTAACTTCATTGCAGTGTTAATGTAAGCCTACTTGTGACAATAAAGATTATTATTAAATATTATTATTATTCCAGGGGCAGGCCCTCTTAGGAGCCCATTGCAGGGGGTGGGGGGGGTATTTCATTAATATGTAGTGGTGATTGGGAGAGTTGGTTCTGAGGGGGGAACTTGCAGGCACGGAGCGGAGGGGTACTTGTGGGGGGGGGGGGGGGGAGGGGGAATGCCTGCGCTTCTTCTGTTGTGCTGGTGGTGGGGGGGAGCCCCCGATGAATGTCGGGGGGGTGGGGGACTCCTTGATGATTGTCCGGGGTCTGGGAGGGGCACAGGGAGCCCTCGATGGTTGTCCAGGGTGGGTGCGTGGGGAGTTCCCGATACCTCTGTGATGGGTGTCAGGTCTGATCGGGGCACCCATTAAAGATGGCGCCCGATCGTGCAGTACACTAGATTGGAGAACTCCGGGAGGAGGTTTCCATGTACATATCTAACCCAGCACACTATATATATATATATCTGACTGACCTGGCAGCTTCCAATGGTCTACAGTATTATCCTGCATCTATAATCCACGCTCTGAATATGCATTATATTTATATATCAATTTAATGGTCTACTCGGATATTAATATTTAACTTCCCCTTTGATATCTACACTTTGAGCAGCATACAATTAACATCAAATTTAAAAGAAGAAAATCCTGTGCATTACAGCATGATACATTGTGCATTAACACACTGCTGGTACTAGATATAGCCTGAACCCACTCGGCACTGATGTTCTCAGGAGGATTTTTGCAACATTGTTATTGATGATAGACAGAGAATGCTGTAGACAACGTTGGTTAGCACCAAATGCTATTATGAAAATGAAAACCAAACAAGTTAGACAGGAAAGTATTCGGGATTATTGATCAATGCCATTACAATGAACCTGAGGATGTCACAATGTCTAAGTGCTGCTGCCATGCACTTTCCCTGCACCTGTTTACTCCTCTTTCTTCAATTTGCCTCTTCAATTGGTTTGTGCTGACGTTGCAGTTCTTCTGACCTGAAGGGTATGGACAGCGTGGTCTGCTGCCAATCTGTTCGGCAGTATGGGGCATCACAGTGGTGCCAAATCCTGCCTTGATCTGAGTCTGGAAATTACGTTACGTGGCTGTAGTTATCAAGACCTTATTGCGTTTGCGTAACGTTCCTTTTCTCGTTGTTCTTTGAAACAATAACCAATTATTAATAAACAAATTATGGCCTTTATTAAAGGACAGGAAATGAGACACCTCCAAATTTTGGGCAGAAGACTGTCAAATAGATTGCTCTTTCCAAGGGCCGGTCCCGGCTTGATGGGCCAAATGGTGCAGTCGTTTGGTAACTCATCTATCTTGGTGTTTTAATAATTAGGAAAAAAAAAAATTCTTATTAGGTTACTCCTCGTTGTTGGCCTCAAACAGGTTTTGGAACAGACCGACAAACTGCCCCCAAGTATCCAGGAAGCCTTCCTCTGACCCTCGGATGGCGTACTTAATCTTCTCCAGGTGGAGAAATTCCGAGAGGTCAGCGAGCCAGCCTGCAGCTGTGGGTGGTGCTGCCGATCGCCAGCCGAGCAGGATTCTCCGGCGTGCGATTAGGGAAACGAAAGCAAGGGCGTTGGCCCCCTTCCCCATGTGTAGCTCTGGCTGCTCCGATACCCCGAAGATTGCCACTATTGGGCATGGCTTCACCCTCACCCCCACAACCTTGGACATTACCTCGGAGAAGGCTGTCCAAAACCCAGCAAGCTTGGGGCAAGCCCAGAACATGTGGGTGTGGTTGGCCGGGCCCCTCTGGCACCGCTCACATTTGTCCTCCACCTCCGGGAAGAACCTGCTCATTCGGGTTCTGGTCAGGTGCGCTCTGTGCACCACTTTGAGCTGCATTAGGCTTAGCCTTGCGCAGGAGGAGGTGGCGTTCACCCTGCTCAGTGCTTCGCTCCAGAGTCCCCATCCCACCTCTGTCCCCAGTTCGTCCTCCCATTTTTGTCTGGTCCCGTCCAGGAGTCCGGGCTCTGTCCAGTAGCTGTCCGTATATTTTCCCACATAGCCCCCCCTTCTCACTCCTTGTGCCCATCAGGTCCTCTAGTAGTGTGCTTTCTGGGGCCCCAGGGTACCCCACTGTCTCCTTGCGGAGGAAGTGTTTTATTTGGAGGTGTCTCATTTCCTGCCCATTTGCTAGCCTCCACTTCCTCGTCAGTTCGTCCAGTATCACCAGTCTGCGTCCTACGTAGAAGTCCCCGACCGTCAATGTGCCCCCGTCCTGCCTCCATCTTTTGAAGGTGGTATATAGCATGGCTGGGGGGAATCTGTGATTGCCCAGATGGGGGCCATGGGGGACGTTTTGGTTATCCCGAAGTGTTGTCTGAGCTGGGTCCATGTTCTAGGCGTGGCCGCTACCACTGGGCTTGTTGTGTACCTTGTTGAGGAGGATGAGAGTGCTGCTGTGGCCAGGGCCTGGAGGGTTGTTCCTTTACAGGATGTCTCCTCCATTTGTACCCAATCTGTGTTGGGTTCTTGTACCCATCCCCTCACTCTTTCTGCCGTTGCTGCCCAGTGGCAGTATTGTAGGTTTGGTAAGGCCAAGCCCCCTTTGATTTTCCTTCTTTGCAGTGTCTGTTTTGGGATTCTCGGGTTCTTAACCTCCCCCCCCCCCCCGACACACAAACGCCATGATTAGACTGTCTACGTTTTGGAAAAAGGCCTTGGGGATGAAGATCGGAATGGATCTAAACAGGAAGAGGAACCTTGGCAGTACGTTCATCTTGATCGTCTGCACTCTCCCCGCCAGGGAGAGTGGGAGTGAGCCCCACCTTTGAAGGTCTCTTCTTACTTCCTCCACCAGGCTGGTCAGGTTCTGCTTGTGGATCTGTGTCCAGTCTCTGGCTGTTTGGATCCCCAGGTAACGGAATCTGTTCTGGGCTGTTTTGAACGGGAGCCCCTCCAGCTCTCTCCCTCCCCCGTTTGGGTTCACTGGGAATGCCTCGCTTTTGCCCAGGTTAAGTTTGTAGCCCGAGAAGGTTCCAAACTCTTTCAGTATTTGCAGTATTGCCTTCAGTCCCTCCTGTGGCTTCGAGACATAGAAGAGCAGGTCATCTGCATAGAGCGAGACTCTGTGCTCTCTGTCTCCTCTCCAGATTCCCTTCCAGCTTTTCGCGTCCCGCAGGGCTATCGCCAGGGGTTCGATCGCTAGCGCGAACCATAGTGGGGACAGGGGGCAGCTCCGTCTTGTTCCTCTCTGCAGCTGGAAGTATTTAGAGCTGGTGGTGTTAGTTTGGATGCTCGCTTTGGGAGCGTTGTACAAGAGCCTCACCTAGGCGGTGAACCCCGCTCCCAGCCCAAACCGTTCCAGTACCTCGAGGAAGTATTTCCATTCGACTCTATCGAAGGCCTTTTCTGCGTCCAGGGAGACGATCACCTCTGGTGTTCTCTCCCCGGGGGGGGGTCATTATCACATTCAGCAGCCGCCTGATGTTCGCTGTGAGCTGCCTACCCTTGACAAGGCCCGTTTGGTCCTCTGCGACCACCTCTGGTACGCAGCCCTCCAACCTTTTGGCCAGGACCTTTGCGAGTATTTCCACATCCACGTTCAGCAGTGGAATGGGTCTGCATGATCCACATTCCGTCAGGTCTTTATTTTTTTTGGGTATTAGTGAGATTGTGGCCTGCGCTAGCGTTGGGGGCAGGGTGCCCCTTGCCAGTGAGTCCACGAACATGTCCCTTAGGTGTGGGGCCAGGACTGGTGCAAATCTTTTGTAGAAGTCCGCCGGGAACCCGTCGGGTCCCGGTGCCTTCCCCACCTGCATGGAGCTGATGCTCTCCATGATTTCTCCCAGGTCTATTGGTGCTTCCAGCTCCGCCCGTCTGTCTTCCCCCACAACTGGT